>NW_016107419.1:1718946-1783355 GCF_001604975.1 Cebus imitator
AAAAAAAAAAAAAAAAAAAAAAAGTTACTGTGTCCGACGTTAAGAGTACCTTACAAAATATTGCAAATAGTTTATCAATGCTTCTGTTTTCCCTTTCAAAAAATATATTGAGTTAGAAAATAAACTGGGATGAAAACAGAGTTGCCTAACATAATGCCTGTTCAGATAAAAATTACTTACTGTAGTAGCTCTTGAAAATTTGTATTATGTTTTTGACAATGTCTCCTTTTGTTGCAGTATGATGACTTTTTCAGTTAAAGGAACAATAAATTAATAATGCGTAAAAAGTGATACTTTGACATTTTAATTTCAGGCAAAGATACACTCAATAAATTACATGACAAAACAGTTCTTTGAAAAATTATGGAAAAATTTGAATTATGTTCCATGTTTGGATGAACCCGAACTGTTTTGCTTCAGTATGTATGCTAAGTAAAAGGTATGAAAATAGAGTATCTTTTTTAACTGTATGTCTTGTGCTCATGAACTATTTCTGTTTCAATGTGCTCTTGTGATTTATTAGCTTTTATTTTTCTCTAAATGTATTAAGTAAAGTTTGAGAGCAAAGTAACCCCAAAATCCAGGAAGGGTGACAAATTGGAAATGAAAATGGGGCAGTAAAATAATGAGCCATCAAAATAATGATTGCTCTCATATCTTTCCCATCTCTACTATTGAGTGGTTTCCTTCTTAAGATTAATAAACCTGTTTGCTCCTTATGTAAACATGTCTTCTTGTTAATTGAAATATTTTTATCCCTATGGATTTTATTTTTAGGTATAAACTTTTCACATAGCTGTGGGGTTTCCAGCCATGAATTAAGGCTACTAAAGGAGTGAGCGAATTCCAATGCTTATAGTGGAAATATTTTTAAATTCCTTTTTATCTTGAACCATGCTCTGATTTAGTCTGAAGGAGCCCTTATGAAGAATTTGCCAATATATGACCATGCTTTTTTGGCTTAAAATTATTGAGATACATACATTATTTTTGATTAGTCAAACAGAAGGAAGAATAGAACTTAAATATGCTTTAGTTGATGCTTTACATCCTTTTGTTTTTTTAAAGTCAGGATGGCTTTCAAGTAGTTGAAGGGAAAGCTTAAAATAAAAAAACTGAATTAAGGCATCAAAGCGTTATGCTCACACTTTCCCTCTCCAGACTAGCACTTGTCCTCTCAATGCAGCAGCACTTACAGAAGGTAATTTCAAGAGTCAGGACACTGTCTCCTTGCTTATAATGGCTGAAAGAATTTTGGTAAAGCCAATGACACTATACTATGTCCCATAGGTGATGACATCCATCAGAGCTAAAAGACACAGTCATTTCTTCAAAATGTTTTGTGAAATTGTGGCATAAATGAAGATTTACATAGATAGTGTCAGGACATTAATGGTTTTATAAAGTGAAATTTATCTTTATGTACAATGTACAATTAGTTGTGCTTATCAATTTCATTGCCATGAAAATTTTCTCCTTGATTCAAAGATTAAGTGATATATTATGAACCTTCAGTAGGTGCAATTATTTGACTTTAAGAGCTAGCAAATTATGAAACTTACTTGGAAATTTTTAATGTCTTAATAAAGTAATGTTATTGCATAAAAAGGGGCATAGATTCTATCACAGTAATTTGGGGAGCATTTAAAAATACCAAGCATATAATGAACTGTCATATATGCCAGAAATAAGCAGATGCTCATTGCAATCTAATTATGTCCTTGCAAAAATGTTATGAAGGTAGTGTTATACCGTTTCTAGGAATGATAAAATGGAGGCTCACAATGATTACGTTTATTGTATATTCTCTTACTGCTAATATATTTTGGTGTCATTGCCAAATTTACCGTTTTAAATTTACTCTAGAGGCCTATTAACCAACTCACCATATAGTATCTTTTAAGACTTATCCAACCCTGCCATTACTGTTTCCCTTATAATTCTCTCAGGTGAAGATTTTTATTTTTGTAAAACTGCTCGTCTAGTTATCCCCCACACAAAGGACCAAACCATCTATGAAATCAGATATTCAAAAATAACTATTAAACACTTATGATGTGCAAGTAACCATGCTATGTGGTGGGGTGGTAGGGATGCATCAGTAAATGTATATGTACCCGAGAACTTGAAGTATAATTTTAAAAAAGAAAAAAAATGATCAGAGAGACTGTTAACAAATAAAATAAAATAAGACAAACAAGTTTCCAGTCCAAGAAAATGCAAATATTAACTATTACTGTAGGAAGCTGATTTTTAATCATAACTTCCTGTTTTTGTACCTTTTTCACTCCTTTATTTGATCACTTTGACTGTATCAGAATTTTTATTTCCTTGATGTATTCATTTTCACATATCTAGCCATACACTCTTTATCTAGTTGCACATTTCTTATCCAGTACAATTTCTATAATTTCACATATCAACTACTTTCTACCTAACTTCTTCATTTCTTCTATTCTTTCCTTCTTCTTCTTCTTCTTTTTTTTATTTTTACCTCACTCATATCCAAACTTGGGCTAAAACAAACACCTACTTTATGGAGAAGTATTATATAATGCCGTTTAAGCCATTAAAATCTACCATCTCTACTCTCATTTGGGTTTTTAGCATTCCTCAGTAATTTTTGTATTTCATATTTGTCTCTGACAGCCCTTTCTTCCATGTTTCCATTTAACTATTGAAAACATTATTGCTTTTCTTATAATGTATTCTCCTGATCCTCAAAATAATTGATTATTTCAGAAAACATAATGAATATAATGTGTAAATTTTTCAACAGTGTGCTCCAACAGCAATGACATTTTCTACTTTATTCATTTCCTGTTTTCTTCCTGCTCTGCAAATTTTAGAGGAAGCACTATCCTTCTTTTAATCTGCTTATACTATCACTGTATGACCTTCTTTCTATCCATTGGACTTTACCCATCCATTATGTAACGTTTTCTTCTAAACAAGTACATGAGCCTGTGTCACGCTAGAAAAATAAACAATAATGATAATGAAATCCTCAACAATTATTCCAATCTCATTTTAGTCTTTTTTTTTTTTTTTTCCTTCGTTTCTCCTTGAAATTAAATGTAATTGGGAAGGAGTATTGGTTGAGTGACCTTAGTGCCTGAGGCTATGGTGTGCCGCAAGCCAGATGCTTCTGTGGTCCCTGCAGGGTGGTGGCTGTTAGGTTGGGCAGAAACTTGTAACTGCTGGCAGGCACCCACCTCCCCTGGGCAATGCTGGAGAAAAATAGAGCAGCACTTGCTTTTTGGCTGAACTTTTAATAACCACACGTCTTCCTCACAGAACACACCCCTATATAGTTTCAAATTTCACTAAACTAACTGATGTTCCTAAATGTCTAGGCTGATATATTCATAGATCATTGACTTATTTGCACTGACACATAACTATTCTTCCATATGAAAACATTTTCATTCATATTGGTAATGATAGTTCTAGATTATTTATTTGTATAGCTATCGACTGTGAGATTACGTGTATATACAAATATTTATTTAACAATTTCCTGACAGTCATTTCACGTATTTAAGATCAAAATCTACATCTCACAAACTACCCAATTGTGAGATTCTTATTAATGAACTCTTGTATTAACTCTACTTTCGATGTAGATTTTTATTTGTATATATTCTACCCTCCATTCAGCTACTCTGAGTCTGCCTTTGCCTTACAGGAATAGCAGTCTAGGTATATGTTCTACTCACCTGTGTGTGTTTCAAATCTAATATGTTATGTTTTTATTCAATTATGCAAAATTTCCAATAATTTTTCTATAATTCTTTTGTTTCAGCCTTTGTTTCAAATAATTCTTTTGTTTCAGCCTTTCTTTTCTTCTTTAGAACCCTAAAAGCCTTTCTTTAGATCTTCTCATTATTTTCTTGAGGCTTCTTGATGTCTCTTTAAACTTATTGATTGTTGTCTCAATTCTAAATTTTAGAAAATGCTTCAGATGTATTATTTTCTCTAATTTTTATTTTCAATTGTATCTGTTCTACAGTTATCTAGCTTTTAAACTTAGGATGTTTAAAGCAATATTTTTTCATGTCTAGATTTATATTTTGCTTATCTTGGAAGTTTGAAAATTGAAGGCCTCTATCTTGCTATCTTTTTTTCTCTAAACTATAAGGAATTTTGTTTTAAGAAATACTACCTTTATATCTAAAAAATTATGATATATCTTTGATTATGTTATCCTCTCTGCATCATGGATGGCAGATGGGATTTCTAGACATATTCTCTGTAAATTTTGAGTTTTCTTTTTCATTATGTTAATCACTGATTTTTTTCCATCTTGTTTTTCAGAAACTACAATTTAAATTTTCTAAGTTACTAATTCTGTTCAGCTGCACCTACAGTTTTTATATTAAAATGAATTTATATTTTTATATTCAAAGTTCATAATTATTTTATAGCTACAATTTTATACATATAATGTTCTTTTTAAAGCCATTAGTTGTATTATATACAGATTTTTAAAATTTGTATTATTGTTCTAAAGAGTTTTTCCTCTGTTAGCACTTCTGACTATTGAGTTTCATGTAACTTTAATAATAATATTTCTAGAATTTTGGTTGCATAGTCATCTTGTTCGTTTGAGTTTTCCACTAGCAATTCTCTAATGCCATACTAGTTTCTTGAACCTGTCTCAAAGGGTCATGGATAATAGTGAGAGATGCCTCCATACTAGAAATCTGACTTCTGGGCTTAAAATCTCATTGCTTTTCCCAACTCTTGCTAGTAGCCTGTCCCTGTAGCAATGCTAAAACTATTGCTTCATCTGCAAAGGTAAGAGTTTCTGTTGCCAGTCCCTAAGAAACATGTTTAAAAACAGCTGACCTACCCTGCTTATCTGCCTTTCTTACTTTCTAGTTTGCTGATATTATGTTTGCTTATTTGTATTTCAGGTTTATTATGGATTTACTTTTATTATATATATATATATATATATATATATATATGTACATACATATAGTTTTGAATCCAGGGACTTGAATGAGAGTTATGCATTTGTAATCATTTCACCATTTTAATCTGCTCTTTGTGTGTTTTGAAGATATTGCTAAGAACACTTAAAGAGTAATTTGTTGCTACAACATTATTTATTTTGTTTCCACTAAGGTCCCTTAAAATGTCTCTTAATTTCTCAAGGTTCTTTAACCTGCATTTCTTTGCTTTGACCCATATGACTTTTGTATTCCTGTACCTCAATTATGTTTTAGTTTGTTTTACATTTACTTCTAACTCTCTTGTGTCATCTATTTCTTTTTTTCTCAGAATTTTTTCTCATCATTTTTCTCTATGTTAATAAATAATAAAAGTTCTCAGAATTTAATTATTCTATTGGTCATTTTTTTTTCATGCTCAGTAATCACCTTTGGTGATCTCCTCCATAGATATGCATTTCCACCTTAATGTAGATCTTATTCTACAGTACACCTAAAGCTCAATATATTACAGTACTCGATATTATTATCCATTAATTCTGAAAATTAATTTAAATTTAATTACATAATTACATAAAAACTTTCCAATTCCTAAACTTCTATTTATATTATAGACAGAAATTGTTAAAATTTCTCTATATAACAGCATATCATCAAAATAACAAAAACAAAAAGCTGTAAGTATAGTGTTATAATATTTAGTATCTGAGGAGTTTATGATAAACTATGTTTTGTCTGGGGATGAATACTGACTTACCTACAGACTAGGAAATTACTAAATATTTCTGTTCTTCAGCTTCCATAATGGAAATGGCTCATACAATACTTCAGGCAAACATAT
The DNA here is from genome assembly GCF_001604975.1 of Cebus imitator. NCBI lineage: Eukaryota > Metazoa > Chordata > Mammalia > Primates > Cebidae > Cebus > Cebus imitator. The sequence continues at coordinate 1,724,746 of NW_016107419.1, forward strand.
CTACAACAACCATGGTTATCTATAATAAATATTATTTTAAATAGTAAAATCTAGGCCTTACTTTGATCTAACTGAACTTCACCAGAAGGAAACAGTAACTTGAAGACACAGGTGTAATATACATAATGCATTGCTACACATATTTGTGTATGACAGATGCCTCCTTGATGGTATTGTTCTCTTATCCAAAGCACCATCAAAGGCATTCTTCACTAATGGCCCTGTATTCCTTGTATACAATCCCCGCAACTGAGCAGAATACTTTGGGTAGGATTTTCAGGGACAGAGCATTGGTATTCTTTTTATGAGGGACACTTTCCTTTCATTTCTGAGTCTCTGTGGTTTTCTCTTCTCTCTCATCATAAGCTGTTTGCAATTTCTTTGGGCAGTGAGCCATTCTGATGTGGTGTATAATTTGTTTTGTTCAGTGGTTTCTTATTATGCATAGATGAAGTGCCTTTTTTTATCACTCATTTAAATTATTGTTTTCCTCTGGTGATGGATTTTTGCAGCTTCTGTGTTTACTTTATTACTTGTGACTAAGGCACGCTTTCCTATCGGGAGCCCAGCAGAGGTTTGCGTTTGGTATTACTTCATCATCATTCAGCACTATACTCCCAGCGACATCACTACGCAAAGAAAGAGGCAAGTAGTCTATAGGTTAAATAGCTTCTGTGAAATAGCTTCTGCTTTCTTCATAGCCTCAGCCTGTACTACAAATGATTTTAGACCTTTACAACCTATATTAACATAGTTAATTTACTCCCTATGTCAAATATTTCTTTTGGTTATGCTTTTGCATTGAACAAAAAGAGGGAAGCAATAAAATGACATGAGCATTTTCTTCCCATTTTTTCTTTCCAATTTCAAATATGGATGTAAAATATTTATGGAATGTAAAATTCATCCCTGAAGAATTAAGTGAGTGAATAAACTATAGCTAGACCTTGGAAATTTCTCTAAATTGACTGAATCTCTTGCATCACTCACAAAAATAACAGTAACAATATTTTTTTAAGGCAGAAACAAAGAGAAAGAAGATAAAAAAGAAAAAAATGCTCGGTTATGTTTTTGTACCTTTAATTCTTCCCAAATTTCCTCTTAGTTAATTGCAGTGGGCCCAGATTTTATCACTCAGTAATATAATTAAAGAATTATAAATTAGTTTTAAGCAGTCTTGAATTTTATTCCTGTTCTTCAGATAGAACCACTTAGAAACTCTCATGAAACATAAAAGCCTATCCTGCTTGCTCAGATACTCTGAGGGAAAAAGTCTGCTTCTCCTCTTAGTAACCATTTTACATCTATTATCTCTTACTAACTGTATTTTCTAAGGCCTATGTAAAGTCCTGTTAATAATTTAAGTCTATTTCTTTTGGTCCTCCAAAAGCAAATATAACACAATTATTTTTAGCAAGTCACATTTAAGTCAGACACTGATCTTGTTAACATAAAATATTTTATCCCTCTAAGAAAGATTAACCAGCTATTTAATCAATTGTGGAAAGTAACCCATGGCAAACAATACACACAAAGTCATGTCCTTGTTCAGAGAAAATGTTCAATTTTGTTCAATCAGAACGAAAAAACAGATTTTGGAGAAGAACTAAAGCTGAAGAAATACCAATGCTACAAATTTATATGAAATTCAGGGCACTGGAAGACATTGTTTAAGATTTTAGATGCCAGAAGAATGAGCCAAAGCTTGTTGAAATCCAAGTTCTTGTTAATCTACAGAAACATCTGTAAGTCTCAGTTTGTCATCTATAAAATAATGATAACAAAATATGGATTTCAACATACCTGTGAGTGTAAAGAGAGATAGAATGTAAAAAGTTTTCACCATACCTCTTGGCGCACATAAAATGCTTATTAAAATAAAGCTGGTATTAGCCGGATGTGGTGGCCCACACTTGTAATTCCAGCACTTTGGGAGGCTGAGGCAGGCGGATCACGAGGCCAGGAATTTGAGACCAACCTGGTCAATATGGTGAAATTCCATCTCTACTAAAAATACAAAACTTAGCTGGTCCTGGTGGCAGGCACCTGTAGTCCCAGCTATTTGGGAGGCTGAGGCAGAAAAATCACTTGAACTCATGAGGCAGATATTGCAGTGATCTGAGATCGTGCCACTGTACTCCAGCCTGGGTGACAGAGAGCGAGACTCTGTCTCAATCAAACAAACAAAATTAAAAATAAATAAAAATAAAAAAATAAATTTGATATCAATGATGGTAACTATAATAATGTGTGATGCTAGCAAAAGAAAAAGTCATTAAGAAATTTTGAGCAGTGGCGTATGTCTATAGCCACATTTCAAAAATTCTAATCCAGGGATAGTGTGTAAATGTAATTAATCAATGGAGACATAAGAAGTAAGAAGATTAGTTTTATGAAAAATGATATTTATTTAGATAAATATAAATGATAAATATTAAAACATGGTTAGAAAATATTTATTTAAATCAATATAAATAATAAATAAATAAATATTAAAACTGACAACTCAGCCAAGAATTATAACAATGGTAAAGAACAGATGTGGAAAAGGTTATGGAGACAATATTAGGTCATAGAAAAAAGTCATTTATTATTATAAGCATAGCGATGTTTTATATAAGTAGTTTTTCCTGCATTTAAAAAACTTCAGTTCTTTTGCTTAATGCTCATTCTTACTCAACATTTGATAATTCTTGTAAACTCTTGCCATGTTTCTCTTGTGTTATGCATTGGAATATTTAAAAGGTTCATCTCAAAACATTTCCATAAGACTCTTCAAAGATTGACAGATAGTAAGTAAAAACTGAGTAGCTGAGTTTTACAACATTTAATTAATTTAGAACACATATTACTACTAAACAAATGATAATACATTATAATTTTACTATGCTTCCATTCTTTTAATAAATAAATATTTCTAGTATCTTCATGGCAAGAGGGATTCATCCTGGAAAATTCCTCTGCAAATGAGTATAGTAAACGCTGTGGATTTTAGTAAATTTATTTCATAGGAATTGAGAATTTGTAGTCTGGAATCAAATAGAACTATCTTCAATTTAGAGACTGCCATTAACTGTATATATAACCTTGTATCACTTACCTTGCCATCTAAGTCCTACTTGATTAATCTGCAAATTCGAGGAAATGGAAGTACTGAACTTATAGGATTGGTGTGAGAATAAAGTAATATAAAATTTTATCATATTGCCTGCTAAACCACAAGTATACCATATTATAATTATCATCAACACTAAGCTTCAAATGATAGTAGGTAATCTCCTTATGTTGTATGGACTTGCTTATGGTCTTATTTCCCCTCATTTACTTCATTCTTTACCACTAATTTACAAAGGATGAGAAACAAATTAAGTTTTGTGTTGCCAGGTATTTTTGTAAAAACCTCAACTATAAGAGCGTACATTATGTGTTGTGAAGATCCAGGATTGTTGAAGAATTGTTCAGATATTCAGAGTTCATCAGTCAAATTTCTTCCATATTAGTGGCTAGGGAAGGAGTTAACTTCCAAGTAATCTTGGATTCCACAGTAAAAAAAAAAAAAAAAAAAAATGACATTTCAAACATTAACTCAGCTAACTTTGAATTCAACTCCTATTCTGTGTCCTGAGGACAAAGTATGAAATCATTGTTATTGTTTTGAAAATTGTTGCTTTTCTTCCTCCTCTGACTGTTCATGTCTTATTACCAGTATGGCTTCTAGTTAATTTCCTCTCAGGGAATCTTGTGCTGAATGTTATATGCAAGCCATCAGAAAGATATAAGGTGGGAAGGACACATGAACAGATCTGTACCTAAACAATTATAAGCAAATGGCAGCAACTTCATTATAACCTTTGGTGGTCTCATCTTGTAAACTCTTTTACAGGAGTTTCCTTTGTACTCATTTTCCCTTGCTGTCTGAAAGTTACCTCTAGCCTTGATCTCTCTAGCTGCTCTTTAAGCTAATTCGATCTTATTATTTCCACTGTAGAGATCAAGAATATTTGGTTATCATACCCTCCTAACTAACCCTTTACATGTTTGAAGACTACTAATAAATTACCACTAGATTTTCTCTGCTGCAGCTAAATTATTTCAAATCCTTCAATCTTACTGTTACTCAAATAAGCTATTTGCCAACTCCTTAATTATCTTTGTGCCTTGGGCATAGCCTCTTTTTTATTTCTCCAAACTCATTTAAAATTAGAAGCTTAAAAAATATGTTGTTTCCTAACACGTTTTCTAAACATCTAAACACTGATGAACATGTAGAGAAATTAGCTTATACTCCGGAAAACTTTTAAACTGTGACCTGAAATACACTGTATCAACTCCGACATATTCTTTTCTGTACGTGATTTAAGAAAATGCTTTCTACTTCTATTATTTCTTTAGTTTCTAATTCCATAGGCTTCAATCTCTACAGAGACTTAATAAATGGCACATTTGAAGAAAAGAACTATTTAGCTGAAAATCTTAAATGTTCATACTAACGTATAAGTGTTATAATATGCAATCCTAGACAATGAGATAGAAAAAATGTGCACACTAATTAGAGATTCTTGTTAAAAAAGATACTTTTATCAAGTATAAAAGCATTCATGAGTAAATCTCATTTTGTTCTTCTGCTCACCCCAAGTCTTACTTTAGAGATTATTCACAGAATCCTGTACTTTATAGAATTTACCACAGTTTGGAATTTTGTATCTCTTTATGTCATTAACATTTAATGTCCTACCACACTTTACATTCCATGAGGGTAGATAGGGACCTTGTGTATTTTTCCTAGAATTAATGTGTGGTATATAGAAGATAATCTAGAAATGTTTATTAATTATGTAAATGAATAATATGTAATTTGTGATTGTACCTGAATAAATGTGTAATTGCTACTTTCCTCTTAAGTCTGAAAGCCCATGTGATTAAAGCCCATTATTTGATTAAAAATATGATTAAAAGGAAAATACTACCTAGGAGACAGAACATATTATTATCATTTTTGAAATTACATGTATTTACTCAAATTTATTGATCTATTGTCGAGAAGAAAACAAAGACCTAGGAATTGGGACATCACAGAGGTCAGTTTTGATGCATATGTGGTTGACACAGAGGTCTGGGAAGATGGGAAATCTGTGGTGCTTTGTTAAATTTCTCTCTTTGGAGTAAATGAGTCTCAAGGGTATTAGATATAGGGTGAGCACTATACAGCTGGTGAATACAGGTAAAACCTTAGTACATAAATGTTGTAAGAGTGAATGGCTTTTTGTCAAAGAGCCAACACCATGACTTTAACTCATCTGGCTGGGTGCTATGGTTCACGCCTCTAATCCCAGCATTTTGGGAGGCTGATGCGGGTGGATCACCTGAGGTCAGGAGTTCGAGACCAGCCTGACCAACATGGTGAAACTCCAACTCTACTAAAAATACAAAAATATTAGCTGGGCGTGGTGGCGGGCACCTGTAATCTCAGCTACTTGGGAGAGTGAGGCAAGAAAATTGCTTGAAATTAGGAGGCGGAGGTTGCAGTGAGCAAAGATTGTGCCACTGCACTCCAGTCCCAGAGACAGTGTGATACTCCATCTCAAAAAATAAATAAATAATAAAAAGAAAATAACCCAAAAAGACTCTTCTATAACCATGTATCTGCTTATAGTAAGTTTTCTCTGACACATATGCAAATGAAAAGTTCCAAGTGTGTATCAGTACGGAGTAATTTTCTTCACTTTCTAATATTTTATAAGAATCCTACAAATGTTATCTTGCTTATGTTTTGTTACCAAAGGCTATATATGCAATTTCCAGCAATGTCCTTATAATATAGTAACAAAAGTATGCTGTAAAAATTTTGTAATATAGGAGATATTAATACAAAGAACTAAAGGTATTAGACCCTAGATTCCTAATCTTTGTGCACTACAATGAATGGGAATATTCTTACTAAATGTATAAAATATTCATTCTTATTAAAATATACATGCATACATTTATATGCATATAGTTTGGTCACAGCTGTCACCGATGCTTTGTTACCTTCCCGACCTTTCTTGTTTTCGTTTTCTAATAAGGAAACTGGTTTTAGAAATTTTTAAAAAACTTTCACAAGTTGGAACATGCATGATCTTTACTTCTCCCTGTCTTTTAACACCTATGTAAAATGGCATTGTATTCACTAGCTAGCTCCTTCCATGGGAATATCTCCAGTACTATTTCTATGTTTCTATTATCAGCACGCAAGAATAGGCTCTTACATTATACATAAGACTGCAGCATTGTTGCCGGTCATTCTCCTCCCTCCTTCCATAATTGCCTCTCTCTATTCCATATCCACTGCTGCCAACTCAGTTTTATGACCCATTACTTCCCTTCCAAATTGCCTTGTTAAGGAACTTGTAATAGTCTATTACTACTATCACATTGCATCTATTTTTTTTTTTTTTTTTGTATTGAAACTTCTTTTGGAAGCAAGTACTGCAAGATACTTTTCCAATATACACTTTTCCTTTATTCCTTCTTCTGTGATGCATAAGTCTGTCAATGTAGTCAGTTCAAAGTAAAATAAAACAGAACATGATGTCTCAGATCCCTTACATATGAATGGAGCCATGCGACATGATTTTGGCTAGTGAGAGATCGATGAATTTATTGCATGGAGCTTTCAGAAAATCTAGGTTTCTCTTTGCCCTTCATCTGCCTGGAACAAAGATACTCTGCTTGCAGTGCAGGAACTCTGCTGTAACCAACAGTGCTAAAGATGTAAGAATGGCAGAGCCGAAGGAGAGATGATACAGGTTCTCATGCTGCTTTAAAAAGCTGTCATGGCATCCCTGAGTTGTCTAACTTCAGAATCCTAGATTTGTGAGAGAAACAATCTATTCTTTAGTTAAGCCACTTCAGTTGAGTCTCTGTTACATATAGCTGAACATAGTACCAGGCAGATACATGCTTCACTAATTCAGCCGTGTTTTTCACTAGCTCCACTTATTCATCTTCCAGTTACAGCACTGGAATTCGCTTGTGTCCATTTCTGAGTTTGGAGTTATGTACTTTTACCCCCACTGCCCATTCTGAAGAAAGCTTCTTGTTCTTGACATCAGCCTTTCTATATCTTAAACATTCTTCTAGCCAATTCAAACCTCATCTACTCCGTGAAGCCCCCTCTTCCAACAAATGATTTTTGAATTTCTACAGCATATATCTTTTCCACTACACTGAACTAAATCATCATTTTTTCTGTAACTTTATATACTTTTGTTAAATTTAATGTTCTGATTAGTTTATACATTCTTTAAAAACTGATACTATTTCTAAATTTATGGGAATATACATTCTTGAAATTCAGAGGCATTTTTACATATCCCAACATTCACTGATTCTTCCTCAAGCACCTCTATGTATCACATAGGTTAAATTCTGAATGTTGGTATACTTCCAAAATCCATATGTTAAAATCCTAATCCCCAAGTTGATATATTAGGAGGTGATGCCTTTGGATGATGATTACACCATTAGTTTGGAATTCTTATGATAGGGATAGTACCATTATAAAGGAGGCTCCAGAGAGCTAGCTGGTCCCTTCCCTCACATGAAGAGAGCAGGAAGATGCCATCCCTGAACCAAAAAGTAAGTCCCTAATCTGCCAGCACCTTGATCCTGGACTTCTTAAGCCCAAAACTATGAGAAATAAGTTTCTCTTGCATATAATCCACCCAATTTATGGGATGTTGTTATAGAAGCCTGAAAGAACTAAGACAACAAGTTATGAAAAATGTACTTTGGGTATGTGTGCATCTACATTTCTTCAGTAGCACCCTTTATTTAGGATGTTTTCTCTCTGAAATATTTTGCATATGATTAAAATCAAACAAAAAATAAATGCTGTGTGTTCCATTTCCTCCTCTTCCCACCTATTATATTATACTGGAATTTTATGAGGGGCTAATTTTGAGGTTGGAAAAATTAACATTTCTATCTAGTTACTGCCCAAACTCAGAAAAAATCATAATAAAATTTAATAAATTATATGTTTCTTTACAAATCTATCAAATTTCATTTGCATAAAAGATACATTGAATATAAAGCTTTAGAGAGTAAAATTGCTGGAACGTAAAGAATTCCTGACAAGCCTAAATATTTCTAATAAAAAATCTTGTATATTATTTTAAAACTCTAATCACTGTCTCTCCTATGTCTGGATGAACTGAATGTGTCAGTATTAAAATCACAGTAGTCATTCTAACATAAAAAATCACCAAGGGAAAAATGAAGATATGAATGCAATAGGATTTTTTCACACTCTATAAAATTTTCCTCTTGTTAAGCTTTAAAGATTTTCTAGTGTTTTCCCATCTTAGCACTATTTCTAACATACCTGACAGTTGTTACATTGCCGAAAATAAATGAAGCAGCATTGAAAATAAAAGATGTGCCTACATTAGCCATTTGAAATGAAATACTTTGGGCAAAGTAGAATTAACATCTATATAGGCATCTGTCTCATGTGCTTTGTATTATGCAAGTTTAGAATATGTTATTTTTATTTAGTACTATTCTTGTTTTAAGCATACTCTGGCTCCTTTTGTGGGAGAGATAGGTATGAAGTTGACGACTAATACAAGCCTGCATCATTCTATATGGTCCTTACCTGGCCTCTTGGCTAATCACATGTGAATGCCACTCACTTTCCTTTCCCTACACTACTGTATTTTTTATCTTGCTTTTCATATTTTTCTGAATTTAAATTCACACAACACAGCTTTAACTCTTGCATTATTGTATTATTAGTTAAATCTGTATCTTTCTGGAAAATGTCTTTCTGGTTTCACAGGTGAGTAGTGCACCAGGAAAATCCATGAAGTTTTCCCTAGAATAATATACAAAGGGCAGGTGGACACAAAGATGAGAGTAAGTGTTGAACCTTCTCTCCTAGAGCTGGCCATCAAGGCACTTCTGTGACTCCATGGCTTCATGGCCTTCATGGAAATCAGGAGATAGGACTGTCCAAATGGACTTTATCAATTTGTGTAGCACTTTTGACAGGCTGAAGTTTCTTAAATGCCTTTGCTTCAGAAACTGAAACAAAGCATTTATCTATTACTTCTACTTTAAACTGTACCCTCTTTTAAAGCAATTTACCTCTCCATAAAGTTAGAAAAGGAAAGCTTGTGTTGATAGTTTAAGAGCACCAGTTTTCATAATAATCTTTGGTTAAATTTCTTTTTTTTTCCAAGCCAAACTTATCCAGCTCTATTAAAGATACTTTCCATAAACAATCATGGTATTTCAGGCAGGACATAGGCAGACAATCGTTAACAGTATACAAAACTTTCACAACTCCCTTCTTTGATGGACTACCAAAAATCGGAAAGCCACTATAAAACCCAATGAAGTCTTCTTCTGATGCTCTGAACAGGGAAAGTTTATAGGTAGTTAGATTTCTTACATTAAAAATCTTTAAAATCCATATTATTTTCTTTTTTACCTCGGCTATTGGTAATAAGTAAGAGGCCATTAAGAATCTGATAGCACAACGAGATATCATATTACCCTAGTCAGAATGGATACTACTAAAATCACATAGACATAAAACAGATTTTGGTGAGGATGTGGAAAAAGGGAACTCACATAAGAATATGAACTAGAACAGCCACTATAGAAAACAGTATGGAGATTTCCAGAAAATTTAAAAATAGAATTACCACTTGATCCAGCAATCTCACTGCTGGTATCTCTCCAAAAGAAAATCGATCAATATATTGGAGGGATACCTGTTCTTGCATGTTTATCATGTCACTATTCACAATAGGAATGATATGAAATCAACCTAAGTGTCCTTAAATGGAGGATAAAGAGAATGTGGTATATAAAACAGTGGAATTCTATTCAACCATAAAAAAGAATGGAATAATGTTATTTGCAGCAACATGGATGGAGCTAGAGGTCATTATCTTAAGTAAAATAAATCAGACACAAAAACACTAATGTATATTCTCACTTATATGTCGGAGGTGAATCAATTGATCACATGAAGACACTGGAAAAACAGATAACAGAGACTGAGCAGGGTGAGTGGTGGGTGAGTTAATGAAGACAACTGCATTAAGGGTACAAACAGTAACATAGAAGGAATAAACTGTGATAGCAGAGTAGAATGACTATAGTTAATAAAAATGTATTATGTTTGGGTAATAAACATCTAAATACCTTGACTTGATCACTGCACATCATATACATGTAACAAAATGTCACATGTACCTCACAAATTGTTAAAAATTTTTAAAAATAATTCATGGCAAGTGGTAAAAGGTTAAGAATATCTAGTAATACCAAGTTTCTGTATGTATAAATACAGAAAAGAAGACAATGGGATTTGTCCTGAGGATAGGATTTTTGACTGAGATTTCACCAAAAGGCAGTGTGACTATAAAACCAGTGAAAAACAAAAACAATATTTCATTTGGCTTATTCTATTGTAGGACATCTTAGGAGCTTTCCCATTTACTACTCTTTAAGAGGGCTAGATCTCTTAATGCCATAGAACTGGGATTTAGATGGAAGGCTCCAATTCTTGAATGACCTTGTTCAAAGGACAAACACTCAGTTCCAGAAGGACTTGGTATAGTATTTGGTAGGTTAAGTCAGATATTCAGGCACAAGAACTTGAGATTCCAGAAGGACATTTATCAGCTCTTTTGTTCCCAGAGCATAAATTCAGAACCAGATTAGCAGCAAGGAGACTTCAATTTTGAAATAGAGTTAAAATTCCCTCCATTTATGTATACATGACTACTTTGTGAGTATATATTAAAGGTCAAGATGATGAGAGATTCTGTGGCTAAAACGAGGTGTATATATATGTGTGTGTTTATGTCCATATGTGGACATATTACACATGCTTTGGCTTTTGACTGCTTATATTTACCACCAAATAAGCAACTAGGATAATCCAAGTGTATTATACTAATAAATACACATTTTCTCATAATCTTTACCATATAGCATTGTATTTTAAAATTACCTTAATTTTCTGAAAATACAAACTATTTTGTGTGAAACTCCTAAGTTTTTTTCTGATTTTCAATTATATATAAATCATTCCTACTATCTCTAAAAGGTGGTCAAGTTCTGCCAGCAGTACAGCAACAGAGATAGAGTGCATGGTTAGTATGATTGCAATCCTAAAGCTACACATATATTTAAAGCTTCTTTTGTAGTGTTTTTTTGGAGACTAATATTGAGGGAAAGTAATTGCTTTCTTTCTTTTATCAGTTTCTATTTGTGTGGTAAACTTTGCATTCTTATCTTTGCTAATTTACTAACCACAATGAATTTAGCTTACTTGCTGATGATTGCACAATTTTCTTACCTTTAATAATGCCATCTATGATAACAGGAATAATCATGAAGATCTTAAGGAGCTTTCTGTAATTGAAAACTAAAACAAATCCTTAGTTTCCCAGTTAATTTAGGATTTTGCAACTCATCAAGCTTTCTCCTGTTTTACTTCTTCCATATCTACATACTCTACACAATGTCATCCACATTGGTTTAAATTTTTAAATGTTTTATGTTTTACATATGAGGCTTGCTTTCTTCATTAAATTGTAAACATCTCAAGGGTAAATAACGATATTCATGGTATGGGAGCAGTAGGAAAGATGAAATCTTCATACATTAGTGTTTTAAGATCTAGATCTATCCATCTTAAAGAGTAACGGGAAAAAATCCTAAGATGTCTTGCAATAGAAAAAGCCAAATGAACTGTTGTTTTTCACCAGTTTTACAATCACATTGCCTTTTGGTGAAACATCAGTAAAAAATCCTATCCTCAGCACAAATCCCATTGTTTTCTTTTTTGGATTTGTACATAGAACCTCTACCTATAAACTGAGATTCACGTATCACCTGTTGACAATACAAAATATAAATGATTTATCTGAAATCTAAATAAAAGCAATGATTAGTTGATACTTTTGTTTAACAAAGAGACAAAATTAAAAAATGTTTATTAATAAAAAAGTTTATTATAGAATAACTTAATAATGATGTTTATTTTTAAAAGGGTAGAAAGAAAAGTTATTCTAATATTGATTTGGTAAGAATATATATTAAGACAATATTTTAAAGGCAAGCTTTAATCTATAAAAAATATTCAAACTTTATGACTTAACAATATAACAAACTGTTCTATAAAATTGATAGATAGTACAAAAATAAAATACAGAAATATATGCATATTTTACAACATTATTACAGTATCATTTTTTTAAAAAAAAGCAACTTTAATTTAGAACTTGCTTAAATTGACTTTGATAGGAAAATGGTTGAACAAAAACGTGGTGCACCATGAAATGTACTATTCTTATTAAAAGGAACGAATTTATGTGTACATACTAAGTTAGAAGATGTGCACCAAAAGTTTTTGTGGCTAAAAAACACTAAGGAATATGTATGGTTTGAGTATTTTATATTAAAAAACATTGAGGAAGAGTATATTAGCAACTTAAACCTATGCTCCTGGCTTGCAATCCTCAAATATGGCCCAAATAAACAGTCTATTTATAAAAATAAATAAATAAAAACTATATTTAAAAAAAATACTTTGAAAAAGTATATGTGTATATATGCAAATGTATGCCTATGTACATTTAATTACAAGTATACAAGAAATATAACTTCTGCAGACCTAGAGAGAAATGTGGAGTAAGATATATCAAAAATTCAGAAACATTTTTTTTGATGGAGAAATGCAAAGCAAATTTTATTTACTTCTATTTGCAACAGATAGTTTTTACTCTTGGAGGCATTTGAGTGTGTGAGGGGTGCCTTTTCAAGTAATAATGATAATAAATGCTATCAGCTTTGTTCCCTATACAAATGGTATTTGTAAAAGCAATTATATACATAAAATGTATGGTATATAGTTGGCTTTCTCATCCACAAACTGCATTATTCTTGGGCTATTTTCAATTATTATTCTTATGAGGACTGTCTTATAATCAGTTTTCTGTTAAAAAAATTCAGTCATTTTCAAGTACCTACAGTACAAAATTATTTAATAATTCTTAAGATGATTATTAGAATGCTTCCTCATTTTTCTCAGATTTTAGAAACTTTTAAAATCTGTGATTCTTAAGAGTGTGTGTTGAGCACATACAGAAGAATAATAATGTATCTTTTCCGTTCCTTTGACCTTCTAGTTTCCACTAGCAACCTTCATATGTGCTTCTAAGGCTGTCTATTAACTATCACAAGTTAAATTGACTTTAGAAATATCCAATTTGCAAGAATTGCTTAGTGAAATTTCAACTCTGTTTGTCTTGAATTTCATGTCTCAAAGAACTCGTGTGAGCACCAAAGGCTCATTTTGTTCATTCAGTTGTACATAGAATCATTCATTTTTTCATACCTTTATTCCTTCACTGATGAAAGATAAAGTATAAGTGCAAATGTAAGCAAAGTAGAGGATGATAATAGAATAAAAACATAATTCAAAGAAGAGGAATCAAAGTAAAGAACAATCAAAAGAGTAAACTCAACATACATACCCTATTTCTATATAAAAGTCACATTTTCTTAGCGGTTTTTCTTTTTATTTTTTGAGATCTAGTATTTCTTCTTAAATAGAAGTAGTTCAGTAACATTAAAAAATTATTTTAGTTGCTCTTTCAAACCCATAAATCAGATTTAGCCATCCCAATCAAATAGTCAATGTAGGTAGTTTTTGAAAGAGATGATTGAGAGGTGTTTCTTTGTTTATTCTGATTCTTTCTTAATGTATTCTATACTTGTAGATCCAACATAGCACTTGTCTGTCAATTATTAATAAAATATTATACAATACTTAGTTTAACCATATGTTCATTAAATTTTTAAACTCTTTTAAACCATTGTTGATGGATGAAGCTTAACATGCTAGCTGCCTTAATGATCATAGTGTCAACTGAATAAGATTCCTTTTCCTGAGTGAGCTCCAAGTCATCATCCAGCTCCAGGTTTGGAATATTGTGGAGCTCAACTATTTCCTGAGGTAGACCTTGGAATGAACATACTGTTCTCACTTCTTGGTAGCAAACTTTAAGTTGCATGCTGATAAGTTGAAGTATGTGTAGGGAAACTTAACCAAGATGGTGAAGAATAAGAGTAAGAGCTGAAGATGTTTTATATATATGTGTGTGTGTATACATATATGTATATATATAGAGAGAGATGTATTTTATGTGTACTTATGTGTATATATTCAAATACATTTAATATATTCACACACATATATGAAGATACACACACATATATGAAGATATATATGTATGAAGATCTTCATTCATATATATCTTCATACATATATATTCTATATATGTGAGTATAATAAATCTGGAAGAGAGTGAATATAAATTCTATCACACATATTCTTGGCCTGTTTTCAATTATTATTTTTATGGGGACTATCTTACAATTATATATATATCTTCATACATATATACACATAATGCATACATATATACGCTTCATATATACACACACACATGTGTGTGTGTATATCTGGAAGAGAGTGAATATGAATATATCTTTCTTCAAATGTTTGAAGAAATGCAACATAGAAGTAATGTTGAAAGTATTCTTTATAGGTTCAAAGGATCCAAACTGGACCAAAGATAAAAGTTATACAAAAGATAATAGATTAGACTCTTGATTAAAAAAAATTCTTTCTTTCTCATAATGCTCTATTTCCTTCCAGATATCATAGATGCTCTATCAATTATGTCTATATCATCATTTATGTTTCTTTCTTAATCCTGTAGAAGGGGAACAGAGCTCTATAGCACATTGCTGGAGATAACCTCTTAATTTGATATTATTACTAATTGACAATTATATATTTACATATCTTTACTATTCCCTAACACATATTTCCCCCAGGGGATATGTACAAGTATGCCATTACGTGAATCTGAATGGGGAAATATTTGGGAATTTTCCTTGGCAATTTTACAACATGATTAAGATAGGAAAATAGTTAAATCTGGCAACACTTAACTATATTAACATATGCTAATTACTAGTGATTAATTTTTCTTGTACATAAAATATAATATATTCAGAAACGAATTCCATAATGTTTATTGAGATTCATGTTCCATGTATTTATTTTTACTTTCCACAATTGAATATATTTGTATTTGTCAAAACAGGTTTTTTTTTTTTAACCTTTCATTTTCTGACTACTTACCAGTTTTCTGCCTTATGATCATTGTACAGAAAGAATGCTAGTAGAGAATAATTCTAGAGAAACAATATTTCAGACTTAGCAAGTATTTCTTACGTCTTTTTTCTCTTTTACCCTTTCTTTTCTCCCTTTCTTCTTCCTTACTCCCTTCTTTCCTTTCTTTTCTTTCTCTCTCCGTCCCACACTTATTCTTTCCTCCCTCCCTCCCTTCCTTCTTTACTTTTCTTCTTTTTATTCTTTTCTTTTTTCTCTTACTTTTCTTTTTGTCAGCTTATAACATGGCTGGCTCCATCTTATCCTTGAGACCTCAGCTTAGAGGTCACTTCCTGAGAAAGGCTTCCCTAACTCTAAACAAAGTGTCTAATCAGCCCACCACTCCAATTTTTTGCCTTTACTAAACTTATGGAAATCTGTGATTTTCTGGTCATTTCAAAATGTATCTGAATATAATTTTCCATCTTTACTAGAATATAATTTCCACAACACCAAAGACAATGTGTATATATATATATATATATATATATATATATATATATATTTCTTTTTCGAGATGGGGTCTTGCTCTGTTGCCCAGGCTGGAGTGCAATGGCATGATCTCAGCTCACTACAACCTCTGCCTCCCAAGTTCAAATAATTCTCCTACCTCGGCCTCCTCAGTAACTAGGATTACATGTGTGCATCACCACACATGTCCAATTTTTTAAAAAAAATTTTAATAGAGATGGGGTTTCACATGTTGGCCAGGCTGATCTCGAACTCCTGGCCCCAAGTGATCTGCATGCCTCGGCCTCCTGAAATTCTGGGCTTGCAGACATGAGACACTGCGCCTGGCCAACAATGTATATTTTGTTTTCTCTGCATTTAGCACAGTTACTGATGTATATACAGTTATATATTTGAGTGGGTGCAGATATTTGAATAAATGTTGCATGAACACTTAAAAAATTCATTAATGTTTTTATTTACTCATTAAACTTATGATTATTGAGAAGCCTTTTTCACCTGTCTTCATGTTTGGTACTGAAGATTCAAAATCTATACAAGATGCAACTAAATTGGCTAGTTAAATGTGGGTAAAAATTTGAGTTATTGATAGTTTATACCAAAGTTTAAATCAAATATTTTGCTAATTGATCCAACCTATTAATTCCCCCAAGATATTTGAGGTATTTAAAAAAATTAGCGTAATATTTAGTATAGAAATACCTAAAACCTAAGTTGTAATTTCCTTTCATTTTTGAATTATTGCTCATGTATCTTATTTAGAAAATAGTGATACACTGTTAAATGCCATGCTTGAAGGAAATATAAACATCTATGAAATATTTGTAAGTAACATATCACTTTTTAATCCAAGAAATTTTAATCCAAGAAATAATACTCAAATCAGTTAATTACCTGTCTCAAATGCTTGTTTTAATTTAAAACTTCAAACATATATATATATATGTCTTAGAAACAAGAAAATTATATATATATGTATGTGTGTGTGTATATATATATATATATATATATATGTAAACAGGTATATATATATGTAAACAGGTTTAGGGAACTGTCTTTTGCTATAATTAGAAAAAACTGACTTCTGTCTCTATTAGAGTAAATTAAGTAAATTAAAAAGAAACCCACCCATCTCACAAATATTTTGGGCATATATCTTACATGGCCTGAAATTTTCTTTCCTTCCAAAAGATCCTGAATTGAAAGGGAAAGATGCCTACTGACTAATGAAGGAAGAGTACGTTAGGCATACATTTCATGTAATAATTGCTTTTCTTTTGCATTTAGGAACTACAGGCAAAATGAGAGAACTAGAGCTGGTTTTTTTATCCAGAGGAAAAGCAATCACTATGCTTGTCAGGTCTATGAACATTTCTCCCATCCTGGGAAATCTTTGAAAAATAAAATTATGTTGGTGGCTATCTTGCAGTGCACTCAGTTAAAGTTAAGTTGTTAGATTTTTCCCTAAGAAATGTCAGCTACTTCCATTACCAAGTATCTGACCAGGTCACATGGAAAATAAAGGTGTTCACACTATATTATATGCATTTGTCAGAGGCAGAGCTGTAAAGAAAGACTGATGAGCATCTCATGGACATTCATTCTAGTTTCACTTGGGGCAAATTATATCCACCCTGAAAACTCTTTGACCACAAACTATTCTCTTTTGCTGCTTCATTTCCCTCTGAAATTTAACACAGTACAGAATTTTATAATTTAACAGTGTAGATCAAATGCAACTGGTTTGTACATAGGCTAGGTGGAAATGTGAAGAAATCTGACTCATAAAACATGAATAGAGAATGGGTAAAATTAGTAACTGGCTGGTCTGCTGAGACTATAATGAAACCTCTGATTTCAGTGACTATAAAGAAGACAGTGGTAAAAAGAGTGAAAGAATGAGTGAATAAGATGGTAATTGGGTTTCTCATATTGTTCTATTTGGAAAATGTCACATTTCAGAGATTTTGCTGCCTTTCTTTTCAGTACAGAAGGTTAGATTCAAGAAAGCTTTTGTGGATATAGAAAGGGCAAATTGTCTCATCAGTCATGCATACCATCTTCTGCTCCTCTAATAACTCTCATTCCAGCACTCAGCGAGGTGCAGACCCAAGGCCAAAGTCTACTACTGAGATATATGAGGACGTGCATATATGTTTTAGACCCAAGAATTCAGAAAGAAATAAACAAAAACAACTTTTCTAGCACAGTCTATGATTTCAGAATGGGAGTATCACGATGCATTCTTAATCCTAATCGGTTCGCCAATATTTATCCTTTGTGACTATGTTATTTCCCATTTCAGCTATTTTATATTACATTATTCCTAGTTATTTCAAATAACTATGAACATTATTCACAGTCATCTGTCTCAAACTATGTAACTTTGCCATCCTTCCTCTTATTTTTTATTTAAGGGTGGTGACGCCACCTGAAAATGACGTCGATTCTAATACTTTTAAATGTAGATTTTTACTAAAAATGCCTCCTTGATTCCTAGAGAGATGAAATGATGATTAGTCTTGTAAATGCTTATGGAAGATTTGTTATTATACTTGTACATTCCTAAGAATTTATCTCCCAAGGAGTAACAATTCTATTATTATTTTGTCCATTCATGTATTTATAGGACTTCCAGCTCAAGGAATATCCAACATAATTAGTTTTATAATTATTCTGGCCCAATTTGATTTTTATACTATTTTAAGTTATTCTGACTATATTTTCTAGTTTTACAACATTTTGCTTACCACAGGTTTTTATTTATATAAAAGACATAAAGAAGTTTGCACAAATTACACCCTTTCTGATTATGTTAAATTCACTCAACAGAGGAAGCAATAGTGACCAATACAACATAGGATAAAAAAAGGAAAACGTCATTATTTTATTATTTTCTCTCAAATGAGTAAGCTTATTTGTATTACTTTGATTTAACACTTGAGAGTTTTAGAGCACGATCTATGAATTCATTTTATATGGAGCCACTTATTTCATTGTGATTGAAAAAAAATAACAAGACAACATTTGTATTGATGCCAAGACAATATGAAAACATAGACTATTCAGGAAGGAACTCACTTGGCAAAGGAATCTTACAATAATAAAGGCGTGTGTATAAATTATTTAGCAAAACATAGAACTTGTTTAGCTCAGAATGTTCTCCATTGGAAAGCTTGAATATAAATCAATACAAGTATTTGGAGGAAGGAAGTGACACTGCAGACTACAAATAATTAGTGGAATCATTGCTTAGTAAAGACCAATTTCTTAACAGTAAAGACTAAAATTAGAAATATGAAGTAAGCAATTAAAATGTCCAGTTATGAACTACATCTGAAACTTTACTTTCAAAAGATTAACAACAAATGATTCTAGAATTTGATTATTATTCTTTGCTTATATATTTTTTCTTTTTGAAAAAATACGTAATCAAAGGACTATGGAAAGTGAAAGCTGAAATTGTACTGAGATATCAAATCCAGTGTGTTCATTCTGGAGGCAAACACACAGAAACTTCACCTGTGTTTACTTTAGTTCTACAAATGTCAAATCTGATTTCAGACACTCTTCAAATATATGTTTATTTTCCCTTTGAATATGCATAATTCTGTTTCAAACTTACATTACACATCTTTGAACAATGTAAAGTGTTTAGTAGCTTGTTTAATCCTAAAGGTGATCTTCAAATATTTCCATTTCCCTTGTTAAATAAGGGCATGAATTACATATGCGGAAACAGAGGGGATGGAATGAATAAGTGACTGTTGTTGAAGATAGGTAAATGCTAACTAACTTCCAGATCTCACATTGGGCCTGTATTTCTCTTCAATTGATAAATAGTAGTATTCATTAGCACTGATATATTATATCTAACCATGGTATCATATATAATATTAGTATTGGTATATCAATTTGTCTTATAGTGTAACTACAGAAGCTAAGATGGAATCCTGTTGAGATAGCTGTCTATGCAAACTGCCAGTTTGATGTAAAGCCATTTAACTGAGTGTATGAAAGCAGTAAGAGCTGGGGATAAAACTTCATATTCTCACACAGGATTTAATTGTGGGTAGAGTTGTGCAAAGGGCAAAAAAATAAAGGAAGTTGGTGAACAAAAGCATAAAAAATGCTTCCAATTGGAATATAGTTTTACAACTTTTCTAAGCCTTTTTAAATTTCAGGCTACATCATAAAATGATTGATCTGTATTTCATACCTGTATTGCATATACTAGGTAAAAAGTCTATGCTGCATAATATGTGCCTATAGTCAAAAAACTATATGGTTAAGAAATCCCCCTTTTACTCCAATACCTTATCAAGAAGTTTCCCCTGTTGGTTGACATTTACAGTGAATGAGGTTACTCCTTGTGAAAAGTCATGAAAAACAGATTTTAATTCCATAAATATATACCTACACCCAAACCCCTCCCAGACACCTTTAAAGGTGTTGGCAATCAGCATAGGTTTCTGCCATCTGGATTGTAAGAATCTTTTCCTTCAACAAAATTGGTGCTTCTCCCCAACTACACACTTGCCAGTACTACCAAAAAGTTCACTTACCTGTTTTATCTTTTCATAACCTATTTTACGGAAATTTCTAGTTTCTTCCTTATGAAAATTAAATTGGTACACAAATATTCAATTCTGTGAATTAGGACAGAAGGGCTTACCAGCTTATCCAGGTATTTTTTCCCTTAGTACATGGCTTCTGTCCCTGAGAACAAGTGGTTAGGAAGATTTATTTTGAATAATATTGCATAGTCGTAGGATTTAATATGAAAAAAAAATAAAACAAGTGAGTCACCACTGGTGATTCGGGTTGTTAGGTAGAAATTGAGCAAGTTTATAATCATGAGGAAGCCGAATGCCCACATGAATACCTTTTATTCCAGTGAGCCTGGAAACCTACTCTTTAATTAGAAGAATATGAAATCACCTATCCCCAGAACATTGTTTTTAAATTTAAG
Organism: Cebus imitator; assembly: GCF_001604975.1. Classification (NCBI taxonomy): domain Eukaryota; kingdom Metazoa; phylum Chordata; class Mammalia; order Primates; family Cebidae; genus Cebus; species Cebus imitator. Next base: position 1,745,442 of record NW_016107419.1, read on the forward strand.
CAAGTTTATTGGAAATCTTGTTACTTTACCATTTTTGTATGTTTCTGTGTATGCAGAGAACAAATAAAGAACTACCAGCATAAACAACAATTTTTAGGGATTCTGAAATACTAGAATGCTTTGTCTCTAAAATGTACTACTACTCAGGATAAGTACCTCTATGCTTTTTTATTAAGTCACCTGGTAACTTAGTATAAAGAAATGCATAATAAAAGACTTAAGCCAACCTCACACATCTAAGTCTTTTTTAATCCATGTAAAGACCGACATTTCCCCCTTTACTTTTAAGAAGGTTAATTTATGGAAATCTGTATACGACACTTTTAAACCTGCAGTTCTTTGAAAAGAATGACTTGTAGTCCTTTAAATATTAGAGCAGTGCAAGAATGTCCATAAATCTTACTCTCCCACAAGCAAGAGTGCTAGGAAATGTGCAGACATTGCAGATTTTCACTGTTTTCTTTGCTTGCATTTGTGTTACAATAAATGAGAATAGATTTCTAATATCCATTTCTATTACATGCATTAGCTGAAGCTGTGAGAATAAAATGAAATGTTTCCTATGCTTTGAGACAGTGGGGAGATTCATATGCCTATGTGTGGGCAGAACATTGAGTATTTCTGTTTTCTTTTTTTTTTTCATGGTTGCTTAAAATGTTCTAGGGATTGTTAATGTTTCAGAGCCTTTTAGCATCATTTCCACTAATATTTTTGGAAGAATAAATCAGTTTCATTTTAAAAAAGCCTTAATCAAGGGAAAAATTACATCACACTAACATGTACATGAACAAGTTTAGAGTGTGTACTTCTTGTCACTCTTTTCTTACCAATGTATAATTAACATGAAAACAGCAGTCTAAAAACTGAATTATAACAAAGGTATTTTTTATTCTTAGCTACTAGAAATAAAATGTAAGCTAATATTTAGGACAAAATTGTTCTTTTTTTTTTGTAAGTATTGATTTGCCTATCTCTGAGTTGATTTCTTTACTTGGGGCTTAAGATATAGTTTCCCATAACATATTCTTTTTTGATGCAGTGTACACCTGTATATCCAGTCTTTGGCAATACACATTACAGATACTGGCCAAAAAGGAGTTAGAAAATCAATGTCAGAGTTGGAGTGTGGTCCCTGAAGACTTAGATTAATGGAATTCTGTTAGAAACATAAAAGTTGTTTCCCTGCTGTTCACATCTGTTGCATCCTGGGAAAAAAAAAAGAAAATGTTATGTGAAGAGCTGATGCTTGTATCACTGACTCTTCCTGATTTGTGCTGATAATAGCTGAAGCTGCAGTCTTGGCATCTTCTACTGCACATTGTCATCAGCAAGGTAGGAACACATCCCTGAATTAAATTATAATTCAATGAGAAAAAGAGATTTATGTGACAGAAATCCACCTCTAGTCTAATCTGCAAGAATGCAACTGTTTTAAAAGTTACAATAACATCCCAAGCCATGTTCAATTAAACCTCTTTTATTTCCCAGTTTCCAGTATGTCTTTATAAGCAGCATGAAAATGAACTAATACAGAAGAGAAGTTTGGGTAAAATGATGAACTGAGAATGAAGAGTCTATGTGACAGCCAAGGAATCTCTTTCTTCTTTCATGGTTGCTGTGTTCTCTTATGTATTTCTCGTAGATTTTATTTGTGTTTATTTGTTTGTTTTTTTCTTTTTGCAATAGGTAGTGGCTGTTTTTTCTAAAATTTTTCCTTTTTTTTCTTTCTTTCTTTTTTGGTTTTGGTTAGAATTTTTCATATTAGTACCTTTCTAATCTTTCTAGCCTTCTTTTGTTTTCTGCTTCCATTTAAGACTGTAGAACTCAAGTTTGCCAAAAGCACTGAGCTGAGCACGTATGTGGAAAGTGCAGAAAATGCCCTTCACTGTGGGTGAACTGAATATTTTAGCTGAGGTTGTTTCATCAAAGGTCTTCTCTTCTTTTGTTTTCTTTTTTTCTTACTTTTCTTTTACTTCTTTTTATTCTTTTTCTCTTCTCTTAGGCTACTAAGATTCCTGATGGAAGATTCTTTAAATATGTTTTCCAGACAGTGTAAATTTAGCTTGAACAAATTTTTGGTAACCTAAGAAACCCCGAGGAGAAGAGCGCTGAGTACATCTTGTAATACTCATTTATATGTCAATATGCCTACACAGTTCTTCTGTTTAAAGTAATGTGCTGAGTTTACCTGTAATAAAAATCTATTACTTTTTATTAACTTTTTAATCCATAGAGTAAGCCTCTAGTTTTATAAAAATAAAACTGGGGAAAAGAAATCACCTATTGAGCAAAACTGATGAAGGGATTTGAATACTGGAGTAATTCTTGAAAAGGTTTTCAACTGGTGCTCCTTAGACTGTCCTAAGGAGGTTAAGATGGTCTAGGATTGCCTAGTTACTTTCATGATTCAACAGAAAAAAAAATTGTTCTGAATTGTCCTTTTGTGAACTTAGATTAACATTTATTGGCTCTCTTAGCCATTTTTACTCATAAAAATGCTTTCCAGCTTTCACAGTTGTGATGCTATTGTCTTTCTTTTAACCTTTGTGAGTTAATTAATTAAAAAGTCATATTGCTGTTTGTTTGATCAGAGTTCAAGATAAGAAAACAGATGTGTGTATTCAATCAACCATTCCTACCTTAATTTCTACTCTCCCACTTTTAATATGTTGGGGAGAATTAAACTAACATCATTACAATGTGTGGCACAGGGTTAATGCTAAATGCACATTTGCTACATTAGCTAATTCATACAAAATAAATGAATAAAGAAAACTTGACTGCTTTCTAGCAATATTGATTAGCAAATTAGTCAACGGAATAGTAAATGCAAGTATTTAGGAACATATGTGGAATATTCACCACTTCCAATTGAAAGTTAAAATTTGAAAGAACATGTATTTATGAGAAGTGAACAGATGGCTGTGGAAAAGTTAAAAATAGGATTTTAAAATTCTCATTGCCAAAGACATTAGATCTTGCAGTACTCAGAATAATGCAGTTAACAAAACATTCTCCTATAACAAAATAATTTTAAACTGAATTATCAGAGACAGGAATTCTCAAACAAAACACAAACTAGGTTTTGTAAAAGAAAGACATACATCATGTAAAGAATTATTGTGGAAAGAATGTACCCGAAGAGCATATAGAGATATAGAGATGTTGATATATGGAACTTCAGTCACCATGTACCGAAATTGTGCAAATAAAGTAAGGACCTGGTATTTTAACAAAAATAGATATTTTCTCATTATTATTACTGGAAACTCAATGGTATAGTACTTCTAATTGAAATATGGCTGTTACTTTTAAGTAACAGTTCTAGTCAAAGGAGTTGGATATAAGTATATAGGTGCAAAGCAATTCACAAACCAGGCAGAGACAATGTTGCTCATCAAATACCCCATTTGTATTTTAAATCTTGCAATCAGGCAGGACAGGTGCCTGATTATTGGATATGGACATGGGCATAATGATGTGTAGCACTTCTGAGAAAGAGCATAGAAGATATGCAAATGGTTTTCTAGCTAGCACACAGTGAATTGTGACATTCCAGGTAGTAGAGTTTCTATCAGCATGGGTCCCTGAAAACTAGGTAGAACAGAAGACTCTTACCACTACCAAGCCTAGATGAATATATATTGTGAGCAGTATGTTGTTGCTTTTAAGCAATTTAGATATTATGGTAAATTTATTACTGTGGCATAACCACCCAATCAAGATAAATACCTAAGTGAACTTAGTGATGATTATTAGGATGACAGTAAATATCATCTAGCTAAATTGTGTCATTGAAAAAACATATACATATGAAATGAAAAAATCTGATCCATGCTTTGCCTAGAAATTTTATCAAATTAAAACAGAAAGAATTGATCTTTTTAGTATATATTTTGCTTTAAATTCAAAAGGTTACAGATCTAATCTGGATTATTCATAAAAAATTACTAAAAGATACTAAAAGGCAGCTAGTAAAAAATTATTAAATGATGCAAAGTGATCACGATTAAAAACATATAAATAAGATATTAATCTCCACCATCAGATATGTGGACTTCAGTGTCACTAGTGGAGGGTGTGTAGGTTCTTGACATCTTGAACGAAAATTGGACAAAATGTGCAAACAAAGCAAGGGAGGAATGAAGACATTTATTGGTGTCTTAATAATGCTTCTCAAGGCCCTGTTACAGTATTTTGGGGAGTTTGCCCTCTAGATGATTCCTTTGGTAACTTTGGGTATGCTCCATGTAAATGAAGAGGATGAAGTAGTTACAAAGTTATTTACTCAGTGTATGCCCTATGGAGAGGATACTTCTTGTCATAGCTGAATTGCAAATTGGCCTTAGGTTTCCTATCTCCAGACCCTATTTTCTTGGCTCATTCCCTGCTGAGAAATTTGATCCCCATAAATCCTTATGGGAGACAGAGGAACTGATTGCCTCTTTTCTGTAACTACTTCTTGCTGGTTTGGAGCATAGTCCCTACCTATTATGGATTATGGAACTCTCACCCTGCTCTGTCTAGTGGAGGTGGATTAGCTTCTTAATGGCCAGGGGTGGTGTGTTCGCCCACAACTGACTGGAGCCTTTGCTGCATGATCATCTGAAGCTTGATAGTCTCTAGGCAAGAGGAAATTAATTTGGTTAAAAGGGTTAATGGGAACTTCAGGGGGTGGAGATACCTATGCTGTCAGAAATGTTCATTACGGAGATTTGCAGGAGAAAAAACAAAACCTAGTCAGTTCTGGAGCACAAACTTCTCCCTTTTGGTTTGGTTTGATCTGTTGAGACCTAGTACATGAGCTTAGTCCAAAACAATGGCCTCCCAGCATTTTATTAAAAAAAAAAATTCCCTCTTTTTGGCCAGGTTCTCACTTAGGTGAGAGTGTGACCAAAATTTAGGGCCTTAGCGCCACTCTCTGTTACCATCATTTTGGGTTTCTGGTCTCAGCACATCATTTGTAGGTTATGGTGTCCACATGGTTGCACATTTCTTTCAGTTCTTATTATTCCAGTTGAAGAGAGACCATATGATATCCTAGAGATGGCTGAATGCAAGCATTAAAACCTTTGATAAAATACAGTGCATCAGGGAGACTATTATTATGTCTTTTGGGAGGATAATAGCAATAGTTTGGGTTATGCTTCTTATTCAAGGTCCCCATAAACTAAACCGCCTAAAATAGATCAAAGAATAAGCTAGATAAAGAACGTACTTACTTAAGTAAGCAATCTCGTTGTTAATCCCCTACCACTGAAATTCTATAATCTTCATTTGATGTATTTTTCCATAGGCCACAATTGCCAGCAGCTACACAGATATTTCTTTTTCAGTCAATTGTATCATAACTTTCACAAGAGAATTTTAAATCTGTTATGTAACTGTAGGCTTACAGTAGAATTTTCTACAGTCTATCATGGGGGATACATTTTTATTCATTGCTTCTTTACTCTATACCATAGAAAAAGTACTTAACAAATGATGCTCAAAGAGTGAAGGCCTCCTGGCAATGTTTTCTTTAACCCATGATGTGAGTTAAGAGGAGTGAACCAATGTTTTGTTTTTGACTTATTATGAGGCAATGTATGTACCATTAAAGGCTCTTACCTACACTGGGCCTTCATCTTGTATCTATCAAAGTATAAGGTTATCTATGTATAAGGCTGGCTTCAAACTTCTTCACTAATAAAAGTACATCCCATAAGTGCACATAATAGACCCTCTTCCACTTTTCTTGCTTATAGAGACGTAAGCAAGAGAAAATCTTCAAAGATAAGAGTTTCATGATAATAGAAGTCTTATTCTGTGGACTTGGGAAAAGCTATTCACATCAAGGATGCCATCTTTTTCTTGGGAGAATTTTCCTTGTTTAGTTTTACCTTAAAAGTTCCAATGGGTATATAGTTAAAAGAGTGTGGAGGGACTCTTCTCAGCTGTGAGATTATGAACCCAAAGTTCAAGGTCCTGAGGTTTTGTTGTAGTGTGGATGGTAATGACAGTCTTTCTCTGATGTTCTCAGAAGATATTTTTTAAAAAAGCTATTTACCTGGTGAAAATACACTGTAGCATAGTAATCTACTCTTATAACATCAGCCCTCTTACATGGTAAAGTTACAACCAACAAACATGCATTAAAAATAACAATTGAATGAAATCCCTTTACAAAATATTTAAATGGCCCATCAGGTGATCAAATGTACTTGAAGCTTTAAATGTTTTCCCAGGAATATGAAATTAAATATTGTTTATAAATTATTTTAGTAGTTTGTAAGTCACCACCCTAATTTATTCAATTAGGATTATTTTATCTTTTCTATGATGAGTCATGGAATGCAAAACTTTTAATAATAAAAACTTTAAGGACTCTGGAAAGAAAAGGTGGCCATCCTGGATCTCCATGGGCTCATGTTTAATTAACATAACACTTACATCCTCTTGAATACCTCTTGTTTTTCCAAATTAGGTACATAGCTCTGATAACTGATGAGTGATCTGACAAAGCATTTTCTTGGTATTTAATGATTTTTTTGTTCTGCTTGGGTTAGTAGCTTTGTACTAGGGAAGTCAGTTATTTCTGTGGTTTACAATGAAAACATAATAAGCATAATTATAATTGATAGCATATACTTAGACATTCAAATTTTTTAAATACCATATGATTTTGAAATATATATTAGTATTATTCACAAAAATAAAACCTAAAGAAGACTGAACATCATTTTGGCAATCCCATGTGCCTAAATACATGAAATAATACTGTTTACCCCTTTTCTGGATGGTTTCAGGGATCTTCTATTTATCCAAAAAGCTAGGCATTAGAAAAAACAATTTTTAAACCAAAGCTTGATTCTGGAAATCCAGATTACCATAAATTATTTGTTTTGCCAAAATAATGACTCATAAATTTTAAAGAAGCAAAACCATCCTATAGCCTTTTACAAACACACACATGCACCCTGTCTCTATGTTTTTATACACCTTGCATGTAAAACTGTTTCTAGTAGCCTTAATTGCATGCTATAATGGTGACTCTTAGCAATTTTAATTTTAATGTAAAACCTGGTAAGTTACGTTCTGATAAGATTTGACTATTTCCAGCACAGCTAAGGGTGTGGACAACTCCATATGCTCTCAGGCCTTACCTAGGTAGAAATCAGGCAAGTTAAACAATTTTCAAAAGCCTAAAAAAGAGTTTATGACCTTAAAACATTTAGAAAACCTAATATTTGAGCATAATTTAGACCACATTTACATTCTGAACACAATTGTATTTTACCAATTACCTTTAAAACTGTTTATTTCCCTAAGATTACTAAAGTCATGTGAACTAAAAGGCATTGAACTTTTTACTTTTGTGACAAAATATTTCATTTAAACTTTTATTATTATTAACTAATTAATTTAAAACTTTACAGAGGAGATAAACAGTGACTCTTACCTTCCATTTAATCAGTTCACATAGAAAGAAAGAGGCCAGAGACTGACTGATAAGAAATTTTTATCCTTTCACCAGAATGCCAGGTTTCTGGATACTTTCTCCCTGAGCTGCCCTAGTGACCCTGCTTGACTGTGCATGAAGAATCACATTGTTATAAATTAAGAATACTCACAAATAGTTTACACATTTTGAAAAGATTAGGCAGAGACAGAAATATGACTCAAAATCTATTTATGAGAGTATACTCAACACACTTAAAGTATCACAAAGCCTAAAATCCAAAAAGTTAATTTAAAGATAAAAAGCTAGTGTGCTCCATTGATTCCTGCAGGCCCAACGAAGGTGGCTTAGGAATTCTAAATAAATGGGACAAATGATTACTTGCTAGAAATGCATAGGATACAAAATAACTATTCATAGAACCAAATAAAACCCTTCCACTAGGAACAAGAAAGAATCATGGTTTTATATATGCACATACATAAGCAAAGCCAGAAGAGAATAAACAGCAAACATATGAAAACTTGAAGCAAAAATGCACACACACACACACACACACACAACAGAAAACCAACCCTACATATTCCTACTCTATCCTGGAGGCTACAGTGTTACCTAAGAATTCCAAAAAACCCACATAATAAATATGATTTTTCTGGTACACAATTAATAGCCTTAAGTTCTCCAATATAATCAGGCATCCTGTGCAATCAAGAAATTCACTTTAGGCAAATGACCAATAAGTACTCTAGCACTATCCACACAAAACAGTAAACATAGTGTGAAGCAAGGCAAGCATGTATGAAATTTTGCTCCACACTAAATCCAGCTTCATTCTTAACTATAGTTTTTAAAAAATTGCCTAACTGCTGATGCATTTCTTTACAATACTTTTTTATTTTACTTTAATCAAGAGTAAGGGCTTTCACTGTGAAACTGTTAATTAGCCAAATGCCTGCAAATTTCTAAGAGGTTTTAAAGAATGTCTTATTATTTAAACCCTTTCCACATGTTTCTCCCCTACTTAATGATTCCTTACTACATCATTTCATAAATAACCTTTTCAAATATGTAATTTAAACTAACTTTTATATAACTCCACATTAGAAAAAATTATTCTTTTTGTTTCACTAATAACATAACCTTTTCCAGCACATGTTGTATACAGAATTACTAGTTAATTAGAATTTTTATTCTTAGAAACATAAAACTGTATTGAAACCCTAAAGAGCAAGAAATGCTGAACTATCAGATATGGGCATTTATAGATAAGAATAATTCCACAATTTTAGAAAAATTTTTCCTCATATCAAAACCCTTTCTTAATTGGAAATGATCCAGTTATTAAATGAGCATCAAAAATAACTTAAGATTTTAATTTACATGCAAAGTTTATCAATAACATTTATATTCAATTCTTTCACTTTTAATAAGGGAGACATGAGACATTAATTAACATATGTAAAATGAACATTGGCTCTATCCCAAAAGGCAGGGCAACTTGAAGTGAGGAGGGAGGTTGGGGATTCCACATCTGTGTAGATGTTTGAGGTTCTGCTTAGCCTTTCCAAAGGTGGTGATTAGACATGCATTTACCTCAGTAAGCAGAGGGGTCACTTTGAATAGGCTGGGAGGTAGGTTTGCCCCAAGCATTCCCAGCTTGAATTTTCCCTTCACCTTAGTGATTTGGGGGTCCAGATATATTTTCCTTTCATAAATTCTATAGTTTTATTATTCATCAAATAAAGCATGCAAACCAAGATCTTTTTGTCTTGGCTCGGTTTACAGTTTTATAGCCTTCCATGTCAAATGCTGACATATCAAAATATTTGGCAAAGACAAACATAAAATCCAGACAAAATGACAATTTTGAAAGCATTTCTATTTTTATTCCACCAATAATTTTAAAGCTAGTTTGTTCAGTAAAATTTTACTTATGTCACATGAGCTTGAAAATTGCTGAGACTTATTTGCTTAATTTATGAGTGTTCATTTACTTATAAGCCAATTTGGTAGATACAGCTTACAACAATAAGTGTACATACAAATAAACAGATCTGGAATGCATACACATACATAAACAAAGATCCAACAGCTTGGAACCTTAGCCATGAGATAGTAATACAAGCTTGCCTGTTTTAATTTGTTTGCCCCAGTAGATAATCCAATGAAGGCTGTGAAACAAAATTTCAGGTAAAACAGTATCCATGGCAGTTTGATTTTTAAAAGCCAAACCATTAAAATGTTGGGTCCAAGCAGTATTGCAACTCTGAGAGAAAATTCTAAGGAGGGCCTAACACAAGACCTCAGAACTTGTGCCAAGAGCATTCTCTTTGGAGAGTTTGAGGTCTGGCAGATCCCCCAGAGCTCCTCCAGAGGGGTCTGACCTTAGAGTGTCAGATGTTTCTGACCTTAGGTGGTCACCAGTGCCACATGCAGGTTTCCCTCCAGTACCTACTATAAGCTTTATAAGAATAGCCATGAACTGTAATAAGAGGAACTGAATGTCATGTGGGTTTTTTGTCCATAGCCAGTTGAGTACAATAAGAGAAGAATTTAGCATACGACAAGAATGTTTAAGTCCCTTGAAACATGTTTGAGGTCAGGAGTTCACGATCAGCCTGGCCAACATGGTGAAACCCCATCACTATTAAAAATACAAAAATTATCTGGGTCCATTGTGGGATGCCTGTAATCTCACCTACTCTGGAGGCTGAGACAGGAGAATAGCTTGAACCCGGAGGGCAGAGGTTGCAGTGAGCTGAGATTGTGCGACTGCATTCTAGCCTGGGTGACAGATCAAGACTCCATCTCAAAAATAAATAAATGAATAAAATAAAATTTTAAAAAAGAAGGAACAATAAACATATAAGCAAATAAGTAATAGGGCTCTAAACTTATAAGGTTATTGACAATGAGATTAGAATTAGATGTAAACCAAGGGTACCAGAAACAGAATATGTGTTTGCATTTAGCCTTGATCATAAAAAAGAGAGACCCACAACTGGTGCAACGTTTATAAGAAAAAAAAATAAAATAAAGCTGATTTGCTGCATCATAAAAGATAGTTTTGAAATTAAAAACAAAAGAGAGAACATCTTGCCTTAGTAAGAAAAATAAGACAGGTAGGGGTATATAAAAAGGCTACATATAAAGTTTAATTTCCTCATAGATGCTATGCCCATATGAATTAACTAATGGAATCCTGTACAAAATGTATATTTTTCTCTAAATCATGGAGAATTAAGATAGAAGAAAACTTGAAGATTGGCCAATGTCATGGTTTTTCAAATCCACTTTCAAATATGAATTCTGAAAATTACAAACTGTTTATAATGAGTAACTCCAGAAATATTTTTAGGAAAGGGTTATTAGACAAGGTATTAGAATATTAGGGGCAGTAAAAAACATCACTAATTCAGTAAAAGCAAGCTTTGCTGAACTACTTTTACTTCTTTGTTTGAATTATATTTCTGAATTTTAGAAAAAAAAATCTTCATATAATATATAAAGAAAGGTACAATGAAAAAAAACAACTTTGATGAATAGGTAAATTCAAGTGATTCAAGTGGGTTCTGAGCTCTTGGACAAATACTATTGAAAAGGTAGGAAATAGATGTTTATTGCTTCATTGTTCTACAGTAGGCCCCTTCAACATTTTTGTTGTGACTTTGAAGGAGCATATACAGCATGTTTACAGAATTTGATAATGATACAGCTCAGAAATCATGATGATGAACTGAAATACTGAGTTCTTCATATAAATAAATTTTGAATGGCTGCAGTGAAATCAAGCAAGGATAAATCCAAGTGTTTTTTTTTTTTTGTTTGTTTCAGATAGCCCAAAACTCAAACTACATAATAGAAGCATATTGAGCATACAGATGAGTTATTTAATCACACTCTGCATGACCTAGGCCACAGCCGAAGAAGCTGCCACTTATCCAGCATATATTTGTTAACTGCCTACTATGTGCCAGGAACTTTTGTCTACTGAAAATCTGTCAAAAAAGAAACAAGAAATCTTAGGTCTACAGGAATAAGAAATCTATACAAAATTTCAAATATTTCAGTCGCTGTCATTTAGAAGAGAGATGATACCATTCTGTTTATTTCTACAAGTTAAGAGTCAGTGGGTGAAAGCACAAAGTATTCGATATAAAAAAATACTTTCTATTCATTGAAACAGGTCATCAACAGAGTGGTTACTTGGTGAGGTTTCAGCCCCACCTTTTCTGTATACAAGAGATCAGATTCTTATCTGGTATGGATGTTGATTTGGTGTGAATATTGATCTAGTGTAGAAGATGCTGCTTGAGATTTGGACAAGATGATCTTTATTATTCCTTCCTAGATTCTATAGTTTCATTATTCTTAACAGGCATGTACTGAAATATATAGCATGAATGTTTTCACTGCTTTAAAAATATTGGCTCAAGTCTAGCAGAAAATTGGAGACACAGTGTACCGATGAATATAGCAAGTTTAAGAAACTTGGGTTTCATTTTTTTTAAAGGAGTTGTGAGAAATAAAGCAAGCAGTTGCATAAGAGTATTAAAATTGGCATAGCGTTATACAACACTGAAGTGTCATTGTCATGGTTTGCTTTTGCTACAGGATGTGCATTTAAAGAAAGATACATATAAGACTAGGCTCCAGGTACAAGATTTTCAATTTATGTATTTTCTCAGGATAATACTTTATGTCTGAATGGGAGTCTACAGGGACGTGAATAAGTTGCTTGTTTTAGTTAAGAAAGAAATCTGCCATAGGAATGGAGTTAGGTGTATGATTTTGATTCCCTGCAGGATAGAAAAGCTTAATATTAAAAACTCATCAACACCCAGAGTGTTACTCTTGTTGTGGTTGGAAATGCTAAATGTACTGACACACAAATATTTTTGGGGTCATTTGCAGAGAGATTGTTTTAGACCAAAACTAGATAGTTTTAGACTTACTAAACAGGATTTTTTTAAAAAAATGGTTCAGTTTACATGAGTTTACAAAAGTATGGTTTCATTTGAAGGTCACAGTTAAAGAATCAACACTAACTCTATACCTGCACCCCCTGCCTTGTCATCCCATACACAAAAAGTACAGAAGAGACATAAAGCGTGTTAGCTGTTTATTCTTCTAAAAGTTTAGCCAATTGATTCCATAGAGATTTGGCTTAAAGGGTTAGGTGAACCTTGCTACTTCAATTCTTATCTTTCAGAATGACCTAATCTGGAAAATTAGTGTAAAAATGTGATATTGAAAGAGAGAGGATAGAAAATTTTAGCAATAATTCTCCTTTAATTAGACAAGTTTATATTTGAAACAGAAAATCCAGTGGAAGAATGCAATTCAGTCTGTAACAGTTTATATAATTTTTAAGATCATACATTTTAATTGTAACCCCTTATAAAAAATACCAATAGTGTCTTAATTAATTTAATTCTAGATCTTTTAAAGGCAAGAGTCTTAGAGCAACATTTTTGATATTTTTACCATAATTTGTTAACATCTTATCTCTATACTTTCCTTCCAAATTTTCCAGCTCCCAAAACTGCCTGTATCTCTCCTTGTTATACCTCATTCATAAAAGATTAGGGAAGCTAAATGGAGGAAATTTTTGAAATCACTAACTGCCAACACCAATAAATAGCATTTATTACCCAAAAATGCAGAATAACAACTTACTTACTTGTGTTCATTTATTTGGAGACAAGAATAGCAAGTACTTGCCAAGTTATTTAATGTCTTTAAAGTTTGAAATTGAGGATTTATGACTGTACTTCTTAAGTTTCAAGCCATAAATACTATTTATTTTGACAATCACAAACTTTACAAATAAAAGGGAAAAAGAAAAGCTCTAAATAGCTCAACAGTAAATTCATCAGCTTAGCTTCTCATTCTCTTTTCCTTTCTAAGCTAAGCCAGTAGCACCAAAGTTGCCATATTCTAAATGAAGGGAATAAAGACAAAGTTAGACACGCTAAAATGAATACATGAGATACATACATATATTCTGATTTGTCTTCTGTTTCTTCTGTTTTCTAAAGGAGTGTTTCTCTCAATCATTAATGTGCATAGGAATCACCTTGGGATTCTGTTAAAAGGTAGATTCTGATTCAGTAAGTCTAGGCAGGGGCCTGGGAATTGCATTCCTAATTAACTCCCATGTTATGCTGATGTTGCTGGACCCAGGCTACACTTTTAATAATAAGAATCTGCAGTCTCAATTTCTTTATTTTTCTCTTGATGTCTTTCTAACATCATCATTTAAGTTGTTCTCATTTGACACTCTCACAATTGCATAGTTTATCTTGTTAATTCCACATTAGATAGATTTAGATGGATTTAGTTATCTTTTTGTAAAAAGTGATCCAAAATTAAAATTTTTGATGGCTTTATCAAAGTATTGCTATATTCAAATTTTTGGTGCCACAAAAGAAGTAGCACTCAAATATAAATTTCTTCAGCAAGGCAATGCACCAAGAAGGGTACATCTCACAAGATGGAGCAATGGCAAGCACACATCTGGACAAGGGAGGGGAAGGGGTTCTTATTCCTGACACAGGTAGCCCCTACTGCTGTGTCATTGCCCTGTTGGCTAGGGTTAGACCTCACAGTCTAAGCTAATTCCAAGTGGCTATTTTAAAGAGAGCAGGGGTACTAGCAGGAGTGGTGGAGTGGGTAGTTTGGCAGGAAGGACAGTTATGGGACAGGTCAGAGCAGGTGACCAGGGGTTACTCAGATCACAGAAGGTGACCAGGGCAGGTCACTGATCAGGTGACCAGGATGAGTCAGGACAGAGGAGGGGACCAAAGAAACAGATGTGAACAACTGATTAGAATTGGTGGCAAAGGTTATTTACTAAAACTACAAGGAAGTTAAACTTCAAAATGAAGAATTAAAGAATAAGAGAGCTGAATATACTGACATACTGATTCTTTGAAGAGAAACATGGAGTTCACTACATCTAACAGTATGGATTGGGTGGGGTGGAGAGTATGATAGAAGATGATGGTTTTTGTGGGTAAAACTTGTAAGTGGATGGGTCATAAAGACTGAAGTAATTCTACAGTAGAGTGTGAAAGTGAGGGACACTGATGTGTTTTAGCTCTTTTCCTCTTTTGGATATTAGATCAATATAAACAGCCCTGGATTATGTTTGTTGAGCAATTACTCTACACCAGGTTCTAGATTAATGTTTTTAAGAATATATGCCTTTAAATATTTTTATTAACATATAAGTTTATGATACTCATTGTACAGATTAAAAAAGATCATTAACTGCATTTAAAAGATGAGTATTCAATGTCTGTAAAAAGTTAAATAAATACTTTGAAACTCAACTTTTGAAGCCAGCCTTATTCTAATAATAAAACCAGATAAAAGAGAGCAAAAAAACCTATGGCCAATGTCTTTCATAAACCTAGACACAAAAAGGATCAACCAAACATTAGCAAATCAAACGCAATGGTGTATAGAAAAAATAGTACACTGGAATGAAGTGAAATTTATTACAGGTATGCCAGACTGGTATAACGTGAAAATCAATAAATACAGCCAATCATATCAATAGAATACAGAAGAAAATTGCACAATTATATCAACTGATTAAGTAAAAGCATTTGACAAAAATCAATACTGTTAATATAAAAACTAGCAGCAAACCAGGAATACAGGGACACTTTCTGAACTTGATAAAGACATCTACAAACAAAGTCTACAGATGACATCTTTTAATGGTGAAAGACTGAATGCCTTCTCCATAATATTGTGAAAACTATAAGGATGGCAATGCTCACTATTCTTGCTCATCACAGTACTGAAGGTTCTAGCCCATACAATAAGCCAAGGAAATGAAATAAAATTACACACATTGGAAAGGAAAAAAAAATAACTGTTTCTGTTTGCAGATGATATGATTTTCTATCTTGGAGCTCAAGGAATCACACAAAACCGAGAACTAATGAGTGGTTTCAATGAGGTTGCCAAAAAACAAGGTCAACATGAAAATAAGTTGTTTCTGTATGCTAATAATAAATAAATTAAACCTACATCAAAATTTAGTGCCAATTAGGAGTGCAACACAACATATAAAATGATTAAGGATAAAAGTGACAAAATATATTGATCTGTATGTTGAAATATTAAAAATGTTGATTTACAAAATAAAAAAAGACTTGACTAAATGAAGAGTATATATATATATATATATATATATATATATATATATATAGAAAAGAGGTAAATTCTTCTCAAGTTGAAATATATATTTAATGCAGTTCCTATCAAATTCCAAGCAAAGTTTTTGTATACATAGATAGCTTACTCTAAGATTTACATGGATAAAGAAAGAATATAGAATGCCCAAAGCAATTTTGATAAAGAAAGTAAATTAGGAGGAATCATTCTCAGTGTTGTCTTAATATATAGTTACAGTAGACAGTAGTACAAATTGTGTTGAAAATACTCTATATGAAAAGTCATTTTTAAAAACTCTATCTAAATCTCACTCCTCATTAGGAAGTTAACTCAAAATAGGTAACAGATTTAAATTTAAAATATAAAAACATAAAATTTCAGGAAAAAAATTGCAGGACCTAGGACAAAGTGAAAAGTTAGTACTGACACCAAAAACACAGTAACAAAAGAGAAAATTATAAAATTTATAGATGTTTTATTTTCTATAGATCTTGTTAAGGTGAAAAAAGGAAAAGTTAAAGACTGGAAGAAACCAGGCGCAGTGGCTCACGCCTGTAATCCCAGCACTTTGGGAGGCTATGGGGGGCAGATAGCCAGAGCTCAGGAGTTCAAGACCAGGCTGAGCAATGCAGAGAAACCCCATCTCTACTAAAACCCAAAAAAAATTTAGCTGAGTATAATGGCGTGTGCCTGTAATCCCAGCTAACCTGGAGGCTGAGGCATGAGAAGTGCTTGAACCTAGGAGGTAGAGGTTGTAGTGAGCTAAGATTGCACCACTACAATCCAGCCTATGTGACAGAGTGAGACTCTGGCACAAGAAAACAAAACAAAACAAAACAAAAAAACCTGGAAGAAAATATATGCTAATTATACATTTATCAAAAAGATTTCATGTAGAATATATAAAGAACTTTCAACACAACATTTTAAGAAATCCAGTTAGAAAATAAGCCAAAGACATAAACATTTCACTAAAGAAAATAAATAACTATCAAACAAATACAAGAAAATGTTGCTCAACATCATTAGCCACAGGAATTGTAACCGCAATGAGATAATACTATTCACCTATCCTAGTGACTAAAATTTAAGAAAAATAATGACAACGTCAAATGCTGATGAGGATGCCGAGAACCTGGCTCATTTACACATTGATGGTGGTAATATAAAATGGTATAGCTTCTCTAGAAAATAGTTTGGTAATTTATATTAAAACTAAAAATGGATTTACCGTAAGACCCTACAATTCCACTCTTGGGCATTTATTTCAGAGGAATGAAAACATATAGGCATGCAAAAATTTGTACACGAATTTTCATAGAAATTTCATATCTATGGAAAATAACCAAACATTCTTCAATATGTGAATGGTGAAACAATCTGTTGTATATCTATGCCATGAAATACCATTTGGCAATGAAAAGAAACAAGGTATTGATATATCCAACAGCTTAGTTAACCTCAAAATTATGCTAGATGAAAACTACAACCTTAAAAGTTTACATTCTGTATGATTCCATTTATATAATATTCTCAAAATAATTAAATAATTGAGATTGAGAAAAGCTTAGTAGTTGGCAAGCATTAGGGATGTGGTGACAGGCAGTGGATATGCCTATAAAGGGGTAAAATGAGGGAGCTCTGTGGTCTGCATCTCGATTTTTGTGTAGTTACATGGAGATACATGTCAAAAAATTACATAGAAATTCACACACACACAAACACACAAATGAGTGCATATATACTGGTTAAATGGGAATACATTCTGAATCGCAGCAATGTTCATTGAGGGGTTTTGACATTGTGCTACAGTTATACAAGGTGCCATTTTACACCATTGGAGGAGGCTGGATAAATCATGAATTGGACCTTTCTATACATTTCTTGGCAATTCGTGTGAATCTGTAATTATTTGAGAGAAAGAAAGCCAAGTACTTTATTTAAGATCCTACGCAGCTTGAAGAAAATGCTGCTGACTAGCTGTCTGCTCCAGAGCTGGAGCACTTAACCCCTCTTCATACCACTTCCCTAACTTGTGGTAAGCAATGGCTTGCAGTGATGGTGGGTTTGCAGGAGAATGCCAAGTTACAAATGTTATTATGAGATATAAGGATTCTATAACTTCAGGTATTTCCTGATCTACTATTTTGGAAACCCTATCTCATGTGAAAAGTTGGATTTACATCATCAATAAAAGATTTCTATTATTCTTTTCTGACTCACGGTTTCTATGCTCACCAAGTTTAAATTGTGTTGAAATAGAATTCTAGGGGACTCTGTCAATGTACCCGTTCACAGAGCTTCTTTCTTATAGGCTATACTATGTGTACTCTTCTGAAACACTTATAAAAGACTAGCACTGTTTTTTTAACTCTGATTTTATGACATTAATATTGTAAAGGCCTTTCTCTGGCTTAATTTCAGCTATTTTCCATTTGAGAATGCTAAAGTTGGTTCTTCCTCACTAAGTAATTTTTTTCCAAAATTACTAGTTCTGTGTTTTTTTCCCCTTATTTTCTCTGTTTTAGGCATATAGAATCACATCTGCTTAACTCAGGGACTGCTGAGATTTCTTGGGGATTTGGGGAGTAGGAGGCATCTTGGCATGGAGATCATTATTACTTTTTGATCCGCCTCCAGTAAGCATTTTGACAATTTCTCCCACACCTTCTACTAAAAGTTTTTTCCTCAGGCTAATTGACTGTTAATGCAAGATAAGTAAGGCATTTAAACATCCACATCTTCTCAGTATACATGATTTATGTCACCCTTCTTAAAAACAGAATTTAAGCAGCAGTTGCCCTGTTTCCTTCCACTGTCACATTCACAAGTGGGTTTGCAGAGTGGACTGGGAAACAGATGCAACTTTTTGCTTGAGTTCTTTGAGGCCCAGTAGTAAGCTGCTAAAGTTGAAGATATGGGAATACAAGGAGGGCCAGTTTTATATGTAACTAATATATACTTTGATTTTATTTGAAAATATTTTACATTTTAATTTTAAAACAGTATTAGCAGCATGAATATTATTTTTCTGAAAATTTTATTTGTGGATTAAGAGCTTTGTATACTAGGAGTCTATAGGCATAACATCTAATCTCTGAACCAGCTTTGGGGCCTCTTCAACACAATTTTGAGGTCATAAATTACGCCCTTTAGATTTTCTTGCTGAATAAATACACAACTAATCGTAAGTTCATCTAATTAGATTTCTTCCAAATTTGCTCAAGAAATAGCTAGTCACTATTTAGAAATGAAGTAGAATCTGTAGAGTAGAATGTGTTTTGTCTGTGCTGTCTTACACAGTTCTGTCCCGTGGCGATTGTTACAAGATGAACCAAGAAGTAAATGAGTGGCTCCCAAAAGGAAAAGCATTCTGTGCTCATAGTTATCTGAGTCAGTTGTTTGAAAACAAACATTTTATGAAATATAAATAATTTAGTTAATTTCAGGGAACACCCATTATCCTGTAAAGTCTCTCAAAGATGTTCTTTCTATTAAGTTACACTATCATTACTATTTAAATATCAGTGGTCTTTTACAATGACATTCAACATGCTCTTCCTAATTTCTCAAAATGCAGGTTATAGTCTTCATCATCCCAAGAGTTAACTTTCTCAAAGACAGACCTGGCTATGATGTCCCCTTTAAAAAATGACTCATTATGTCTCAGAATGAGTGACTGTGCCATGAATTACATTTGCACTTTGGATTGCTCACTTATTTAGCAACATATTAACTGTGTATCAAACCAGAGCAATTGTACCTATTCCAGAAATGGCAATTTTACTTAAGGATTGGGTAACTTTTTAAAATAAAATACTGATTTATTATAGAATAGCATAGAATGCCACATGAATTTTATAATAAAATATGAAACCTTAAAGCAATATCATGCTTATAAAATCAATCATCTTTGGATTTTGAGTTCAAACACCTTATCATACCATATAATTATCTTCACAACTGGACACTAGCTAACTTGATATCCTGTAACTCCTTGCTACTTACATTCTTATGAGATATCTCTCACGGACTACTAGGAGCATTTCCCAAATAGTCATGATTTTCATGCATGCCTAAATTCTCTCATGTTGGCCTCTCTGCCTAGAACATCATTTACCAACTTTTCTGAATTCTGAATTGTTATACACTCTTAAGGTTTTCAAATTCATCCAAACCACATACATGCATTATTTCTTCCTCTGTATCTAAAATATTTAATAAATCTGAGTATGTTTTATATTTTATTTTATTAGGCTTATTTATGTATCTATTTTTACTAGTTATGAAAGCCTTGAAGTAAAATGATGTGTCTTACTCATGTTTTGTCCCTCCAGTGTTACATAATATGGCCACAGATAAAATACTTTGACAATCCTCCCTCCAAAGAGTGAGTTTAGATCCCCTTCCCTCAAGTGTGGGCTGTGCTTTGTGAGTGTGTTGTAACAAATTGAAAGTTGTGAAAATGACAGATATAAATTCCAAGCATCAGTCATAATACAAATATTAGTACCTGGACATGGTTTGCCATGTTGCCATGACACAAATGTAAAATGTGAAGCCACTTAGGAATTAGACAATTGGTAAAAACTGGTAGATCTTTGAAAAGAAAATTAATAAAGACTTTAAGAACCTGAAACAAAATCTATTTAAAAGACTGATGGAAATGTAGAAGACTGCAGGATTGCTTGAAAAAATGTGAATCCTTGGGGCTCATCCTCACACATGTTCTAAGCCACAGTTCAGTAGACTTAGAACTCAGTATTATGAAAATCTCCATCAGAAACATCATAGTAAATCATTATTCCTGACGTTAAAGCTAGACAATTCTAACTTTCCCTCTCTTCAAACTTAAGGCAGCTTTTCAACTTTGCCCTTTTCTTTTTTACAAAATGTTTATGAATTGTCTGTAGAATATTTTACACTTCAGTAATATATTCTGTGTACAACTAATAAGTGGAAAAATCAGATCATTTATTGACTATAATTTGAAGACTCTTTATTAAAAATAACTCACTGTTTGATATGGTTTGGCTGTGTCCCCATCCAAATCTCATCTTGAACTGTAGCTCCGATAATTTTCACATGTTGTGGGAGGGACCTGGTGAGAGATAATTGAATTATGGTGGTGGGTCTTTCCCATGATAGTCTTGTGATAGTGAACACGTCTCATAAGATCTGATGGTTTTATAAAGGGGAGTTTCTCTGCAGGATCTTTCCTCTCTCGTCTGTTGCAATGTGAGACTTGCCTTTCACCTTCTGTCATGATTGTGATGCCTTCCCAAAAACATGGAACTGTGAATCCATTAAGCTTCTTTCTTTGGTAAATTGCTCATTCTCAGGTATATCTTTGTCAGCAGTGTGAAAACAGATTAATACACTGTTGTTTATAATGTTGGTACTGAGAATAAAGGTGTTGGCTTTGTTGTAATGCACATAGGAAACAATCTAAGAATAATTCAAAGTAGGGAAGAAGACAGAGGAAATCAGAATAAATAGGCTATCTATCACTGTCAGTATGCTGGATAGTTTATAAAGATCATAAAATACATATATTCAAACTGAAAAATAAAAGATTATTCTGAAGCCAGGAAGGCATTAAAAACAAATGTCAGAATTGGGCAGTTAGCAGGATTGTTAAACACAAGAGAACATCTGTTAAAGAGAGATGAGGTAAAAGGGATTCAGTAAACAAGATCCTTTCAAGCCAGGTTAATTAGGTCTCAAGATTAACTCAGTACTACCTATGGTTTGCAAAAGGCAGACTGTAGCTACAGGCTTCACTTACAATCTCATGGCAGCATTCCAGAAAAGAGGACTGAGAACCCAAATTAGGGAGTTTTTGTTGGAAAACCAAAGAACTGATGAATCTCACCAATATTGGGAACCAATAGAGAAATGAAATACAGATACAAAAAGCAACATCAAAATATATAGCTTAAGTAGATTACTAAATCAGATCACTCCTAACAATATTTGGCAAGCAGGATGAGATATTGTTTTAGCAATAATATTAGTATTATACAAAGCAAACTGTCATCAAAATTCAAAAAGTCTCAGTGTCTTTTGAAAAAAGCTTATTTTAACAGATCTACCATGTAATGCAAATGTTCCTAATCTGGCATCTCTCCAGAGCTGCTGTGTTTTATGTGCTGTCTCAGGATTCCAGGTTTCTTTGCTATCTAGTCTACACGGAGACTCAGGAATCTGGGTATTTTCTCATGTGGCTACTCCATATGGTAAAGCCTTGAGTTCCTTTCCTTACAGCTGCATGGGTGGGTAAAAATAAATAACATGGGGGTTTCTGTGAGAAAGTTTAGGGCCAGATTTCCATGTGGCATAAATCACTTTTACTTCTATTGAACTAGCCAATCAGGAGACCAGAAAGTAGGAAGTGAATTAGAAAATTCCAACTACATAACTACATGCATGGGAACTGGAAAAGGTAGCTGGGCCCAGGAAGAAGAAGAAACAAGATATTGGTGAATATAAGCAGTCTTCATTAGAGATACCAAATATAAAAGTTTAATAGAGATACAGATAAGAGAAGTCTGTAATTCAGAGATTGCAAGAAAATTCGCCACATTAAAACATTTCTTCTTTGTCAGAGATTATGTTTGCAAATATTTGTACTTGTAGGACTCCATAGAACTTAATGAACATAGCCTGGGATGGCACACGCCTATCCCAGCACTTTGGGAGGCCAAGGTGGGCAGATCACCTGAGGTCAGGAGTTTGAGACCAGCCTGGCCAACATGGTGAAACCCTACCTCTATTAAGAATACAAAAATTAGCCAGGCGTGGTGGTGGGTGCCTGTAATCCCAGCTACTTGGGAGGCAGGAGAATCACTTGAACCTGGGAGGTGGACGTTGCAGTGAGCCAAGATCTCACCACTGCACTCTAGCCTGGGCAACGGAGCAAGACTCTGTCTTAAATAAATAAATAAATAAATAAATAAATAAATAAAAGGAACTTACTAAACATATTAGGACTGAAGTTAATACAGAAAACCACTCAATTTGTTTCCACACATCATTAACAATGATTGTTCTGGTCCAATTGCTAATTCAGTGTTAATCCATTTCTTACTTTTCCCTGATGTTATTCACTAACTTAGAGTTATTATTATGTTCTTCTTAGTTGATTAGAGTCTCTCCTATGTTTACTCCTTGTTGTATAGGACAAAATTAGTATCAGATGAAATTATATTTTTTATTCTTGTATACTTTCAGAGTCTCTAAACAACTACAGAGTTTATCTCTAGCATTTATAACTGTAAGCTTTAAACAGCCTCAGGAATATTGTACACATTTGCTCATTCACTGAAAAGTATAATCATCTTACTTTTTGAATCTTTATTAAGGTCACAGCTGTGGCGTTTTGTGTGTGTATGTGTTTTTTGCGGGATTTTTATAAATATAATTCCTAAGTTTGAACAGTTATCTTAGGTCACCCAAGTGATTTCTGATTACGTGATTCTGGCCAGTGGAATTGTGAAAGCATGTTAATGATGCTGAAGCAGGAAAAATAATCACTTCTATTCCTCAAGCCTTGTGAATGTTACTTTGTCCTTCTTCTGACTGTTATGACTCCATGATTTGCACTTGAGTTGTTCTCACTGTGGAGAGAGTTCTGGATTCCCTTAAGTCTAATAAAGTGCAATTAAGGACTGCTAGTTCCTGAGTTGCATACCCTAAGGACACATGTTAATGATGAGTTTCAAATGGTGTCCTATTACAGGCTTATAGAGTGCCAGCCACCTTAGCACTTCATTTTAAAAATGAGTGATAATTGATAAGACTTAGTTTTTCTATTTAAAAGGTAGGGAAGTACAGATTCAGGGAAGTTCAGGGATTTTATCAAGGTTACCCAGATAAGCCATACTTAGAACTTCTTAGATTCTGAACAGATTAAACTATTGAAAAAACAGAGCTAGAACCCACAGCATAACACACTTTATTTGGATTTGAAGATATATATATATATATATATATATATATATATATATGGACTTGGATTTAGGGAAGAGTATACTTCAATTTGTAGCTTCATTAATGAAGATTGAAGTTTTTCCAGATTTTCGTGGAATGAAGGTCACAAAAAATAATAAAAGAAATTAACTTTGTGTAATGGAAGAGTTCATCAAAATTTGGGGCCGAGTGCTATGATTTGTAGTGATCATTCTTGTTTTTAAAAGACTCTTTTGAATTGTATGGTTCTCCAGGATAAAGAGTGAAACTATGTGATCACCATTATCCCATTCTTGGAAATGAAATTTGCAGCTTGTACATCTAACACCTCACGCCCTTCTACCACACCCTGCCTCTAAGGAAATTTTTTCATGTGTGCAATAATACATGAATGTGCCCAAAATTACAACAGCTAACCTCTTCTATGTCCCAGGTGACTAAATCCTCATTTAGCACAATTCTTGCTTAAGCATAGGAGGAAAATGTCCTGGTGATTGCTTTTTTCTTATACTGTCTAAAGCTACTTATCACTTATACAGGCATCTTAAGTTTATATAGAAAAAAATATTAATATTACGGGAAGATTTTCATAGACTCAAAATACCCAGGGATAGAAAGGGGCCTTAAAATACATCCCACAAAATGACTAACATATGTACACAGGTTTTATGTAGAATAGAGTTAGCTAGATGCCTATCTTTTGAAAAAGAGAAACTTTTAAAAAACACAATATATTTAAATAAAAACATCATAAGGAATAGTGTAATTTTTATTTGGGAAAATGGAAGGAGTCTGATAATATGGTAATTAGAAGAGGAACTCTCCAAGTAAACTAACCCAAGGATAGTGTGGAAACACTGCCACAATGAGAAATGAAACAGTACACCAGAGATTAGATATAGTTATTAAACCCTAAAAACACACACATACACACACACACATGCACGCACACACACGCACACAACACTTGTATGCATATACAGACACAGTAATGGAGACTAGTCAAGAATCATCAATGTGAAAGTACCTACTGGTGATCTCATAAGTATATTATTTATGCACAAATTTTAGTTTTTTCCCTAGTGTGGTAATTATGTGTTATCTGCATCCTACAAATCTCACAATGACCAATCCAGCTGTGTTCAGGAAGTAAAATAGACACTGAGGCACTCCCTGATGGACCCTCCCTGATAAACCAAATTCCATCAGCTTTTGTTGCAGTTTCATAACAGTAATGGTAGACCCCCAGAATCACACCTCTGCCACATAAAGATAAATAACAGATGATGCAAGTTAAAAGTTTAAAGAATGAATTTGCTCTACTGTACAATTTTAGGGATATCTTAAGGTGTTTTGGAAATCTTAATTATTTCTGTGATAATTCAAATTTTCCAATTGGTGTTTTCCATATACAACTAGAGGAGATTTATTTTAACAAAAGCTAAATGGGTAAGACATTTAGCTTTAAATAAATTTGTGGGATATTTTTATATATTTTTTCCACACCAAAATTCCAATTAACCTTAAATGTATAGTTTGTTGAGGTTTTTTCTTATTATTCAATACTCTAGGCAATATTCCTAGTGCAGTAATATTTTTAAGATATTTCTTTTTGTGTTTTTATGTTACTTCATATAAGACAGATATTTGTTAAAATAGAAAATTTGAATTATTTTATGATTTCACCCTGGAAAGGATTTTTTGAGATACTAATAAGTTAAATTATAAAATTCTATTTTTAGAACAAGTATTCTCACAAGTTTATAACTTGTTTACATGGTACTAGAAGAAAAAATATCATCTGCTAGACAAAATATGTGTGACTTATTCCAATTTAGAAGCTTTAAGGCCTTCTACAATTTATTGACTATAGTGAATTCATAATTATCAGTGTCATCAGAGGACATCAATACCAAAATTAAGTAATTTATTAATAAAAGTTAAGGAAAAAATTACACTTAAAATGGCTCTAAGGTAGCATGAGTACTGCTTGAATATTTGAAAATTTAGGCAATTCTGAGAAAGTAGATATAATTCAGGAATTAAATAAGAAATTTTAAAATATAAAAAACAGAGGTGTTAAAAAGTGTTCTTTGCCTGGCTCATAAACTTTGGTTTCTGTTTTATGCTGTGCAGTTTATCACAGCAGTCAGTGAACAGGATTCATGTGTTTAAAATTTTTCTGCTAGTATTCAACAGAACTGTGAAATGTTTCAGGAAGTGGATGAATATGATTTTATCTTGGTGAATGCTATTGTACTAACATAATTTCTAGTCATGGCAAAGCATGTTTATCAAGACGAACTGCAATGCCCATAATTAAATTCATGCCAGAGAGTAGCAGATTTGTTTATCCTGAAATTTATTTGGTCATGTCAAATTTCTCTACATCTTTTCCAGTTTGGTCCTGGATGGCTATGTGTTTTTTCTTTGCTACAGTGAAGTCAGTTTCAATAGCTGACATAAAGTAAATAGAGTTTGAATATTTAGTAATTATGAGAATTCCCACAAGATCGTTCTCCACTTACTTCACCTCTTTGTCTTGGTTTTTTGTTTGTTGCCTAAATTCTTTGCAGGACATTTTTTCCAAATGACAATGTCAAAACAGAATCATTCCTTGCTCCCTCTTATTCTCCTGAGTGTGAGTCACGATATAACAGAACTAGTAATCCATTACCTTGTATTAAGCAATTTAAAAAAACAAAACTCTATTAAGTCTCCATCCTTCTGTGCCCCACTCCCTCCCTTCCTCACCAAAGATATATTACAGCAATTGTAAGGAATAGTTTGTCTCCTTGAAAGCAGAGGACAAACAAGGATACTAGCTCCCACGTTCCTTTTAGCTTACAACTGGATGAGTATGGAGTAATAGAGATGCTCAGAAGAAATGAACTTGTGTTTACAGCTGAATATAAAAATAATATTTTACCAAATTATGAAAGTTTCATTTTTCTGAAGAGGTCAATTTGTTTTTATATGTATTTTTATACATAGCTTATTTATAGTTACATCAACTTTTAGAGGAAACAAAGGAAGATGTTATTTACATCCTTTTGCTCAAAGGAGAAAACAAAGGCACCAACTGATAAGAAATTCCCTCAGGATTATCCATGATAGTCACAAAAGAGGAGTTGAAACCATTGGACTTCCAATCTTCCACTTTGTTTCCTAATATATGTATTTTTTCTTCTCAACCAGAAAAACAAACAAAGCCTTCAGTGAGCTGATACTTTAAGAGGGCAATAAAGGTCTAAAAGAGTATAACCTGCAATAGTTGCATAGAACAGAATATCTACCTTAACCTTTTCTTGGCATATTCCCAAAGGCAGAGACAGGCTTCATAAACTAAAACAACTGTGCATAGAAAGAAATGATTTAAATTTGTTTCACTGCAGATGCAAATATAATCTGCTCCTATTTCCCTATCTGTGTTTTTGCCCTAGTTGCAAACTCAACTTTAAAATCATATTATAGTATCAGGAATATATAAGATGCTTATATTTGACTATCAATGAAATGACCATCATTTAAGTGACGGAATTAATGCACATGAGTCTCTTCTAAGAAAAACATGAGGATATATTTAGAGCCATTTAATATAAAATTGTACACATGGAAGCAAACTTAGAGATCTACTCCAAGTAGTTAATTTTACAAATGAGAATAACAAGGTCCTGAAAGGTAAAGTGAATTTCCCAAGGTTATATCACATCCTCATATCTATATCTATCTATCATAAAAATAATTTGTAATAAAAATTAGTTGTCTTGCCTCTGTATTATAAAGTTAAGTTTGAGCATAAGATAATAATATGCTTTTAATTCTATGGGCTTCTGAGAAGACCTGATAAACAGTGGTGTGATAATCTCCTGTTTAATACTGTATTTTAAAGAGAATTTCTTTTAGGAAGTGTTTTTATTTATAAGCAGCAGGAAAACCAGGGCTTTTAATCTCTCCTTTTTTTTGTAAGGATAAGTGTATATGTATGTGTATATACATAGCACATATTTTAGAATCTTGGAGATCATAGATACATTATCTCAAAGAAAAAAAATCATTTTAATTAAGAATTGAGGAATAAATACATTGTTGTCCTCCAGATATAATAATAGAAGAAATATGAACATGAAACAGTAACATATGCAAAGTCACAATTATATAAAAACACCAGTTCAGTCACCGTGTTCAGAACAAAAGATTATTGTTTGCAGTATGAGGTATAACTAGCAGACAATGAGGTTGAAGATGTTTAAGGATAGATAAGGAAAGGTCTTTTTCGAGAAGCAGTAGAGTTGAAACTATAGCTAGCACTGCCTTTAAGCAGGGAAGAGAGGTAGAATTTTTTTTTTTTTTTAAACGTTGTTCTGGCAACAGTTAGGGGCAGATAGGGCAAAGTCTGGAAAAGGGAAATATTGACAACAGGTAGTCTAAAATGTGAAATATTGTAACAA
Source organism: Cebus imitator (assembly GCF_001604975.1). NCBI lineage: Eukaryota > Metazoa > Chordata > Mammalia > Primates > Cebidae > Cebus > Cebus imitator. The sequence goes on from NW_016107419.1 coordinate 1,773,501, forward strand.
TTCAAGCAAGAAATGATGAATGGCTGAACAAAGATTGTAGTGGTAGAGATAGAGGGAAGAAATAGGAAATAACATGTTTTAATGAGTGAATATATAAGAATTTTTGATGCTGTAATATAGTCTGTGAGAACATGGATGTATCAGAAATGAAAATGACATGTCTAGCTGAATGGATACTAATAATTGAGATAATACAAGAGAGATACATTGGTATGCATATATATATATATATATATATATAAAATGAGTAAAATATTTGATATATTAATATTTGGTTTCAAGTAGTTTATTGAATTGGAAGTATCCAAATGGTGGCTGGTTTGGAACTCAGAAGAGAACAAAAGAAGAGAAAAATATTTAAGGATCATCAGTTATTTATTGGTAGAAGCAACTCTTATGAAATTATTCAAGTGAGTGTAAATAAAAGAATGTAAGAGGGGCAAGGACAAAACCTCAGAGAATATTAAAATGTGTTAATACATATCAAAAATGACATTAATAAATAAGACAAAAACAGTATTTTCAGGTAGATAGTAGGTAGACTAAGCAGACACGATTTCCCTGGAATTCATGGCATGAGAGTTTTAAAAAGTTAAAATAGTAAACAACAATGGTTGTGTTAACAAGAATCAAATAGGTCGATGATTAAATAGAGAGTATTAAATCTGGCAATTTGGAGAGCATTATAAATTTAATAAAAGCATTTCTAGAGGGACAACTGTTTTTCTATGAAAAACAGTTATTATCTTAGTCTGTTTTCTGTTGCTATGAAAACTGCTTGAGGCTGGATAATTCATAAAGAAAATAAATTTGTATCTTATAGTTCTAGAGGCTGGGAAGTCCAATGTCAAAGGGCTGGCATCTGGTGAAGGCCTTCTTGCTATGTTATCCCATGGCAAAAGAGAAAGAGCATGCCCATTCAGGCCTCTCTTCCTCTCTTTTTAGAGCCATGCAGTTTAAAGGCAGGCAGCCTGCCTTTTATACCTTTAAATTGCAGAATAGGTTTCGTACATTGATGTGTATTCACCATACAAGAGATACCATGTTTCTTGTGCATTATGATAGAGATGATCACATGGGATAGACGAAACTGTCCCAGTTCAAATATTTTTCTTCTTTTAAAACTACCAGTTCTATTATAAAGGCCCCATCCTGATGGCCTTATCTAATCCTAATTACTTCCCGAAGCCTCCACCTCCAAATTCTATCAGTATATGAATTTTGGCATTAAATTTCCAAAACATAAAATCTAGGAGACACCTTCAAATTATAGCAGTTATTTTAAAAATGTATTTTCACAAATTATTTTTATACACAGAGTTGGCTATATAATGTAAGAAAGAATTAGCTGACAACATTGTTGATGGAGTGAAAAACTGAATAGTATGTCAAAAATAGAGTATAGCATTAAAGTTACAAAAAAAAAGAGTCCGCAAAGAATTCTCTTTAGGGAGAAGGTGATAATTGTTTCTAATGATCTGTAAATGAAGTGACAATTCTTTAGAAATAACATAAAAGCAGTCTTCTCAATTCACTCAGTCATTTTGCTTCATTTGTATTTTTTGAGTTCTGTGTGTTTCTTGTGCACCATAAGAATAATAAAGATCTGGATTTATGTGAATGAGATGGAGAAACTTGGGTGCTTTATCCTGAATGAACTTTGGTGCAGGGGCACAGCTCAGGCAGTTGGCCTAGTGGACAGTAAATGCTGCACACTTTAGGTGGAATTCATTTCTTTTTGTCATATTTTCCTTTGCCCCTGTGCCTAAATTTTCCACTTTCAGAAGACCTTTAGCAAATTTGAAGCTGTATTTTTATACATCCAGTTTATGAGAGAATGTACTGAAGAGTCTACAGTACACGGTATATAAAATCGCAGGGCTTGATAAAACTGAAGTCTGCAGTTACTAGGTTTTCTCCTTTTTCAATTTCCTGTTCTTATGTCTTACACCAGGTTTTTACTGGACAACTGGTGTATATGTAGCACTGTACAAAATCTAGTTTGAGATTTAAACTTATTAGAGTCAGGCTGATGGCCTTCAAACTGCATGCAGTCTAGGTGGGATAATGAGGCACCCTCAGGCTAAATAAGACAAGACAGAATATGATTTTGTGCAAATGAGTGTGGCAGGTGATGAATATTATGACCAAATATAGGTTAGTCTCACTTATTCTACTTATTTCTTATAAGGAGACTGACCAAACCACAATGAGCCATATTAGTTTCAATTTATGAAAGTTTGTCACAGTAGGACATTGGTAACATGGAATGTTTATTCCATGTTCTTAGGGGTGCTAATTTGTTGGAAGACTACATCATATCACTGAGGACACTAGAAAATGATTAAGGAATGTAAATTGTAGTCCAATCACTGTTAAAAACTCAGAATAGCCAGGTGATTCCTTAATGTATTAAGGATTTAGTTGCCTTCTCTTTAATAGTTTACTATCAAACATACGCAAGAATCCCTCCAACTCGAAACTTAGGCAGATTACAAAAGCTAAGTCAGAAGTTACTGTTTTTTCAAGGAAATAGTATTAGACTAGGTTAATTAGCTGTTGTTGCTGTTGTTAATAAAACTTCCTGGAATGTAACATAAAATGAAATGCTCACATTATAAATATTCAGTTTGATGAGTTTTTGCAAATGTACACATGCACCCCTGAGTCAAGATATTAAACATTTCCAGCACTCCAGAAAGCTTCTTTTCCCTCTTTACAGTAAAAAGCTTTTTCCTACCTTGCACCCTGCTTCAGACATCATGAATCTGATGTATATCTAATCATGATCTAAAAATAAAAAGTTTAAAAAAAAGAACCTACCATCATGTCCAACAATAAAGTATTACTGAAGTTTCTCTACCCTTTCTGAGCTAGAATTCCATTTCCCAGCAATGTTTGACCTCTAGTATATTTGTTTTGTTCTTAATCCTGTAGCAACAACTTTCCAGTAACTTTTTTATAGTCTCATTCTGTGTGTTCATAGCCAGTCCACAGCCAAGAATTCTCAGGAGACCTATTCACATGAATTTCTGTGGCTCCAACCTAATAACTCCCTTCTTACCCAGAAAGAAAGCCTCTGAGCTACTGTGATGCTCACTTCAGTCCCCTCTCAGGGATCAGAGTGTTCCTTGGCTTGCAATCCAATGCTGAAAACAATTGGCTCATTTATATATATTTTTCTCCAGCTTTATGTTTGTTTACTGTAAAAGTAGTAGTCTAGTGTCAGTTATGAATTACAGGTTGCAGCAGAAAATTCTGAGTTAGCTTTTAACGCATTCGCTACACCAGTTAATGCCATGAGCTTGAACACATCACCTGAACCTCAGTTTCCTAATTTATAAGATGATGCAAAATTCTCCGTATTAAACCCATTCTATTATCATCTAAATAAGCTACCTTTTCTACCAGATATTACCCTTTCAACATACATCGGTGAGATCAACATTTGATAGAAGATGAATCAACTATGTTCAGGATTTAATTGTGCAATTGTAAAACTGAGGTTAAACTAGAGTATACGTGAGTCATAATACATCCATATTTTCAAAATGTGTCATGAACTTGTCTAATGCATAAATTTATTCTTTTAATAGCAATAATGTTTCACAAAGTTACATTGTCATTGAGGAAATTTAAAACATCACCACATGATATAACATTATACTTTAACAAAAAGAGCGATGAAGTCCTCCATTATACTGACACATCTGACAGAAGCTGCAGTTTGATATGAATCATCCCACCAACACAGAAGTGCTATAAACAAAAATTAACTTGCTTGTTCTTCTGTGAAATTAATACAAATTTGAAAGAAAATTATTAGTTTGCTCTGACAGTCTAAATACATATTGCTCCAGCCAGAAAAAAAATAGAGCCTTAATCAATACTTTCCTCAAATCAAATTTATTTCAAATATAATTATTCAACTAGAATTATTTTGGATTATTAAATTCCCACTTCAAAGTTACAAGATCATAAAGAAAAAAAAAAAACTCAGAGATGAAAAATTCTAACTTAAAGATTGCCAGGTAATGAAACTTTATATTTGATTTTCATAGATATGGGGTCTTGCTCTGTTGCTCAGGCTGGAGTGTAATGGTATGATTATAGCTCACTGCAATCTTGAACTAAAGGTCTCAAGATCCCCTGCCTCAGCCTTCTGAGCAGCTGGGAGCACAGGCACTAATCACTACACTGGGCTAACTAAACTTTTTTTTATGTCTTTATTCAATTTTTTTTTTTTAGAAACAAGGTCCTCTTTGCTGCCCAGGCTAGTCTCAAACTCCTGGCCTCAAGCAATCCTCCCACCTCAGCCCTCTCAAAGTGCTGAAATTACAGGTATGAGTCATCATGCTTGGTGTAAAACTTTATATATTGAATCTTATTGTGATGAAAATGCTTCCTTCTTAGTTGACTGACTTATAGTTTATCTTGATTTTGTGCTGTCTTGTGTGTGTACTGTTCTAAGCAACGTGGTAGATGCAAAAGGTACAATAATTAGTGCCTGCTCTTAGGTATATAATTTTATTAATGACAACAAAAAGGACTTGCTTACTTTAATATCTGCATATTAGATTGCAGATAGATTAGGGAAATAACATGTTTAATGTCAAGTATGCAGTAGAGGCAAAAAGTGTCATATCTTCAACATTCATATCAATGCCTATTAACTATGACCCCCATTCTTCAATTCAGTCATTTAGCAGCAGATTCAAATTGGCAGCAAAGCAACAATAAGAACTCTTTAATCTGCAAATTTTGAATTTGCAATGTTGTCTGTCGATTTTTTAAAATCATAACTTTACTCTCTACCTAATCTGTCTACTTCTTCCTGGCTACATGCATTTCTCTATTGTTGCTGCATGTCACAGTCGGTAAATGTGTCTACCCAAAGGCAAATTTTCCAGATTCTGGTAAGATGCCAGAAATAGATTATTTTCACTCTATCTGAGTTGACTATTATTTTAAAAAATAGATTTGCAAACTATGGCTAAGCTGCAACATAGGCCCTCAGAACCTGGGCTGCTCAAACAGGAGTCACCAACACATTAAATATCAAGTTAGGAGCCAATGGCACATAGCACTGGGCCCTAAAAGCAAATACCTTCATCATAATTGCATTATAATGTTTTTAATGTCTAAGACCTATAGACTTCAACTATTTTGGAAGATGGCCTTAAGACAAAGGGGGGAAAAAGCCTCTTAAGTAGCATTAACTGAGAAGCCTTAAACAACAAAATGGGATTGTTTCATTATCTTTTTAGCAGTTTAATCAATTGTTTTAATCATTTAGTTATTCAATAAAATTCATTGTACCTATCACTATGTAAAAGACACAGATTATGAAAGCTACAAAACTACTGTCAAAGCCCCAAAACAAATTGGTGTTGTTCATTGCACAGTTCAAAAATCACAGATTTAGAAGGGATTCTGGGATCAAAATAAACAAGTCAAACTTCATTCCTGGATAATATTTTTTAAAAATCTGCCTATACATTAGCTTCTTCATTTCTATTTAGTGATAATAATTTTATCTACCTCATAGTACTGCAAAAATAAAATGAGAACATATATACTAAGTTATTAGGAGAGTCCCTATACTATATAAGGCACTTAATGTATTTTGGCTATTGTTATTGTCATTCTAGTAAAACATTACAATAATAGTAATAATTTAGAAGATAAAGGGAGGTATAAATAAATTTATTTCTAAATCAGATAAGCTTCACAGAGAACAGAGCACTCGAACTGAGACTTAAAGAAATATAGAAGCTTTTCAGATAGATGAATATTGAGGAAACAAGAACAGGCCAGAAGAGCAGTTAGGAACCTGTCACAACATTTGTAGGGAAATGATGATGTGTGCCTAAAATAAAAGAGAAGGAGATAAACTAGAGACATATTTATAATGGTGAATACTGACACGAGGTAATGTTATAAGATGTTGCAGGAAGTAAACAGGAAGAACCTCCAGGACTCTTGTTTTTTGGCTTATGTAATATGGATAAATTTTTTATTGAAATTTGGTACATAAGTAAGGAAGTCACAGATTATTAATAAACTTGGAAGGTGACTAATATAGTCTGGATCATATTGAATTTATGTGTCTGCAGGCTGTTTTGTTTGATATATGTAATTGAATGCTTATGAGGTCAGGCAGGTACCATAACTGAAGGCATAGCCATGGTCTGACTGTGCCCAACTGAGCAACACATTTTCCTCTAAATGGCATAGATATGACTCAACTCTAACTGATGGTTGTCATGCTGCAATACAGGACTATTGCTATATCTTCCCATTGATTTTCAAGAAAATTTATAATCTACGTTTAAAGGTAGAATTCCAGACTAAATATGGTGTAAGTATGTTTTTAATTGGGTCTCCACTGCTCCCCCTGCCCCCCGCAACACAAAAAATGCCACTGGTTCACATCCATCCCTAACATTTCTAGATTGTGACTTCTCATGTAGATCCACCCATCTATCCATTCATCCACCTATCCGTTGATTTATTCAGAACATACTAATTAAATGCTTCCTCAGCTCTAAGAACTTTTGTAAGTGATAGGTAGATAATGGATGAGTAATGGAGGAAATGTGGTGGTTAATACTTTGGAAGCTGAAAACATTGCCTAAGAAAATTACATAAAGAAATAGATTGTTTGAGTAGGTATCTGGTAAACATCAATGGGTAAACTATTTAAGGAGTGCTTATGAAAAGAATAGAAAGATTATCAGGAGGAATTTACAGGATAGAAAATGATAAAATAATTTTCAGGAAGATGAAGTGAAGAGAAGCAAACACTACAAAAATATGAGTATAATTGGGATAAAAACATATAGTTGGTTTAATAAGTGTGTTGATGGAGTCCTTAGAGAAAACAGCTTCAGAGAAGTAATCCAGACAGAAGCTGTATTTTAGGAATTGAAGAATGAATGGAAGGCAGAGAGGTAGACATAATGAGTATAGGTTATTTTTTCTAGAGGTTTGACTTTCAAGGTAAGGAGAGAAATAGTGTAGGTAGTGTATGTAGTTGAAAATGTAGGGTTAAAGGAAGAATACTTTTTCAAGATGTGTAAAGCTTGAACATATTTTTATACAGAGTCAGTGACAAAGGGCAGGATAATGATACACAAATTGAGGGTGGGGTGGGGCAAACTTATAAACTAGGGCTTCAGAAGAGGCTCTACTTTCTAGTAACAAAGGAAGTATTTTCCCTTAATCTTTTGTTATAACCACCAAATTTTAGTTCACTAGGTGACTTATACCATTCTTACTCTTACTTATATGTCTGAGGCTACTCAATTTCACACAATAAAATTGAAAACGTATATATGTGAAGAAAAGAAACAAGAGTATCTGAAGAGATTTGAATTGTCTCTTTTCTCAAATATGTTGCTTGGATCCACAGTTTCCTCTTTGACTGCAACATCTTTACTCTATCAGTCTGTTGTTTTCCTTTGCATCTCCAACATTCTCAGAATAGGATATTCCTGATTTGAGGTAGGTTGCTTAACCTCTGTTTCTATATCTATAAAATATCCACAATCATAGCTATCTTCTAGGGACTTACACATGATTTCTTGTTTTTTTGTTTGTTTGTTTTTGTTTTGATATGAGATATCACATGCAAACTACAACTGTTAATAACTAGACCCAGGATCTCAATATTGTCATTTTATCTGAAGTTGATCATAATTGAGGAGTGCTAACTTTCAATAATCAAATTTACAATAAACTGAGTAATAAATCAGATGTTGATTTATAAGATATCATCTTACTGAAAGAGATAAGTAGAGAACCACCAGGCCATGTTTATCAATAATTATCTCTCTTGATAATAAGTAAACTGATAATTCATAAACCAAGGTCTGCTTTATGACTCAGTTTATTACAGGTTTAATTATTAGAAGTTAGTATTCTTCAATTATAATCAGCCTCAGATAAAATGATAATATTGAGTTCCTGGGTCTAGTTATTAACAGTTGTTATGCTTTACATGTAATATCTAATTTCAAAAACAGAAACAAAATAAAATAGGAAATCACAGATAAATCATCAGGAGATAAGTATGCTTATGGATATTTTATAGATAGGGAAACAGAAGCTAAGCAATCTACTCCAGTAATAAACTAGTCAGAAGTCTACTGGAAGACACAAACAGGTTTATACATTTTTATCTAGGTATTTTTTTAAATTATACTTTAAGTTATGTGATACATGTGCAGAATATGTAGGTTTTTTATACAGGTATACACTTGCCATGGTGGTTTGCTGCTCCCATCAACTTGTCATCTACATTAGGTATTTATTCTAACGCTATGCCTCCTCCACCCCCTAAAAGGTCCCAATGGGTGATGTTCCCCTCCCTGTGTACATGTGTTCTCATTGTTCCACTCCCACTTATGAATGAGAGCATGTGGTGTTTGGTTTTCTATTCCTGTGTTAGTTTGCTAAGAATGATGGTTTCCAGCTTCATTCATGTTCCTGCAAAGAAAATGAACTCAGCCTTTTTTATGACTGCATAGTATTCCATAGTGTATATGTGCCACATTTTCTTTATCTAGTCTATCATTGATGGGCATTTGGGTTGGTTCCAAGTCTTTGCTATTGTGAATAGCACTCCAATAAACATGCATGTGCATGTGTCTTCACAGTAGAATTTATTTATAATCCTTTGGGAATATACCAGTAAATGGGATTGCTGGGTTCTGGTTCTAGATCCTTGAAGAATTGGCATACTGTCTTCCACAATGGTTGAACTAATTTGCACTCCCATCGACATGTAAAAGTGTTCCTATTTCTCCACATCCTCTCTAGTATCTGCTGTTTCCTGACTTTTTAATTATCACCATTCTAACTGGTGTTAGATGGTATCTCATTGTGGTTTTGATTTGCAGTTCTCTAATGACCAGTGATGATGAGATTTTTTTTTTTATATGTTTTTTTGCCACATAAATATCTTCTTTTGAGAAGTGTCTGTTCATATCTTTCACCCATTTTTTGATTTTTTTTCTTTTTCTGTAAATTTCAGTTCCTCGTAGATTCTGATATTAGCCCTTTGTCAGATGGATAGATTGCAAGCATTTTCTCCCTTTCTCTAGGTTGCCTGTTCACTCGGATGATAGTTTCTTTTGCTATGCAGAAGCTCTTTAGTTTAATTAGACCCCATTTATCAATTTTGGCTTTTGTTACCATTGCTTTTGGTGTTTTACTCATGAAGTCTTTGCCCATGCCTATGTCCTGAATGGTATTGCCTAGGTTTTCTTCTAGGATTTTTATGGTTTTAGGTCTTACATTTAAGTCTTTAATCCATCTTGAGTTAATTTCTGTATAAGTTATAAGAAAGGAGTCCAGTTTCAGTTTTCCGTATATGGCCAGCAGTTTTCCCAGCACCATTTATTAAATAGGAAATCCTTTCCCCATTGTTTGTTTTTGTCAGGTTTGTCAAAGATCAGTTTGTTGTAGATGTGTGGCATTATTTCTGAGGCCTCTGTTCTGTTCCATTGGATTATATATCTGTTTTTGTACCAGTACAATGCTGCTTTGTTTGTAGTATAGTTTGAAATATATAAACCACTAGCCTGACTGATAAAGAAGAAAAGAGAGAAGAATCAAATAGACACAATAAAAAATGATAAAAGATATCACCACTGATTCCACAGAAATACAAACTAACATCAGAGAAGACTATAACACCTCTAAACAAATAAATTAGAAAATTGAAAAGAAATGGATAAATTCCTGGATGCATGCACCATCCCATGACTAAACCAGGATGAAGTCGAATCCCTGAATAAATCAACCGTAAGTTCTTTAATTGAGGCAGTAAATAATAGCCTAACAAAAAAA
>NW_016107419.1:1783429-1823852 GCF_001604975.1 Cebus imitator
CCTAGGACCAGATGGATTCACAGCCGAATTCTACCAGAGGTACAAAGAGGAAATGGTACCATTTCTTCTGAAACTATTCCAGACTCCTTCTAACTCATTTTAGGAGGCCAGCATCATCCTGATATCAAAACCTTGCAGAGACACAACAAAAAAATAAGAAAATTTCAGGCCAATATCCATGATGAAAATTGATGCAAAAATCCTCAATAAAATACTGGCAAACCAAATCCAGCAGCACATCAAAAAGCTTATCCACCACAATCAAGTCGGCTTAATCCCTGGGATGCAAGGCTGGTTAAACATACACAAGTAAATGTAATCCGTCACATAAACAGAACCAATGACAAAAACCACATGATTATCTCAATAAATGCAGAAAAGGCTTTTGATAAAATTCAGCATTTCTTCATGAGGGAACAACTCTCAATAAACTAGATATTGATGGAAAGTGTCTTAAAAGAATAAGAGCTTTAATGACAAACCCACCGCCCCATACTGAATGGGCAAAAGCTGGAAGCACAAGACAAGGATGCCATCTCTTACCACTCGGATTCAACATCGTATTGGATGTTCTAGCCAGGGAAATCAGGCAAGAGAAAAAAACAAAGCGTGTTCAAACAGAAAGAGAGGAAGTCAAATTTTCTTTGTTTGTAGGTTACATGATTATATATTTAGAAAATCCCATCATCTCAGGATAAGCAAAATCTTAAGATGATAAGCAAGTCTCAGGATACAAAATCAATGTGCAAAAAGCACAAGCATTCCTATACATCAAAAATAGACAAACAAAGAGCCAAATCATGAGTGAACTTTGATTCACCATTGCTACAAAGAGAATAAAATACCTAGGAATACAACTTATAAGGAATGTGAAGGATCTCTTTAAGGAGAACTATAAACCACTGCTTAAGGAAATAAGGGAGGACACAAACAAATGGAAAAACATTCCGTGCTCATGGATAGGAAGAACCAATATTGTGAAACATTCATACTGCCTGAAGTAATTTATAGATTCAATGCTATCCCCATCAAGCTACCATTTTCTTCACTGAATTAGAAAAAACTACTTTAAATTTCATATGGAACCAAAAAAGAGTCCATATAGCCAACACAATCCTAAGCAAAAAGAACAAAGCTGGAGGCATCACGCTACCTGACTTCACACTATATTTTCTAAGTTTTTAACCATAAAATTACTAGTGCAGTTCAGAATCTGTACGTGGCAAGGATGTAAAGAAAAGATCGATTGTGTGGGGTCTGAGAAGCCAGCTGCAGTTTCTCTGCCTGTCATTCATCCATCTACCCATTCATTCGTCCATCCAAAATAACATTTTTTTTAATGATTTTCTCTGACTGACTCTAAGCTATGGCATGATTGAGCAAAGGCATACCTGTGCTGTGTTTGCACTACATTGCATTGACAGCACAGCCAAAAACCCCATTTCCATACAGATTGGGAGATCATATAGGGTAAGAATCATATCTTACTTGTATTTCTACATACGTTCCCTATTACAGAAAAAGCCCTAAGTAAAAGGTTTCATATATATATATATGATCTGGTTCCTGTCTTCCTCTCCAAGTTTTTCTTGCCACTGTGCTTTTTAATCACTAATCTTCAGCTCCATGGATTTCCATTCTGTTTCTGGAACATGCCACACCTTGTCCTAGTACCTTAGCAATTTTTCTTCCCCTTAATTCCAATATTCTTTCTTTAGAAATGTTTAGTGTGCTAATTCTTGTTCATCATTTCTTAGCTACTATTGTATTGGTAGCGTTAGGGTCACCACCAGACAACATAGAATTCTCAGAAAGGCCTTTCTTTACACTATATAAAAGGAGAACCCTTTCCGCTTTCTAAGATATCACCCTGTTTATTCATTTATAAACTGTAAAATTACACACTCACCTGTAGAGGTACCCTTTTCTAGCTATCAGTGCATTTCCAGAATCTGCCCATCATTGTTTACTTCTAGAGTTCTACAGTAGATGTTGCTTTGTTTTGTTTAATTCTGTCCTGAGTTTATGGTCACTATCTGCAGAAAGGTGGCTATGCTGGAAGGTTATTTTAAAAATGTTTTGCTATTTAGAAATTCTGAAAAAATTCTGTATCATTAGAATACTGCAGGTTTCTTAAGGTATTTTTTTTAAATAGAGGGCTAAAAGTACACAATTTCAGTAATTATAATCTTCATGTTTAAAATATTGAAGTCTATTTTCTACTGTAATATTTCCTTTGTAATACTCTGCTCCTAAACTGCTATATATATGTGTGTGTGTGTATATATATATATATATATATATATATTTTTTTTTTTTTTACAAATTGCTATTTGTAGATCATTTCAACTAATAAAATCCTTAAAGATGGCTAAGAAACTTTCAGCATGGACAGGTACAGTGGCTCATGACTGAAATCCCAGCACTTTGGGAGGCCAAGGCAGGAGAAACACTTCAGCCTAGGCGTTTAAGACCAGCCTGGGAAACATAGTGATAACTTGTCTCTATAATTTTTTTTTTAAAAAGTAGATAGACATGGTGGCATGTGTCGATAGTCCCAGCTGCTCTGGAGGCTGAGGTGGGAAGATTGCTTGAGCCAGGGAAGTGAAGGCTACAGTGAACTGAAATAGCACTACTGTACTCCAGCATAGGTGACAGATACTGTCTCATTAAAAAATCAAATCAAATAAAAAAGAATAAAGAAAAATAGAAAAATATACAGGGAAAGTCTTAAGCATTAGGAGTATCTGACTCAGGGACTAAAAGACTGCACTGACTGTGATAGCAACACAGATCCTGTATTTCTCGAAAACATTTGAGTTAAAAATTCACTGATATATTCTCAATCAAGAAAATCATCCTGTCTATAACCCATTTTTCTTTCCCTTAATTACATTTTTATATTCCAAACTTACAAAAATGATTAGTGCACATTATGAGCAAATTACTTTCCAACTTCATTTTAATTAACGATGCTATTTTTGGAGATACCAGAGCAGTGACACACATAACTCAAATAGCTTTGATATTTATATTTTTGTTACTCTCTTTTTATCCTAAAATGACTATTTTATTCCCTTAGAATTTATCAAAATCATGGCTCTCCCGGGCTCCAACTTAGTATGCTAAGCTTTATTTTAGAGCAAATTTTTGTAGTTGAGAACATTAGGGGTTTATAATGGCTAAGTCAGCAGACCTTTAACTGTAGTTATAATAAAGGGCATCTCAAGCGGAGAGATCATGCTCTCAGAAAAACCTCCACAGTAATATCTTCAAGCTAAAGAGGGACAAGAGCCCCTGATTGGCACTTTGTTACTTGAATGGTCCCCCACTGATGAGGCAGAAAGGACATGAAGGATGATTTTAGCGCAATCTGAAATCTCGCTGATGCCAAACTTAGAGCAGTGAAAGCCGTAATGCCGTTTCTAAAATATGCTCTGGAATCATGGAAGCTTTGCTTTTCAGGACACCCAGGACATAGTCTTCTTCCTACGTATTACTTGTAAAAGGCTCTCTTTATCATTATGTCTTCTATCTCCCACTGCTCAAGAAAAATAGGGAATCATCTTCATCCTTTCTGCCATTGATGCCACCATATAAATGTGCTTTATTAAAAATTAAAAATATTGGTTTTACTTTCCATCAGAATAACAAGTGAAATCTCACTCCCATTTTCAGTCTTGTTTTCTCACTCCCATTTTTCTTGTATTGTACTTCAGGACACTGCTATTAACAGATAGGCCACATTCCCAGAGACTTTAAATTGTGTCAGCCATTCCTGTACTCTCAGTCATGAGACAATAACAGAAGGCAAAGGACTTTTCAAAAAAAAATAGGTGAGGAGATGCTATGCTCCACTGGGAATAAACCTTTTTCTTGATCTTGTGTCAGAGTGATGCTGAGAAAAATATATGTGGTGTCTTATCATCTTACAGCATATGGCTCTTAAAAGTCAAAAAGGCTTTTATACATTGAGGAAAGTTAAAGGCCCAGAGAATTACTCCATAGTATCCAAGTATGTTTAAAAAGTAAAATAACGAGGCATATACTGAATGGCGTTCCCACGGACGTTTGTCGGCTACAAGGCATGGTTGTTTCCCTTTGTAAACTTCCAGGCTCCTGTTAGTATTTTTGGAAAGTAGAGAAGCATGTATTCTTAGTTGCCAAAATCGGCTCCACAGAGCAGCATGCTTTGCAATTTGAAGGTTAAATTCCTTTCAAAGAGACTTGTTGGAGCTGCTCTTCTCACTCCTATTAACTAGCGGAACTGTCTGACCTTTCTAAGTGCAAGTCAATATTCACACTGTCAGAGGAGTATCAGTGGGAGTAATCTTTTCAGTCCCGGAGAGAAACAGTTTGCCACAGGCAGATCATGACTAGAGAAGGGGAGTGGTGAACAGTGACATAAAATACTTTGAAGTGAATTCAAACAATGTCTTTGACACAGGTTGGAATTTTATCCAATTTTAGTTATAACAGTGCCTACTGGTCCCTCTAAACTGCAAAGATGTCATTTTGATATAATAAAGAGATAGAATTTAAAATGAAGCCAGTTAAGTTAACTCATTCCTTTTTTTTCCTACCCAGGTTTTCCCCAAAAAATATGCATCTCTGAAAGGCACTCAGAAATGAACATTATTATTTTTAATGGTTGTCAGTACTTTCCTTCTTCCTCCATGAAAACTCTAATATTATGATTAAATTTTTTATAATCTTGGTAGAGGGAATTCTAATATTTTGCCTTTTGCACCACAAGTTGACATAGGTTTAAGTCCGCAATAATTCTTTCAAGTAAGATATTTTCCAATGTGATGTTCACAAAGGAAAGATAAGGAAGGGGGCACTATAATGTTGGTTTACATTCTGATTGGCTTTCTCTTGATTAATAAAGCATTATAATTGCATTTGTGATTAACTATACTATTATAGGTCTTATTTTAATTTAAAAATCTATTAGTAGGCTTATTTGGAAGACTAAGTAAACCATTTGATTACTATTTCTATCAATAGGTAGAATGTATTTTTAAAACAAAAGAAATATTGAGTGTTACTTACATGTATTATTGGTAGTGGTATTAGTGCAGTAAGTTTAAAACTAGCTTGGTCATATATAATAGAATTGAGCAAATAATTTAATGTGTTGATATTGTTGGGAATTAGGTTACTTCTGTGAAAAAACAAAGATTTGAAAAGCTTAAAGGAACTCTCTTTGGCCAAATTTAGGACACACTAAGTGTCAAACAGTGATACAAATACAATAAAGAAACAGCATCATTATTCACAATAGCCAATATATGGACACAACTTAGTGTTCATTGATGCATGAATGGATAAAGGGGTGTGTGTGTGTGTGTGTGTGTGTGTGTGTGTGTGTGTGTGTGTGTGAATATTGTTCAGCCTTATAAAACAAGAAAAGTCTGCCCTTTGTGGCAGGTAGATGAAACTGAGGGACATATGCCATGAGAAATAAGCCAGACACAGAAACACAAGTACTGCATGAGATCACCTTTATGTGGAATCTAAAATAATCAAACAGAGTGAAACAGAGAGTAGAATGGATGTGGCCAGAGGCTGGGAGATGTCAGGGAAATGGGGAGATTTTGGCCAAAGTGGGAAGATGTTGATCAAACAGTGCAAAATTTAAGCTCATGCATAATATGATGACTATAATTTATGGCAATATATTTTAGACTTGAAATTTGCTTAAGGAGTAGATCTTAAGTGTTTCTATTACACACAAAAAGTAACCGTATTAGGTAATGCACATATTATTTAGCTTGATTGTGAAAATCGTTTTATACAAGGTACACTTATGTAGAAATATCATATTGCACATGTCAAGTCTACACAATTTCTTATTTGTCAATCATACGTCCATAAAACTTGGAAAAATATATTTGTCTTAGTCTATTTGGGCTGCTATAACAAAATACCTTGGACTGGGAAATTTATAAATATCTGAAATTTATTGTTCACAGTTCAGAAGCTGGAAAGTCTAAGATTTAAGTGCCAGCAGATTCAGTATCTGGTGAGAGCTTTGCCTCAAAGATGGTGCCTCTTGCTAGCCTCATATGGCAGAAAGGGGAAACAGGCTGTCTTCCTTTAAGACTCATTTGTGAGAACATTAATCCCATTTATGTAGTCAAAGCCCTCATGAACAGATCACTTCCCAAAGACTATACTTCTGAATACAATCACATTGAGTGTTAGGTTACAAGATAGGAATTCTAGAGAAACACAAACATTCAGAACCTATCAATATTGAATTAAAAATAAATCAGTGAAAGCATATTAATAATTATTTTTAAATGAAAATAAAGATTTGGAGACAAATATACTTTTATAAAAATACATAAGGCTTGTCAGACATGGTGGCTCATGCCTGTTATCCCCGCACTTTAGGAGGATGAGGTAGGAGGATTGCTTGAGTCCAGGAGTTCAAGACCAGCCTGGGAAACACAGTGAGAGCCCATGTCTACAAAAAATTAAAAATTAGCTGGGCATGGCTTTTTGATGTAATCCTGTAATCCCAACCACTCCTTCCCTGAAGTAGGAGGATCGGTTTATCCCAGGCAGTTGAGGTTGCAATGAGCCTTCTAGGTAACAGAGTGAATGTCATGTCTACAAAAAATTAAAAATTAATTTTTGTGAACTTCTTTAGTCCCAGGTACTCAGGAGGTTACAGTGGGATGATCGGTTTAGCCCAGGCATTGGAAGTTGAAATGCGCCATGATCACACCACTGCACTCCAATCTGGGTGACAGAGTGAGACTTGTCTTAAAAAAAAATACATGAGGCCAAATACACTATTAAATATAGAATAAACTAAAGAGGTGGCAAATAACCATTTCACAATTAACACAGCAATAGATTCAGAAAGAAGGCTTCAGTAGATGGAATAACACTGAATAAAATATCTTTGAAAAAAAGATATGCATGTAGGCTCAATGCGTTATTTAAGAAATTGCTTATTAACTACAAAGAGAAAAGTACTTTTTTAGATAATTTGGTGAAGAATATTTTAACTAAGTGAGTTAACTTAACATTACCTGTAATATTAAAAATTGATGTCATGTGCTTTGCAATGTGATGAACTAATCTCCCAAGTAACATTTGCACCTGAAATTCTTAACGTGAATTTAGTATTTAAGAAACAATAAGACAATTTAAATTAGAACACATTCTGAAAAAAAAAAAAAGCTAGCATAAACTCTTTTAACATATCAGTATCTGTAATATTTTAAAAAGCAAAAAGTTTGTGGGAAGTTTATCAAGAAAACTAAAGAATATATGCAAACTAAATAAAATGCACAAACCCTATTTGTGTTCTATATATTTTTTTAAAGTTCATAATATATATCATTGACTTCATTGATAGTGGGTAGAATTTAATATAAACTCTAATTTAATATTAGAGAATAGCATTGTATCAATGTTAAATATACTTGGTATGGCAATTTTATAGTGGTTATGTAAGAGAATGTTCCTCTTCTTAGGTGATTAATGTTTCATGCTGAATTAATTAGAGTGAAATGTCACAATATTTGCAACTAATCCTAAAATGGTTTATTAAGAGAATAGAAAAGAGAGAGACTAAAAAATGTGGTAAAATATTAGCAAGTGACATATATAGGCAAAAGATATATATGATTCCCATTTTGATATAAAATTTGTGAAAAAATTCAAATGTTCAGTAATTGTTTTACTCTGTTATATATTCCCTATACAAGAATAAAATAACTTTATCAATTTTGTTATATAATCTGTGGATTACTTGCATTAAGATAGTTAACAATAAATTCCCAATAAAGCAGCTTTTACAGAGACAATTAAAATAAAATCATAGAAATTTAGAGGTACAAATGTTTTGAGAGTTAGAAAACATGGAATCATAAATTCTCAGTATTTACATGTTAGTCTTTTGATCATCCTTTGTCTTTCCTCCATTGTAAATCTCTATTTCTTTTCAACCAGCATTTAATAACCTCTAGTTTCCCTTAACGTAGAAAACAAAAATAAACTCCTTTTTTCAACTCAGAGCCTGTCTGCTTATTCTACCCTCCTCTGTTCAGCTAAAGTTCTGTTCACTCTCTTCAATTCATACTTCTTCTACACATGGCATCTACCACTCCAGGAAATCAACTCTTTTCAAGGACACTGATGACCCAATAGTTGATCCTGTAGGTACCTTCCAGTCCTCTTCCTTTACTTGTGCACCCCCTAAGGCTTATTTAATATGGTTAACCACTTCTTTCTTCGGGAGGGGGAAAAAAGAGGGAACAAATAAACAAAACAACTTCACTTAGCTTTCACACTTCTGTCATTATTTTCTTTCTGCTTATTTTAGATATTTTCTTATCAGTGTTCTTTTCAGAGTCTATTTCTTCCTGGTTCTTCAAATGATTGTGTTTGTCAGATGTCTGTCCTAGCTGTCTTTTCTTCTCATAAAGTTCTTGGGAACTTTTATATGACTTACATTTTCAAAAATCATCTATATTCTGGTGCCCCAAAATTCTTGTCAAAATAAATGTCTGTACTAATTATTCCAGCTTACTATAATGCACCTTCTTTGGGATATCTTGCAGAAATTTGAAATTAAACACATCTAGCATTTTACACTTTCATTAATGTTTCCTACTTTAATGGAAATAATTTTATTTAAAAATATGTGTAAAGTACCTAGTACATTCCAGTTATTTTCTGAGGAACTTGGAGTACATCAGTCAACAAAGAGATAGGTTTTGTGTTCTTTTTTTAAGTTCACATTTTTTATTAACTCATACACAATTGCTTGTCTTCTGATTTGCTGAAGCAGTAAGCCAGGCAACATTTGCTGCAATAATGTCTGTTAAAGTTACTGTCCATAAAAACTTCAGTACTGCATTCATCTGAAGGCCATCGAAGGTGATTAATTTTGCTATTCTCATCTACCTTATACTATTTAAGCACAGCCAGCTTAACCTTCTTTCTCTTATGCTTATTGTACTTGGAAGTGGTACAAGGAAGGCATTTTCCTTTTCTTAGCACCACCAGGAAGTCTCAGCACAATATAAAGAGTGGGCTTCTTTTTAATGTCCTAGTCAAAGTATGTGCATTTTCCAATTGCTTGCCAGCAAAGGTCAGTCTTGTCTGATCAGGAGAAATTCCTTCCTCATGCTGGATATTGGCTTTTACATTTTCTATTGTATTGGAGGGTTAAACTTTACAGATCTTCCCAGTAAGGGTTTTTATTAAAATTTTACATTTTGGTGACAGTTGCACTGGAGATGGCAACTAAAAAAAGAACAAAAGAGATAGACTCTTAATGTGGCAGAGGTCACATTAAGTCATACAAGCCAGAAAACTGAATGGCATGCTTAACATGTTCCTCTTCTTTAGCATCCCATTAAATCAGCATATGCCGGGAATTCACGTTTTATTTGCTCATTTCTCTCCAAGAATAAAACATTCCTATTCTTTTGTGTCCATAATATTAGGCAATCACCAGAATAACTTTTAAACACATGCCAATAAATTTGAACCCATGCCAATTGATCAATTACAACTTCATATTAGTAACTATGCTTCTGAAAGCCAGCCAATTCGTAGCAGCCAATTACCAACAGCCATGCTCCACACACCGTCACTTTTGGAAGTTGTCCAATGCCTGAGCATTTAATATTATTTTCTTTGCTTCACTTTGCTTCTGTATAAAATCCACAGTTTTGTTTGGTTCAGAGATGCTATATCCCTACTTGCATAGCTCTCCCTTGAATGGCAGGAAAAAAATCAGCTTTTTTCAAAAATATCTTTATATTAAATATTGGCTTCTTCTCTACACATTTCTATCCTCATTATCACTACTCTAAAGTATATCCACCCGAGCTCTTGCAACAGTTCCTTCATTGGTCTATGGACACTATCATGTTCTCTTTCATCTATTCCTCAAACCTTAAATAATTCATGATATGACATTAGTATTACCCAACAATAAAATCAGACAGAAACATCATAAGAAAATAAAATTGCATACCAATATCCCTTATGAATGTACCTGTAGAAGTCCTCAACAAAATATTAGCAAATTGAATCCAACAACATATAAGAAAAGATTAGACACCATGACCAAATGAGGTATATCCCAGGAAAGATGCACTGGTTTAACATATGAAAATCAAAGTACTTCATATTAATGAAATAAAGAAAAAAAACCACATGGTCATTTCAATTGATGCACAAAAAGCATTTGACAAAATCCAATACTCATTTGTGATTAATAACACGTGATAATACTAGAAATGGAACACAGCTTCCTCAGCTTTATAAAGGCATTTACAGAAAACCCACAACGAAAATCATGTTTAATGTGAAAGAACAAATACTTTCTTCCTAAGATCAGGAATGAGAAGAGGATCCCTATTCTTGACACTTACGTTTAACATTGCATTGGGCTTCTAGTGAGAGCAATCAGTTAAGAAGAAATAAACAGCATGAAAATTGTGAAGAAAAAGTAAAACTATTACTATTTTTGTGTCATGAATGGCATGATTTGTATGGCTGTTCCTTAGGATCCCTGAGGGATTAACTCTAGGAACACTGTGGATACCAAAATTGGCACATGCTCAAGTGCATTATGTAATAGCATAATATTTGCATATGATCTACATTCTCCCTCATACTTCAAATCATCTTGAAGTTACTTACAACACCGAATGTTATATAACTATTATGTAAATATTTATGCTACATTTTTAATTTGTAGTTTTTATTGTATCTTTTTTTCAACAATATTTTTTTTTATTGTTGTTAGTTGAATCCACGAATGTGGAAGCTGTGAATACAGAGGGATGACTGTATGTGGAAAATCCAAGGTAACAAAAACAAACAAACAAAAATCTTTTAGAACTAATAAATTAGCTTGTCAAGGCTCCAAAATCAATATAAAAAATTTACTGTATTTCTATGCACTGACAACAGAAATAATATTAATAAAACAATTCCATTTACCATAACATCCAAACAAAAATAAGGAATATATTTAACAACAGAAATGTAATACCTGTACAATCAAAACTATAAATCATCATTGAAGGAAGTTAAGGAAGACCTAAGTAAATAGATATAGATCTTAAAGTCATAAACTGGGGGATGTATTATCGTTCAGATAGCAACATACCCTAGATTTATTTACAAATTTACTGTAGTTCTTATAAAAACCCCAATTCTTTGCTAATCCAGAAATTGGCATGCTAATACTATAGCCAAAACTATCTTGAAAAAGAAAAACAAAGTTGGAGGACTTACATTTTCTGATTTCAAAACTTACTACAAAGCTACAGTGATCAAAACAGTGTGGTAAAAACATAAGGATAGACAAATAGAACAAAAAAATCTAATTAAAATTCCTGAAATAAACTCATACATAATGGCCAATTGATTTTCAAAAAGGGTTCTAAGACAATTTAATGGGGATAATCAGGGACTTTTCAACAAAAGATGTTGGAACAATGGATATTCACATACCAAATAATGAAGTTATACCTGTTTGCTTCATTCTATGTACAAAACTAAATCCAAATGAATAAATGACCTACATTTAAGGCCTAAAACTATAAAGCTCTTAGAAGGAAACTATAGGGCAAAATCTTTGTGACCTTCGATTATGCCACAGTCTCCTACATGTGATAACCAAGAATAAGTGATAAAAATATGAATACATTGGGCTTTATAAAAATTAAAAAGTTGTGTTATTCAAAGGAAACAATCAAGAAAATGAAAACACATGACTGTTATATGCACAATACATAATTAATCTTATGTTTCAACAATAAAAGCTCAATTAACCCAATTAAAACATACAAAAGGACTTGACATTTTTCCAAAGAGAATATAGAAATATCCAACAAACCCATAAAAGATGTTCAACTTCATTTATCATGTGGAAAATGCATGTCAATACCATTTCCCACCCATTAGAATGGGTAAAATTTTAGAAAAGACAGACCATACCAAAGAATATTATGATGGTGGAACAAATACTGTAGTATTCCTCATACACTGTTGATGTGAATAGAAAATAGTATAGTCACTTTTAAAAAGTTTGGAAGTTCCTCAAGATATTAAACCTAGAGTTACCATATAACCCAGTAAATACACTCATAGTTATTTACCCAAGTGAAATGAAAACATATATCTGTACAAAATCTTGTCCAAAAAATATCCATAATGGCATTATTCAAAATAGCCAAAAAATGGAAACAACCAAAATGTCCATCAACTAATCAATGGATAAACAAATATGTATAGTCAGACAATGAATTAGTATTCAATTATAAAACTGAATGAAGTACTGATACATGCTGTAACATGGGCGACCTTTGAAAACATTATTCTAAGTTAAATAATTCAGTCAAAACCACATATTATATGATTCAACATATAATGATATATGATAGGATATATTCTGACAAGGCAAATACATAAAGACAGATTAGCAGTTTTTCACGTAGGAGAGGGGAAGGAACGAACAGTGAGTGCTAAAGAGCATGAGGTTTCTTTTTAGGATGATGAAAATATTCTGGAATTAGATAGTGGTGATGGTTAAACAAATCTGTGAATCTCCTAAAAACCACTAGATTATACATTTAAAGGGTGAATTTTATGGTATGTAATTTATTTCTCGGTAGCTATCATACAAAGAAAACTAACCCAGAGTAATATAACTAAAATTAAAACCAACCTTATTAATCTTATCTTGTTTAACACTTTCCAACAGCCTCCTCTTATCAGCCTCTGATAACTCCCACTACAACAATCCAAACTACTCTCATTAGATGGTTTAATAAGTGACTCTCAGCAGTTGGTCACTGCTTACCCTGTCCCAAACTGAATCAGTCCATGAAATATTTGTCTCTCTGTCTCTTTAACTTTTTTTCTTTCTCATTTATCTAACAAATCCACTGATCTTTCTGTACCTTTATTCAATGAGTTATCTTAGAGTCTTCTCCCACTCTTGGAAGCACATTTACCTGACACAGGCAAAAAAGGGTAAAAATTAATTGTATAAATTACTGAATGTTTGCTGAACAATTCTGTATATAATCTCATTTCCACATCATCTTTTAATGCCAGGAGAATGAATGGTAACAGCTTAGAATAAAAGGAATAAAGAGTACAGTAGTGAAGATCCACACAAGATTACGAAAGCTCTGCTCTTAGTAATGCCAGTATTTAACTGCAAATCCTTGTTTAGACTCAGACTAAATTTTAAAATCTGAGCATCATATCCAAACTCCCTGAGATCTGGACATACTCTCTTTTTTCTAATCTCAAATATTACTCTGCTTTTGTAATCCAGGAAAATATAGTTACTTTTCATTTTACTGTAGGATATCCTGTGATTTTTGGCTCCTTTATATGTGCTTACTCTGCTTTTTCTGTCTAGTAGACCTTTAAATTGATATTACTTGCTCACATTTTTCATTTTTTCTTAAGTCTGACATCTTACATCCTGCCTAAAAACATGGCCAAATTGTTTTTGTCCTGAAATAAATGTATATTAAATGCTGGTCTTTCTCCAAACCATTTTTCTACATTTATTTATGCAAAACATCGTCTTACAGCATTATTGCCAGCAAGACAGTTGACTAGATATTCTAGAAAAAAATTTCTCCCACAGTAGACATAATAAAAATGAGAAACTTTGTGCTCTCAAGAAAATAACATAATTCTACAGGTGGTGAGAGGGATGAAATAGAATACAATTTTGTTATGAGGATCCTTAAACCCCAGGTGTCTTGAGGCTGTTTGCAGATTTTATTTACCTTGAATCTTGGGAAAATAAAATCTTTCCTGAGAATTCACATGTGCAGGTCTTTCTGTCTCCACTGGCGATTGAAATTTATTATTTATATTACTGATATGGTCCAGGAAAACTTAGGTTAAAACATTTACTTAAAAGTTGTTATTGCCTAGTGCTGCCTAGCAGATACACATGCAAATATTATCTGAAGGGGTTCAGCCTCAATTCAGGACACATAAGATTCCCACGTGTAAAACCTACCATAGTTCAACTCATTATACAAAATTTCCAAAAGGAGAAATAGACAAACCATTACAATTTAGAATTAGCAGAAATAGGCCGGGTGCAGTGGCTCACACCTGTAATCCCAGCACTTTGGGGAGCCGACGAGGAATGATCACAAGGTCAGAATCCAAAAACTTCAAATTTAAAAGATTCTTCAAATTTAGAAACAACTTCAAATATAAAAATTTGGAAAGAGAATAAAGCTAAGCATGTTTTAAAGATCTAAATAGTTGAAGAGATAAGACGCTTTGAAAACATATCCAACATGCAGAAGTATTAAAGCAGATTCATGTAATTTCTGACCAAGTAAATTTACAAGAGAATTGATTTATATTAAATTATTTATTGAATGATTGCTAGTAATGGAATGATATTATAAACAAATAAATATCAGTAATTAGAGGGGTGAACAGAGAAATTAAGGTATATCCACAATATAGATTTCTATGCATCTGGACCTTGTAGTGTGCATCAGGAAGCTCCTTATGTACTGATTGAACACTATAATCATATATTATTAAGTGCAAAATCAAGTGGAAGAGTAGTGTCTATTATATGCTACCATTTGCGATAAATAAAAGGGTAAGGACACATATTTTAATTGCCTTATGCGTATAAAAAAATCTGGTATATAGTATTAACAAAACATTAGGATTCATAGTGGGCAATGGGAATTGGATGAATAAGGTTCAGAAGAGAGAGTTTTCATAATATATTTTTGTATGGCTCAAGGTCATGACAGGAAAGATGTCAATCATGGTTTAACTGAAGATATACTTTTAACTAAGAGATTTTAGCCAAGTATCAGTAAAGTTGACGAAATTAGTAAGGAATGTAGAGGCATCTGGAGATTAGCAACAGCGGAAAGCCATTACAATCCCTGTATTGATGGAAAAAGGGAGGACATAATTTTGTAGGAACTCAGTGAGAGCTGCTGGAAGAAAGGATGGCCAGATCAAATCTGTGATTGTAGTGGGGCAGCAATTGAATCCCAAAGCCAAAGCAGAGAGAAAAGGGGAAGCAACATACACATCTCTCTTCCCTATAGCCCTCAAGTCCTCTGGTGCCTTTCATTGGACAAACTCTATCAGAAGCCAGACAACAATGAATCCTGGTAATAAAGCCCATAAGGCTGTGCCCCGGAGCACAGAGCAGAAGAGAGAAAAAGAACATATGGAGAGATGGATGACAGGTAAGAATATACAACAAAACCCCTTTTAAAAATGTTTTTTGATGTTCAAATTATGTGAATTTAATTACTACTTAACAAAAATACATTTTATAAAGAAGTACACATTGAAGAAATTATTATGATCTGGGAGTATTACCTTTTTAAATAAAGTATTGATAAATGCAGTATCATCAAAATTTAAAACTTTTGTTCATCATAAAACACCATAACTGAGTTATAAACAAAATCTTCAGCTCGAGAGGACATATTTACAATGCACATAACTGACATCAGATTAGAAACAAGGATATACAATGATGGTTTTCTAATAATTGATTAAAAATTATAAACAATCCCAAACGAAAATGAGCAAAGATTTTAAAATGCAATTTAAGGAAAATGAAATGAAAGTAATCAATAAGCAGAAAAAGCATGCTCAAGCTTGCTATTAATTATGCAAATGCAAATTAAGATCAGCATTAGATACCATGCTGCATACACATTTTTTAAAGTGAGAAGTCTAATGACTTTATGTTACAAGACCTTGGCATAAAAGCATTTTTTAAGCATAAGCAGTATATTTGTAAAATAACAGAACATTTGGAAAGCAATTTAGCAATATCTAGTTAAAGTCAAAGATTTACATTCCCTCTGAACGAGTAATCCCATCCTGAAATACATCACCCTACGGAAACTCTCACTCATTTGCACCTGAAGACATCCACAAAATTGTTCGCTGCAGCTTTGTATGTAATGGCCTAAATAATGGCAAATCGCTTGAATATTTATTAAAAGGACAGTGGAAAATTTTGCCATGTTCATACAACAGAAGAATAGGCAGCAGGGAAAATGGATGAATTAGAACTGCATTATCAAGCTTAAGTGTCATGCAAAGTAGATAAACTGCTAATGATATGATGTATATAAAGTTGGGCTATATGCAAAATAATATATATTGTTTTGGTATAATAGTAAGGGTAATGCTGCATTTAGGATAGAGATTGAGGCATGGCAGATGAGTACACAAAAGATTTCACTGAAAAATATTCATTTCTTCTTAAACTGAGTATATTCATTATATTTTTATATGTACTTAGGCATATCTGAAATATAACTACTAGTAGGTCATTTTATTATGCTTTGACATATATAGTCAGTTAGTGTCTGCAACTATTCTATGAGTATCATGTTATTAATCACAGCTATTATAGTAGCAATGACTGATAACAATATAAAGGAAATTGTAGATTAACAAAAACAAAAAATCATCTCAACTAATAATGAAACACAGAGAGGATCTTAGAGCTAATGACATGTAAAAATATGTTTAAACCCAAACCTTTCTGATTATAGACTTTTCTATTGATTCTCAAATCCTGCATATAATTTCCAGCTCTACCTTCTATTGACACCTCATATCTGCCTTTCCATTTTCTTACTGCCTTTCATGTTCTCTTTGTCATCATCTGGGTCACTAAAGCATAAAAATTTTATATTATTTCTACTTTTTCTTCCTTTTCCTTGCTTTCCACATGCAGTAAGCAATTTCCATAATCCCCTAGCATTCATTGCCATCTTCCTTTTCCTTTGGCATCACTTGTTGTAAGGCTGTTGAAATCACATTTTAACTGGATATTTTGCTTCCAGTCCCCTTCCTCCAGTAACTTAATTACCAAAGTAATCTTCCTAAAGTCAAGTACAATCTTATGAAGCTCCTGATCTAACATTTCTATTGCAGGTCCAATATATTTCCAATGCTTCCAAGGAAAATTTATTTTAAGGCCCTGCCACAGTGTCTCAATTGCCTCACCAATCCATTGTGATCTTCTACATAAAGTTTCAAACAAGTTACTGCTTTGCGCCCTGATGGCCTTTAATTTCTATTTGCCAATGCTGTTTTGTCCTAATTAAATAATGTAATTGATTTGTAATTTATTGTAAAACAGTCTAATTTCTGTCTTCAAGTATCTGTGTATTAATATATTTTTGTTTTGTTACCAGTCACATATTTTTAACATCCCTGGAGTCAAAGAATTCTTTTTCTACTTGTTTTAACCACTTGATTATTTGAGGGTGACTCAACAATTGATTTGGGGTTTCATTACATGTAATCAGCAATACCAGATCCTTTATAAACAGGTATAATTAAATTTTAATACTTTTTCCCACTTTTTTTTCTTATATATACAATTTCATACCTTTTTGTCTTACAGAAGATTATAATTGTATTTCTATGGACTAATATCATATATAATAGAGGATTTAGGCAATTTAGGTGCACATTTTGACACACAGGTAATTCATTTAAGGCATGCACATTAGTTGCTGAAGCTCACCAGTTAAGAAAGATTTATTTTTCTATACATATTAGACATTCCAAACCTGAAAATCCAAAATCTAAAATGCTCCAAAATTTGAAACTTTTTCAGTATTGACTTGATGCTCAAAAGAAATGCTCATTGGAAAATTTTGGATTTTGGATTTCAGATTTAGGCTGCTCGGCTTGTAAATATAATGCAAATATTTCAAAATCTGAAAAAGAAATGAAATTTGAAACACTCTGGTCTCAAGTATTTTGGATAAGGAATACTCAACCTGTGTTATATATTTGGTTATTGAATTCTATAGATATTAGTTCACCTCAGAAAATAAAAGAAAAAAGTCAACAAAAGCAATCTTTATAATATTTGTGGCATTTGTGCCAGGCTTAGTAATGTTAATTGATTAATTATCAACATTAATTGATCCTAAGCTTGTGAGTACAGGAAGAATGCCACTATCACTTAACAATTACTTGTCAAGGGGATTATTCCTTTATATGATTTTTTCTTCATTGTAGGATACCAAAGATTATAAGACATTCCATCTCTAATTATAGCAGGTTGGCAAAACATCTTTTAAAAATGACATTAAGTGCACTCTTGCTGTATAATACCACTCAATTTCAGGAAAATTTTTTGTTTGTTTTTGTTTTTTTATTAGAGACAGGTTTCACTGTGTTAGCCAGGATGGTCTCCTTCTTCTGACCTTGTGATCCACCCACCTCGGCCTCCCAAAGTGCTGGGATTACAGGTGTGAGCCATCTCACCTGGCCAATTTCAGAAATAATTAAATAAAAAGTTACATTGATTGTATAGTCAAGAATATGCAGAGTTTAGAAATTAGCCATTTATTTATGAGTTTATTTAAGGATGATTATATTTTGTACTTCTTGGTTCCAGGAGGCATTTTCTGTTAGACATAAACTTTTAATTTGCTTCTTCCTTAGTAACAAATGTAGAAGGTTATTAACAAAGTAAAAATTAAAGTAGGTCTCCAAGTAGGTATATTTATTGGTTAAAAAGCCATGTAGGAAATACCGAAGGATATAGGACAGGAAAAGATTCCTTTCCAATCCTGGTACATACAATTGTGCCTTCTATACATATGTGGTCTCCATTACAAAGAATCAAGAGTTTCATGTGTGTGTTCCTGTACCAGCATTGAGACCCCAGTTGTGAAAGGTAGGTTCATTTTCTGCATATTATATGTATGTTATCATGTAGCATTTCAACATTTTTAATAGTATTAGTGGCAAACATTTTCTTTTCTTCTGGGGCCTTGCTAGGGTTGCATCACTGAGAATTCCAGATGGAGAAGGACTGTTTTCAAGCTCATGAATGGAAGCCTGCCAAAGTTTAAACTAATCTTTGTTGAGAGTGAGGAAGACCTCAGCAGTCCCCTGAAGGTTTTGAAAAATATATTTACACCTCCTGCTTTGCCAACAGTGACAGCAAAACAAGTAATTGCTCCCTTCACACAGCAAAATAGAAACATATTTAACTGAGAGGAAGTTAAAAACAAAACTGCTCAGATTATCTCAGAACAAGGCATTTGAAGAAGGCTTTTCATCTGTTGATTTTTCAGAGAGAACAGAATTTTCTTCACCATATTTTTTACCTCTCCCCCCATGCCATTCTAAACAATATACTGAGCTCATAAAAATCTCTTTCCTAATATCTTTTCTCCAGTCTTTCTAAAAAAGTAAAAAGTTAAGAGTTTATAATTCCATAGCAAAGATATCATTGACATTTGATAATTAGGAAAGGAATGAAGACATGAAGTTGGCTTCAGTAATCTGTTTAGCTCTTACTCCAAGGTTAACTAGAGGCAGTACTGAGTTCATGGAGATGTTATTGGAAAGAGCCATAATAACCAGACTTTTTTCCCTGTTCTTACTCATTCAGTTCCTTGGTGTAGGAGGGTAAGGGATGGCTGAGAATTCAGGAAAACATTTCATGCATTTTATCTCATCTTTCCTCTTCTTCTACCCACTCAAGTATATATTTATCTCTCATGTTGCATTTCATGTTGCAAATTTGCCAGTCTTAACTATGAATTCCTCAGAAGGCCAATCCACAGGATGGTTTTATGAATTTCATCAGTCCTGTAGACAACTGTAAGATTGCCCCACTGTGAATGCAATATCAATTTCAAGTCTGTGTAAGTAAATACCTTTACTCCAATTAGGCAAAGTCGCCTTTGATTTAAATTGTCTCATAAAACTATGTCAACACATATCTCTGTGGGAATTATTTAGCCTTCTGAATGGAAGACAATCTCACACTTTTGTTACTGTTATTGTTTTTTCAGAATAAGAGAGTTAGGTTTCTTATAATGCTTAAGTTCAAAAAATGGCAGATAATCAAAATCAAGTTTGGAAACTGGCAAATTCACTAGTAGATCAAAATCAGATTGGTGGTTTCTTTCTAGCAATTAGTGATACAGAGACAACTCATGAAGTTACAAAGAGAAGAGAGTGCCAAAGGCCATCAAGAAAAATTATTTTGCAAACATACATTTACAGTATCTCTGAATACTCACTCCTCTATTGATCATACAGATTGTACAGCACTCCCTCCCACTTTCCTCTGCACCCTCAAGTTGTATACCGACTCTGTAGATTGTTTTCTTATTTAAGAGCATCCTTTATTTTCATTTAATTTTTAGGCTCAAAAAATCATTGTAGTCCACAAAATACACCTCAATTAAAGGAAATGTCCAGTATTTAACTAAATAGTCAGACATGTCCAATAGTGCTACTTGTCTGTCTATAAAGAAAAATGTACATTAAATATAACAGGAAAATATTAAATGTGAGTTACTATGGGCCTTTAATCACTGTTTTCAGTAATTATGTGATTTAGTCACATATGTGATCCTCTATTTGGTCAGAAATACCAAAGAATTTTATAAAAAGTTCTAAAACCCAAAAAGACAAAAATAAGTAAAGATACTAATGCAATGTTTAATAAAAATGAGAACCAGTCTTTCTAAACATGGCAGTTTCTATACATGGCAAATGACTTTAGAAACCTAAGTGGTTCCTCTCTGTAATCTCAACACTTTGGGAGGGTGAGGTAGGAAGATTGCTAGAGGTCCAGACATCAGGACTAGCCTGGGCAACATAGTGAGACTTCATCCTTAAAAATAATTTTAAAATTAGCCAGCCTTAGTGTTGTGTACCTGTAGTTCTAGCTGCTTAGGAGTCTGAGGCAGGAGGATTGCTTGAGCTCAGAAGTGTGAGGCTAGAGTGAGCACTGAACTTCTGCCTGGGTGACACAGCAAGACCCTGTTTCTAATAATAATAACAGTAACAATAATCTAAAAGATATAATTTCATTATTTCCATTTGACAAGGAGAAAAGCTGATAAGAAATCTGATGGCATACTATGGAACACTTAAAAGAGAGTATCAAGTGTCTTTGAAAACACGAGTAAAGGTAATATCAAAATAAAAGTTTGCTAAAATCTTGATGTTTAAACATGAACCCTCTTCCTCTTCTATGAGCCAATATTCAGCTATCAATGTCATTTACATATTTATTAATCTTATATAGGGAACATTGATGTAATGTAAATGACAATCACAATACAACTATATTGGGAGGATGTAGGTTTAGGAAGTGTATGTGAGTGTGTGGGGTTTTAGGGTAGGATGCAAAGGAGATCTAGAGCCTCAACTTCCATGTAAGTATGCCAATAGAAAATCATTGGAAGTAAAAAACCAAAATGTAGTAATATAAGTATTTATTTAGACATATTATCAAAAGAATACATGTTAAAACTTAAGTGGGAATTAAGAAATTGTTGATTTTTGTCATAAGTCTTAAGGTACCAGTTGATCCTTTAAACAATCTGAAACTATTACTTGGATAAAAATAAAAAAGAAATTAAAAGAAATAGCATCAAGTTCCCATAAATTCAACATTACGTTCCCAGAGGAGTACTTGGAGTGCTGATATTCTTATTGCATTTTAATTGTAAACTCACATCCTTAAGAATCAAGTGAACTAAAGGTACGTTTTTGCCTTGGTTTGAATCTCCCTGGCTTCATCAACTATAAAATAATACTATGAAGGGCAATCTTATCTTCTCTGAATGAATATTTTTGAGGAGAGTTGACATACTGTAAGACAGCAATGTAATCTATTTAGATCAACTGCAAGTAATGAAATTATATATATTATTTAGTCAATCTTTAGAAAAGAAATAAATGAGACTCTTAGAGATTAATGATTTGCCTGAGGAATTTCTATGGGGGAATAATAATCATAATAAGAGAGTCCTTAGTCGTCTCATTTGCTTAACGGAGGCATATGGTTATAATATTTTAATTCTCTTATTCATATCAAATAAAAAGAGGGGATACACATAAATTTTAATTTAGAATGCTTTCACAGAAATCTGAAAAGTATTTTATAGAAATATCCTGGGATGTTTCATAAACATATCATACTGCATCATAGTTCCATTAACTTAATTTGAAAAAGTGTCAGCATGACAAATCTTTGATTCATAAAAGTATTTTGAAAATACATCTCATGTATTTTTTGTTTTGTTTTATTTTGTTTTGACAAGCCATTATTATATTAGTCTGTCACCACTTAGTCTAGATGACTGCTGTCAGCAGAGACAACTAGCCGAGGATCATCCTTGATTTTCCTACATACATGCTACAGATCCATTTCTTCATCATCAGCTCTAGAAAATGCCATTTATCAAAGCCCCTCAGGCAAAGAATCCCTAGGGTATTGTGAGACACAGACTCAACTTTAAGAATATAGGAAAAATCTGATTAAAGTAAATATAAGGGAAAGATTCAAAGGGAGAAATACATCCCAAAAAGGATGATGTATAAAATGGGGGGACACAAGGAGTTAAAGAGCTTTCTCGTATCTTAGGTCTTTTTTGTTTCACTAATTGCAGAGAGAAATTCAAATATCTCTAATCCCTCTACTCATATATATATGAATATATAAATTATATGTTATTGATAAGATATTTTATTACTTTAGTAATATGCAAAATTTATTTTTAACAGAGTTAGGTTACTGTGAATTCTCAGTATTTCATGAGATTATTAAATCGTCCCATGATATATTAAGTTATTAGTGCTTAATATAAAAGGCAAAGGTTGGTTTAGATGAGGTGTTATAAGCCTCTTTTTGTAAAGGTCAAGGTAATACATATTTTAAACTTTACAGGTCCTACAGCGCCTGTGACAAGTACTTTGCCATTGTACCATGAAAACAGCCAGAAACAATATACAAATGAATAGGCACAGCTATGTACTAATAAACATTTATCTACAAAATAGGCAGCCAATTGAATTTGGTTCATGAGCTATGATTTTTCCAGCCCCATGGCTTAGATGATATTGTAGCCATGGAATCGGGGGTGACAAAATCTTTTCATAACTATAGTATCTATGACTTCCCAAGAAGCCTCCAAGAAGAGTATATGC
Organism: Cebus imitator; assembly: GCF_001604975.1. Lineage (NCBI taxonomy): Eukaryota > Metazoa > Chordata > Mammalia > Primates > Cebidae > Cebus > Cebus imitator. The sequence goes on from NW_016107419.1 coordinate 1,806,452, forward strand.
AGTAGTAGCCAAATAGAAAACTAAATACAGTTTAGGAGGGTAGAAGATGGGCAGCTTTTAATGCGGAGGCCTAGCTCTACTTATCTGGTTGAATTAAATGAATAAGACAGTAGGCCAGAATAAAGGCTTTTTTATCCACACTGAAACAAAATCTTATGTTTGAGATAGTATTGATCTCCTTCTGGTCACTAAAACAGTGGTAATCATGAACATAGAAAGAATATTGTCATGATTCCTGAAGACGGGTGAGCACCCACTAAGCCAACAATGATGAATGGAGTAGAGACGAATGGGATAAAGCAGCTCCATCCACATAACTGGCTGCAGTTTAATTTAGTCACACAGCTTGATGCCCAGATAAAATACAAGAAAGGTCATTCACGAATCAGTATGTATTCCTCTGATTTTTAGAACACAGTGATCACGATTAGTAATGAATGTACTATAGTAGATCATGTGTTTTGATCATCTAGATAATTAGTTTTCTTCCCTGCAGGGAAAGCCAAAAGGTGGAATAAATAGAAATGAATCTCCACGGACAGATACAGATAGACAGACAGAGGAAGGAAAGAAAGAAAGGAAAGTTTAAATAAGATCAACAAAAAGAATCTTTCAAAATGTTTCCTAGCACTTGATAGTGCCCCATTATATGTTATGGATACTTCTTTCTCAAATAGATCTTTCCCTTTCACAGATTTGCTGCACATATAGCAAATTTATAAACATCCCTACATCTCTGTTTTACTATCTGAAAGACATAAAAATATTAAATCAACCTTAACCAAAACCTGTTCCTTGACACATTAGTTAAAGAATTAAATGAATTAAAAACAAAACAAATAAAATAAAAAGGATAAGTCAAATAAGTTTGAAGTCTTTTTTTTGCAGTCATATTTTAAAATGAATCTATTAACACTTCCCTAGAATAATGTCATAACCTCCTTACTTCTCTGAGTTATATCTCTACTTGTCCCTTTCTCTGACTTTCTTTCAAGCCAGTCATCTTTTCAAAAAGTAAGCTATAATTTTGAGCATCCATTGCTCCAAATAGATCTGTGCCTTTTCTATTAGCTTCAAGTTCATTTTCCATATCTTGCTGCCTCTACCTATTCTCCAACTCTAAACTTCCATTGCTATGTTTTTGCTCTGCTCCAGGTACTGTTCCCTGTTAACTGTGTGTTTTTTACACCAATGCCATCTTTCTTGAGCATGTGATTCCAACTCACTGTAAAGATTTCTCTTCCCAGCACCCCCACTGATGTTCAACTAATTAAACTTTCCACACTCTTAAGCCTGAACTGATCTCTTCCTGACTTGGAGAAATCAATCTAGTATACATTTTCATAGTACTATCTACTATAGTAACATGAATCTCTGTTTTATTATCATACAGTTATCAGAGTGTCATTTTATATTCATTTATATAATTCTTTGGTTACCATCTATCTCCCCACTAAATCATAAGGTCTATTTGGGTAGACACTTTATTCAATTTTGTGAACATATTGTCACCTCTTGTACAGTTCATGGAACTTCTTTCTCGTAGTAATTTCAAGGAATATATACCCAGGAAACAAATCTCAAGGACCTTTCAATGTTTTCATCCATGCATTCATTTGTTAATAACCCATTTCCCACTTTACAAACATTCATTGTGATGTGTCCTATTGATACATGCAAAGAATGGCAGAAAGGGTCAGTATCTCATGGACATAGAGTCAAAAGCAGGAAACAGAGTACATGTCAACACACACACAGTTATGTGGTTTTAAAAAAGTCTTTAAACAAAAATACACAGTGGTGTAAGCATATGCAACTAGCAGTTTTGACCTAGTTTGGGAGTGGGATAAGAAAGCTTTGAATAAGAAGTGACATTTGAATTTGTACTCCAAAGATGATTGCTGGGAGAGAAGACATTAAACATTAGACAGACAGATTACTCTCTTTCACACATTTGCACACACAAACACACACACACACACACACACACACACACACAGAGAGAGACACACACACAACAAAATTGATAACTGCACATTCAAAGTATGATAACTGTAGTTTAGAAAAGACAGTATCAAGATGTCCAGAAATGGTCTAGGATTATAATTGAGTTATGACTGGGCTCAGATCAAGACAAAAAGGTAGTGTCTGAAATTTGCCCCAGTAAAAAATTTAAAGGCAATATAGTTTAGATCTTTCTCTCTTCTATGTATATATGTACACAGAGATAACAATATACACACTTACCACAATACATCATGAAAAATCTAACATACTATAATCAAAAAATAGAATTCTTCAGATAATTTAAAATTTTGCTGATATGAAATTATTTATTAATATTCAGATGATTTTAACTTTTTCAATACCCTATTTTACAACCTTTATTTTCTGAGACCTGATCCTCCACATTACCTTCTTTTCTGAATTTTAATAAGGAATAATTTAAGACGCAAGTATTCTCCTTTGTCTACACAGGTTTTTGCAGGGATAATTAAAGTAAATGTGGAACAATAAAGAAAAAATATTAGCTTCAAACCAAGAGTTTCTAAACGGGAAAAGAATATCTAAGTACTTTAGATTAATAAAAGAGAAAGCCAGTCGAAATTGTTAACTATTTTAAAATACATGTATTCCACTTTTTAAAAACTACATTCAGTAACTAAAACTGGATTCCAGGATAGTATGTTAAAAATTGCTTTAAGAAATAGATAAAATAGGCCGGGCGCGGTGGCTCACGCCTGTAATCCCAGTACTTTGGGAGGCCGAGGCAGGTGGATCACGAGGTCAAGAGATCAAGACCATCCTGGTCAACATGGTGAAACCCCCGTCTCTACTAAAAATACAAAAAATTAGCTGGGCATGGTGGCACATGCCTGTAATCCCAGCTACTCAGGAGGCTGAGGCAGGAGAATTGCCTGAACCCAGGACGCGGAGGTTGCGGTGAGCCGAGATTGCGCCATTGCACTCCAGCCTGGGTAACAAGAGTGAAACTCCGTCTCAAAAAAAAAAAAAAAAAAAAAAAAGAAATAGATAAAATAATTTATTTGTAGACATGTTAAGATAAAAATATTTTTAAATACTGTAGAGTACTTAAAAAACAGTTTATTACTGATTTTGATCAAAATAGTCAATGCATGATTTGTATTATTTGTTCTTCATACAGTAAAATTTTTCTTCATAATTAATGGTAAGATCGGTGTTAACTCAGACATTTACTGAGTCATCTGAAATTATTACAAAGTAATGAGATTTTCCTCTTTATAGTCTTACCATGATATTATAAATCTTTGGTATTGCTCTAGGAGTACTACCATGTTTACTACATTCAAAAATTTTAAAAAATGATCAGTTTTAATGCATGCATATCTCTCACCAAATCTAGAAAATAAAACTCAACAGTATTTAGCAATTTTCTTATTTTATTTAACTCTTCTGTAAACATGTAGATTATTTGATTGCAAAAATGGTCAGATGTGTTTTTTTTTCCCCTTTGAAACAAGTGGGGAGTAATTGAACAAGGGATAACATTTTACACTATTTTAAAGGAGACTTTTGTGCATTTTAGAAACAAACCTTGGGGACAGGAAGAGGCCCTTGGGTGCTGAGTTGTCAATCCAGAGATAACAATGACACGTTTTTAGAACACTGCTGGTTCAAAAATCTCATAATGTGTTAGAAGGAAACAGCCTCACTCATTCTGTTAGTTCCGTTGCTTCGGACATGCTGTGATTAGAGATGTGTGTAGCTTTAAAACCAAAAGAATGAATTGCTTAACATGCTATGAACTGGAAAGCCTGGGCCAAATGGAAGCCTAATCAGCATTTTTCTTCTTTCTAAATGTAAATGGTATGATGCAATGTCCTGTAAATGATGGTGTTTATCATATACTGTCAGAAGATGCTGCTGAAAAATGCATTTCCATTTGTTTCCTTACTTGGGTTTGATTTGTAAAATCAGATTTAAACTGTGTATGAAATTGAATCTAAATTTCAAGGATAGACAACCTACTGATATTTATCATAACTAGGACAACGTCTAACAACAGTTATTCTAACACCAGCTTTTAGGATTTATAAGAAAAAAATGTGCCTTATTTTTAAATTTAAAATTAAATTTAAAATGTAATGGATTATAGAGTAATTATAGGCATTAATGTAGAAAAACCTAATCTCAGCCAAAATGTTTATGTATAATCTGCAATTTGCGTACTGAGTTACTTTCTTCTTACACCTTTACAGTATACAAATAATTTAAAAATAAACAAATGTGATAAATATATTGCTTTGATTTATTAGTATTTTTATAAGTAGTATAAGTATTACATGAATTCCTCACTAGCTGGGAGAGAAGATAGTTAATGAATACAGATCTTTTTGGGAGATTATCATGTGCCCAAAAAGATTCAAAAACACAATTTGCCTCGTGTATGTTCTCAGCTGATTATATCCAGTCTGAAATCAGTGTGACCCATAGAGGCATGCCAAAAGTCTGAAATCTTTAAGACTTCATTATGACTATTGTTATAATACAATATTTCAAGATTGCCAATTTTAGAAATTAGGGCAGTGCCATGCTCAGATGCAGGCATTAGTAGTAACACTCTTTGGAGATCCACTGCAAGTCACCAACACCCAAACACATGGTGCTTTTCTTTTTCCTGTTATGCCCACATGGGATATTTTTGAATGTTTGTTAACAAATTGCAATTATGTTAAAGAGTCATTCAAATCAAGCTGGTATATTTAGGCCAGAGAATGAGGGATTGTGAGTTTTCAAACGTTTTAAGGGAAAGAAGAAAATTAGAGCTTCTTCCCTGGGAAACCCATTGGAGCGCTTACTTCTGTTAAAAGTTGACTGCTCTAAGACATGCAAAGTGTTTCCCTGGTCTCTGTTACTTTATTCTTGGTTGAATTATGGAGGCAGCTTAAACTGTTTTGAAAATTCTGTCAGAGAAGTGAAGCTGCTGCATAAGACCCAGTTCACCCTGGTTCATTATGAAGTTTAATCAAATCAGTCAACATTTGGAGTGGGTCTAGGTGGAGGCACTGTCCCAGAATGTTGGCACCATCATCACTTTATACATTGCTCTGGCCAGCCTTCCTCCATGCAGTATCTAGCATCCTTGAAAGCCATGTCCTTTAGCCTCCATATGTGGAGAGGGACCCATGCTGAATGGACTGGGGCCCCTGAATAAAGGTGCAGACCAGGTCAGAGGGGATAGTTGGATCTGTACATTAAACTCCTGGAATATGCATCTTATTTGTACTTGGCTGCAGTTGTCAGAATTATTAGAAGTGGGCCTGAAACAGGAAACGTTCTTGGTATTATATTAAGACAGTATTGGATAAGTAAAAAAAAAAATCATTCACTACACATGTTGATGCTGACTAGGAGAAACCTCTTTTTTACTTAATCTCTTCACATTTACAGTAAAATAATAAAATGCTTTATTATTTCAGGCTCTTACATTGTACGGCTATTTTTCCTTTATTTTGAAAACTAAATCATAAAACAATGATAATATACATTTTCCATGTAGAATCCTACATTGCAAAATTTACATGGTAGATGTTTTCAAGGCTTCGGGAAACAACAGGGTTTTAGATTCAATACCACTTTTTGGAAAACAATAGTAATATAATCTATAATTTACACAAATACAATTTATTAATAAAATTTTCAACACAGTGGAATATGTAATTAAAACTGGGAAAATGTAGAAATGTTACTTTTTTGTTAGTACTTTTTTCTTTCATGAAATCTATTTTTTATGTTTTATGCATTTTTTTAATTTATAGAAATCAAGGACTATAATAACATATATTTCTCTGATATCTTTTCATAAACCAATATAAGCATGGTTTACTATATCCTATTTTAGAGTAGAATATAGAAGGATATAGAATATTAAGAATAAAGAATATATAAGGGGATATATATATATATATGTTATATAAGGATATAGGATATTAATCCTTGATATAGGATATTAAGCTTCTAGAACCTATTTTAAAACAGGATATAGAAACATGATATAAATCTATTAACCTATGTAAATCCTATTCTAAAATAGGTTGTAGAAGCATAATAGATTAAAAATAGTGAAGAAAATTTTAAAAGTACAATTCATTCCACAAGCATGTATTCAGAAACTACAGTAATGACAGACAACGTAATAAAAACCAAAAAAGAACACTTGAGACAATTTATTTTTTAGAACTTAGTATCTTTATACAAGAGATATGTATAAAATTAGGTAATTCTGCCACAAGGTGGTAAATAATACAGTATTGAAAGGATAAAAAGAAGTTTGGGAATTTAGAGAAAAGTAATGACAAACTCTGCTGGGAAGAATACAGAAAGAGATGTTGTTTGCTTTCAGTGGAGCTGGGTGCCAGGGATAAATAGCAGTTTTCTGGGCTAAGAAAAGAGAAAGAACATTGCAAGAGCAAAGAACTGTTGCTACAAAGACTGTCAGGGAAAAACTAAGCAATTTCATTTATTTGGACATAGAGTCAGAGGATTGGGTAAAAGTTTGGTAGGCAGGTGTAAACGATAAAAAGACGAAAATGGTGTTAAACAGAATTTGGTCTAAAGCTGAATCCATCATTTTCATTCCTATGTAGTAATCTGCAACCTAACTAGTATGTAAACAAACAGCAACCTATCTTAAGAGAACATTCTTGTAATAAATAGTTGAATCTCACAATCAAGGCTGCCAAGTGATCAGACCATGTCCATACGCATCAAATGTCTCATAATACCATGCCCAAATAAGGCAAACTTTAAGGTGCAAACATTCAAGCTGTTTCTGTACATCATTTCCTTTTTCTGTTGGTAAATACTGCCTGCCCACCTTGCTGCAAAGCTCTTTGAACTTCTGCTTCTCAGTGCTGCCAGATTCATGAATCACATTTTGCTCAAATGAACTTTGCTAAATGTAATTTGTTAAAGCTTTCATTTTGACAGTTTGACATCAGAAGCGGAATCTGAAGGAAACCCCAGTGACCCTCAGGAGCACTGAGTGACCAAGCAAAGGTATCCACTGAGCCCAATGTACCCACTAACCTTTTGTAGCAATTGGAGGTCATGAGTGGCTTTACTCTCAGAATCAAGTTCCATGACCTCTCCAACTTTATTTAAACAACTTTTACTGAATGGGTATTCAGGATTGGATTACACTGATAAGTAACTGGATAGTGATCTAGTTAAGAGGCCTCCGGTAGTGACTTTGGAAAATAGGCTCCTCTGAATCTAAGTGGTCTAAGACTCTAGAATTTGGGACACCAATTTATGAAACACTGACAAGCTTTTTATGCAAAAATTATGAGCCTGTAATCTGTGTATTTTTGGAGAACATGAGTTAAACTTACAAAATATAACTTAGAATTAAAGTGGTCATAGTGGGGAAATTTTAACGAGATTAAATTGTTCACCTGCAAATTACATTAGAAAAGAAATTTCCAAAAAATCCAAAAATGCCATAACCCTAATGGAAAGCTTTTTTTTTTTTTTTTTTTTTTTTTTTTTTTTTTAAAATTTTTTTTTTTTTTTTTTTTTTTTTTTTTTTTTTAAGACAGATTCATGCTCTGTCACCCAGGCTGGAGTGCAATGGCATGATCTTCTTGATTCACTGCAACCTCTGCCTCCTGGATACAAGCAATTCTTCTGCCTGAGCCTCCTGAGTATCTGGGATTACAGGCACCTGACACCATGCCTGGCTAATTTTTTCTATTTTTTGTAGAGATGGGGTTTCACCATTTTGGCCAGGCTGTTCTTGAACTCTTGACCTCAGGTGATCCACCTGCCTCAGCCTCTCAAAGTGCTGTGATTACAGGCATAAGCCATAATGCCTGGCCCTTCATTATTTAATCAGTACAACACAGGGGGATAAGAAAGGTTAAATAAGTCAAAGATTGTATTGTTAAGAGATTCCTTACAGATGGAAAATTTTAAAAATCCACAAATATAAGTAAAAAGTTTTAGCCATTTGGTAAGAAAATCTTGTTGTATTGACCAGGCAAAACAATTTGGATCTAGATTTTCTTCAATAAATTAGTGAATTCTGTATTATTGTATTTGGCACATGGCTAAATAATTTTGAATGAAAGCTATAAAATATGTTTCTGTCTGTAGGTTTATGTTCATCTGTATGTGATATATATTTATGATATTTTCCTATATTCTTTTGATATTACCAAAATAAAATTATAAAGCAACCCTGTTTAACTGGCTTACCAAAAATAAGTGCTTATATAAATTAAATTTTCTCTTAGAAAAATAAGAACTTATCCAAATTCTTTTCAAGTTTATTTAACTTGGGTAATCCTTGTTAATTGAGAACATTGTTGGTATCATTAAAATAGGCATATCATCAGAGTTGTCAACATTAAGTATAATACAGATGTACAACCTTATCTCCACAGGTTTACTAGAAAATAAGTTCAGGTTATCTTTATATTATAAAATTAATCAAAAAAACCAACAATTTTTTAGAATATTGTTCTGTTCTTAATAAAAATTTATGAAAGGTACTTCTTTATTCTTTAGGTAATTGGCCTTGAAAATTAAAATTCTGAATTTTACCAAGATAATTTCCTGTGCTTCACATTGTCTTTGTTAGGTTTTTTTTTTTTTTTTTTTTTTTTTTTTTTTTTTTNTAAGAAAACTAAAACCATTCTATTAAAAGAACTAAAGTTTTACTACCACCGTGTAACTTCCTGCATTTGCCTTTTAAGTCTTTCAACTATTACTCTGGTTAAATGAATGACTGTTATTCGTAGTGACCCGTTATCCTAATTAGATCAAATGTTTTAAGTCTTAGATATTTTTTAAGATTTTTCAAAATCAAATTCTAAATTAAGTATTTTTCTTGACATTAAATTATCTTCAAAATTTTACAGATGGGCCCTTGGTGAACCACAAAAGGATATATCCTTTTATACAAAAGATATTAAATGAATTATATTTATTTGGTAAAATAAATTATGTGAGAAGCATTCTCAAATAATAAATAATGCCAAACCTTCTTTGAGTCATGTTTGTATGTATACACTATTAGTATATATTCCAGAAATTGTATGAAATTCTTACATACACATGTACCCCAAATCCTAAAATGCAATAAAATTAAAAAAAAAATTCTTACATGCTTGATCATACCATTAGACTAGGTAAGAATTCCTGAACTTTAATTAAGAGACTGATTGGTTTCCTCAAACTTCTAACCCAATATCATAAGAAGAATTAATTGAATACCAAAATAATACTTTGGGAGGTTCTTATTCTAATTTAACCTAAATTATGTGACTTGAATTAACTACAATTGATCTATGTCAAATTTTCTGATCTAGTTTGGATATTTGTCTGCTCCAAATCTCATATTAAAATGTGATCCCCAACATTGGAGGTGGGGCTTAATGGGAGGTATTAGATTATGGAGGCAGATCCTCATGAATGGCCTAGCACCATCCATTTGGTGATTAGTGTGTTCTTACTCTGATAGTTCACACAAGACCTGGTCATTTAAAACAGTGTAGCACCTCTACCTCTCCCTCTCTTGCTTCTGCTGTTGCCATGTGATATGTCTGCTCCTCCATCATCTTTTGCCTTGATTGAAAGCTTCCCAAGGCCTCATAGAAGCTGATGCCAGTGACTGGCTTCCTGTACAGCCTGCAGAACTATGAGCCAATTAAACCTCTTTTCTTATAAATTACTCATCCTCTGTTTTTTTTTTTTTTTAAACAGTAGTGCAAGAACTGACTAACAACACAGAAAATTGATACCAAGTGTATAACTACACAATATTTGAAAATGTGAAAGCGCTTTGGAACTGGGTGAGAGGCAGAGGTAGGAAGACTTTGTCAGGCTCAGATGTCAGGAAGACAAGAGCCAGTTTGGACCTTCTTAGAGAATGGTTAAATGATTGTGACCAAAATGCTGATAAAGATTTGTACAGTGGAGGCCAGAATGAAGAGGTCTCAGATGGAAATAAAGAAATTTTGGGGAACTGCAGTCAAGGTCATCTGCTTTACCCCCTAGAAAATAACTTGGCTGCATTGTGTTCATGCCCTAGAGATGTGTGGAAATTTGAACTTGATAGCAACTTACTGTATCTAGCAGAAGAAATTTCTTTTCTTTTTTTTTTTTTTAATTTTTAAGGAAGCTATCATTTATTTATTTATTTTCCCATTTATTTATTTTATTGCATTTTAGGTTTTGGGGTACAAGTGAAGAACATGCAAAATTGTTGCATAGGAACACACGTGGCAGTGTGATTTGCTGCCTTCCTCCCCATCACCTACATCTGGCATTTCTCCCCTTGCTATCTCTCCCCAGCTCCCCACCCCCCACCATCCCTCCCCTATTTCCCCCCAACTGACCCCAGTGTGTAGTGCTCCCCTCCCTGTGTCCATGTGTTCTCATTGTTCAACACTCGCCTATGAGTGAGAACATGTAGTGTTTGATCTTCTGCTCTTCTAGCAGAAGAAATTTCTAAGCATCAGAGCATTCAAGGTGTGGCCTGTGTGTTTCCAATAACCAAAATCAGAGGCAGGAGCAAATAAATTACTTAAATTTGGAACTGACATCTAAATAGGAAATAAAATGTAAATATTTGAAAAATTTGCAACCTAACCATGTGACAGACAAAAAAGAAAGCTTTTTTGGGGAGAGGAAAACAAGATGGCTGTGGAGTAATCACTTGCTAGAGAGATTAGCATGACCCAATGAGCCAAGTGCTAATACCCAAGACAATAAGAAAAAGGCCTTGAAAACATTTCAGAAGTCTGTGGGACAGTCTCTACAATAACAGGGCCAGAGGCCTAGGATGAAAGAATGGTTTGTGGGTTATAACTGAGGCACCACTTCTCTGTACTTTCCTAGGAACCTGCTCATTCCATCCTGGTGGGAATTTAATCTTGGAGTTATTCCCACCCCATTCATGTTCTTATCTAATGAGAGGAGTTATTTTAAACTTCGTCTGGAGTGATTGATCTTCGGCTTTGATGCTGGATTGGCTGTCTGGCCCACAACAGAGGACCTTCCTCCCAGAGCTTTCTGCGGCTTTTTAAACAAAGGAGCACAACTGGAATTTTACCTAACCTGCTCACTCGTGGGAAAGTCGACAAAGAAATCTGGGCTCCTGGATGGGGAGGTGGATAGAGGCATGGTGCTGGGAAGCTCTTGGCTATGAAACTACACTCCTTGTGGACTCAGTTTTCCTTAGCACAGTCCTTCAGTGTCCTCACATTTCAAAACCAAACCAATCATGTCTTCCCACCAGTCCTCTAAAGTCACAACTCATTTCAGTATTAACTCAATAGTCCACAGTCCAAAGTCCCATCTAAGACAAGGCTAGTCCCTTTCACCTGTAAGCCTGTAAACTCCAAAGAAAATTAGTTACTTCTTAGATACAATGTGAGTACAGGCATTGGATAAAAGCTGTTCCAAATGGGATAAATTGACCAAGATGAAGGGGCTACAGCCCCCATGCAAGTCCAAAATCCAAAAGGGCAGTCAAATCTTAAAGCTCCAAAATGATCTCCTTTGACTCCATGCCTCACATCCAGGTGATGCTGATGCAAGAGATAGGTTCCCATGGTCTTGGGCAGCTCCACCCCTGCGGCTTTGCAGGGTACAGCTCCCTTCTTGGCTGCTTACATGGGCTGGCATTGAGTGTATGCAGCTTTTCCAGGTGCTGGGTGCAAGCTGTCCGTGGATCTACCATTCTGGGGTCTGAAGGACTGGAGGACAATGGTCCTCTTCTCACAGCTCCACGAGGCAGTGCCCCAGTGCGGACTCTGTGTGGGGGCTCTCACCCCACTTTCTCCTTCCACATTGACCTAGCAGAGGTTCTCTATGAGGACCTCGCCTTTGCAGCAAACTTTTGTCTGAACATCGAGGCATTTCCATACATCTTGTGAAATATAGGTGGGGGTTCCCAACTCTCAGTTCTTGATCTCTGTGCACCAACAGGCTCAAAACCATGTGGAAGCTGCCAAGGCTTGGGGCTAGTTCCCTATGAATCTATTGCCTGAACTGTACCTTGGTCCCTTTTAGCCATAGCTGGAGCAACTGGGATGACTGGGACACAGGGCACTAAGTCCGTACGTTGCACACAGAAAGAGGACACAGAGCCTGGGCCACAAAACCATATTTAGCTCCTAGGCTTCCAGGCCTATTATGGAAGCGCTGCTGTGAAGGTCTCTGACATGCCTTAGGTACACTTTCTCCATTGTCTTGGTGATTAACATTAAGCTCCTGATTATTTATGCAAATTCTACAAATTCTTGCAGCTGGCTTGGATTTCTCCTTAGAAAATGTTTTTTTTTTTTTTTTTTGCTTAATCAGGCTACAAATTTTCCAAATTTTTATGCTCTACTTCCTCTTAAACACTTTGCTGCTTAGAAATTTCTTCCACAAGATACTCTAAATCATCTATCTCAAGTTCAAAATTTCACAGATGTCTAGGGAAGGGGCAAAATGCCTCCAGTCTCTTGCATAGCAAAAGTGACCTTCACTCCAGTTCCCAACTAGTTCCTCATCTCCATCTGAGACTTTGTCAGCCTGGACTCTATTGTCCATATCACTATCAGCATTTTGTTCAAAGCCATTCAATAAATCTCTATGAAATTCCAAGCTTTCCTACATCTTCCTGTTTTCTTTTGAGCCATCCAAACTCTTCTAACCTCTGCCTATTACCCAATTCCAAAGTCACTTCTACATTTTTGTGTATCTTTACAGCAGCACCCCAGTATCTGGTACCAATTTAATGTTTTAGTCTGTTCTGATGCTGCTAACAAAGGCATACCTGAGACTAATTATAAAAAAAAGAGGTTTAATTGACTCACAGTTCCACATGGCTGGGGCAGGGCTTCACAATCATGGCAAAGGCGAATGAGGAACCAAGTCACATCTTACATGATAGCAGCAGAGAGCCTGTGCAGGGGATCTCCCCTTTCTAGAGTCATCAGATCTCGTGAGAGTTATTCACTACAACAAGAATAGCAGGGGAAAGACCCACCCCCATGATTCCATTACCTCTCATGACATCTGGGAATTATGGAAGCTACAATTTAAAATGAGATTTGGGTGGGGACACAGCCAAACCATATCAAAGTCCTCAAGGTAAAACTCACTAGGAAGGTTTCTCCTCAGAACCAGAAGACATCCTAAATGTGGATAGTTTTCTCAGGATTACAGATCAAGATTTCTTACCTCTGTCATCATGAAAGCTTTGCTCCCTTTCTTCTTTCCCCTGCTTTTTTGTTTGTTTGTTTGTTTTGTTGTTGTTTTTGTTGTTATCGTTTATACATGGACAGATAAAGCAGTAATTAAGATTTCATGATCAAAAGTTTCACAGATTCTCTGGCTTACCCTGTGACAAATTTCACTAATATCCCAAGTTCAATATTTGGTTCTTTCTGTAAAGTTAGGCTCTTATAAGTGTAGATTTTTTGTTTAAATCTAATAGTAAGCAAAATATATAGTGAGATATTTCTGTTTAAATTATGCCAGAAATTGAATCAGAAAACCACAACACAAAATATAAATTAAAAATTTGTAGCCAAATTTATAACACTAATCCTTTAATTGTTGGTAGCCTCCAATGCAATAATTCACTAATGAAGACTTAGACAAACATTACTAGAGATTTCCTACTGGTGACACCTAACACATCAGGCATCTCACAGGGAACTGTCTGCTGTGCTCCTCTAGGATGTATTATTTAGCTATGGAGTATTTAATGTTCAACCAAGTATGTAGCCAAATATATGTCTTAATAAGTGGGAGATAAGGGTCCAATGTGGATTAGGGATTCTGTCAGTACCACTGTCACTTCATAAACAACTGGAAGCTGAACACCTTTTAATTTTGACTATCGAATAAAGAGCAATTTGCAAGCAATCATAAATCCCCCTAAATGGGCATTTTTGGTAGACACCTCCTTCCTTATTTTGGCATTAATCTAAATGAGATTATGATTAGAAATCTGTCTCAAACATTACTATAGCTACCTCTACTGCAATGGCTACAGTTGCCCAGAAAATGCCTTTAAATTTTTTCTAAAAGTGTTTTAGATAACATAATTGCTATGAATTATCTGTTGGTTAAATAGATGGAATCTGTGTAATAAATAAAACCCACTACTGCCTTTGGATAAATACATCTAGTATGATAGAAACTCAGTGGCAAGAAATAAGCAAAAAAGCTACTTTGTTTAAAAAAAAAAGGTAGATTCTTATTCTGGCTCATTCTGGCTCAATTTTGATATATTTGATTTTGATCTCTTTAATTTGTAGGAGTTCCTATAAAGAAGTATACTTTTGACTCTTAATATTATCCTTTTGATAGCCATTATAATAGTCTCCCTGTTGTACCATATTCTTTTAAGGGTCTTAAATCCCCAAATCTGTTATATGTAAAATGGTCTTCTTACAGAATAATCAAAAGGCAACACAAAGAAACATTCAACTGACCTGAAGCCATGAATTGTGAATCACATAGCGAGACTGAACAAATTCATTATGATGGTGATAGATAGTGGAATTAGTGTCTAAGGTTTTGGTCAATCTCTCAAAATTGAGAGGCTGATGCAATGAAATAATTATTAAATTAAACTAAATTGGCCTGAGGTTGCATTTCTACTTTGAGTTCCTATGTAGTGAACTGCAACCAAACTTAGCATGTAAATAAATTGCAACCAAATTTAAGAGTATATTCTTGTAACAGATAGCTGAGTTGCAGCCAATGATAGTGTTACTGAAACACTGGAGGTTTGGTCTAGGTCCTGTTGCTCATGGCACAGAGAGCCAATGACCGAGATGGCCAGTATTACCATGGATGAAAGCTTCAATCATGTGTTGCAGCCAAGGAGGTAGGAGGTGAGTCTTAACTCTATCCCCCTGACCAACTAAAATTAGGGGTTTATATGGTAGGAAAAAAATGCAACAGTGTGTTGGGAAACAGGGACTAGGGAGGACATATGTTGATAATCTCTTCTTCAGAATACAATTTAAAAAATTATAACAGTAAACTAACACACTTAATGAATATGTCAAGCATTTGCATGTAATTTAGTTAAAATTATGTAATGTTTTATTTTTAAATATAGACATGAAAATGAAATTTAAATACTATGGAAATTGCATTATAAAAAGTCAGAGAAAATAAAATCTTAAAAATACTATGCATGTTGTGTGTGTAACATACCAATAAGAATATAATCTATTTAAAGGAAGAGCTAAGAAAACAAATTGAGGAGTCTAGCATCTCATTATCTGAATACAGTTATTTGGTGAGTTTCAGTTCTTTGATACTTTTTGAGAGCCATAGATGTCCTTTTTGAAAGCCCTAGATGAACTCAGATAAACAAATACAAGTTTTAAGCTTTAAGATCAGAAGGGTCAATTTCTACTTTTTATCCAAAAGAACTGTCTATGGGACTATTGGGTCAGTTTCAACAGTAGTCAAGTTTTATCCAATCACAAGATGCCAGTTGATCAGGCCATGTCCATACAAAGAAACTCTCTCATCATCACACCATTCTCAAATTGTGTCATTGATTGAGAAAGGCAAGAAAGAAAATAATCATTATAGTCTTAAAATATTGTTCCAAAGTTGTCCCAGACTAATATAAATCAATTAGGAATACATGCAAAGGTAGCAAAATCATAAAGAAATGCAAATAAGCAACTGCTATAAAATAAGAATAGTAATTACCTATAAGGCAGTGCAAGGATTTGGGGTCAAGAATACCCTGTTGGAAATGTTTTAGTTCTTCTTTAAAAAAAGGTATTTACTTTTTATAAAGATGGGGTCTCACTATGTTTCCCATGCTGGCCTTGAACTCTTGGCTTTAAGTGATCCTCCTGCCTCAGCCTCTCAATATACTGGGATCACAGCTGTGAAATCACTCTACCTGCTTGATGTTTGAATTATTGATCCGAGTGTTAGATCAAATACTATATGATGTAAGTTGGGTTATGAATGGGGTAAAAATTATACCTTGCTCAGGACATTTGTCCTTGGAATCTAGGACATTTATCCTTGGAATCCAGTTACCTTGGTGTGAGGATGCCCAATTAGCCCATGACAAGAGACTGCATGAAGAAACCATAGTGGAGAGAAACTGAAGCCTCCAGGCAACAGCCAGTATTAATCACAAGACACATGAGTGAAGGAGCTTCCAAGTTTCCACTTACGGCCAGACACAATAGAGAAGAGAAGCCTTATCTTGGTGCCCTGTCCAAATTCCTTGCTCACAGATTTCATAAGCATAATAATAAAAGTTTTATATTACTTAGTTTAGGTATAGTTTGTATGTTCTCATAATAAGTGGAATAGGTGATCACTTTACAAGGATTAGTGAAATTGTACTTACAGGTATATGTACTTTTCTGAAAATGTTCTTTTTTTACAATAAAACATATATTTTTAAAAAATCTGCATTTTAATCACATGCCTTTTTTGATTTTATCTCACTTGTTATGTGTTATACTGGTTTTTCTTTAATTTTCAAAACTTAAGGACAGCAAAACTTGATTTAGAATCACACTGCTGGTTTATGGATTTGAAAGATTCACCTCTAAAAAGTTCTTACTTCCCATTTTCACTGCTCACATCCTTATTATTTATTTTATACACCGTGAATAGATACAGCCTTAATATATTTTCTATACCCATTTCAATACACTACTACGTTATTTTTCCAAAACACAGCTCTGATCATATCACTTCCCTAATTACAAAAGAAAACAATGGTATCAGCTTAGGATTCAGGGACATATGGTGATAATCTCTTCTACCTCAGAATACAATAGCAAAATGATAACAGGAAACTAACACACTTAATAAACATGTCAAGCATTTGCAGGTAATTTAGTTAAAATTATAAAATGTTTTAAATATAGAAATGAAAATAAAATTTAAATATTACAGAAATCACATTACAAAAAAGCCAGAGAAATAATATTTTAAAAATACTATGCATGTTGTGTATGTAACATACCAATAAGAAAACAATCTATTTGAAAAAATATGTCAAAATAAGAGTAAACTAGAAAAGTATATTTTTCCATCAATAAAATATATGTCATGAAGCATATGAGTGCATAAGAATTTCTAAAATTTATGGGGAGGACAAAAAATAAAGATGAATGAACTGGTAAAATAAAACAAATTTGAAAAAAAAGTTAACAGTAACAGATGATACAGTTGAATGATCCTGAAGAATACCAAGTGATTCTGAACTCCAGGAATACAGTGATAGCAGAGGCAGCTATGTGAAATGAGGGTGGTAAATAGGGGCATTGATTTACCTTGTTGCACAAGGAGATGTAACAGTTCACCCACCTTTGCCCCACTACTTCTCATCCATTTACAAAAAAAAAAAAAA
>NW_016107419.1:1825522-1884502 GCF_001604975.1 Cebus imitator
AAAAAAAAAAAAAATCCATAAAAGTAAAATAAAATCCCAGCCACCCTCACTCAGTAGGATACCAGAAAGATTAATGAAGTAACGCAAAACAGTGCTTTGAGCTATTCATATGAATGGTGCTTTACAGAGGTACTTTATTGTAATTATTCTCTGAATTTATCTTTAATGCCATATCTAAAGAATTTTGGATTAGAAGGGAAAGTAACTTTGTAGCACACAAAAGGTGTTTCAAAGTCATCTGTTCCAATCCTAACTGTTGGCTATATTTTTCTTAAATTAATTAAAATCTGCATTTTATAATTTCTTTGTATTTTGGATTATTGCAATGAATTAAAGGAAGTAAGGTATTTAAAGTGTCCGACTTTTGGTAGGACCTTATTTCACATTTGTTTTGATAAAGTTACTATTTGCAGTCAAAATAGTTAGAATAAAAATAGTTTTAGAAGTTGTAACAAATCAGGTTGCATGAGTATCTAGAAAAAAAAAGGTAGCTCAGTGAACGCCATTAAAATTGGAAAGCTGGAGCTTAAAAGACTACCCAGGATAGAATAAATGAGTGATAATCACATCTAAGATAATAGTTTCTTTGTTTGCTTGTGTTGTATTGGACCGAGTGTAGAAAGTTAGCACCAAGACAAAAGTATGCCAGATTGCAGGGTCATTTATTATGCCGGCGACCACAGAGGACTCACGTCTCTCCAACCTGTGGCGTCAAAAGGAGGGTGCCAAGACTTTTTATACCCGAAAAACCACCTTGGGAGTGGGGGTGAGGAGCGGGGATGGGGATGAAAATGTTTTGAACATTCCAAGGTCTAGCGGATTCTGTGATTCACCTGCTGGGCGGGGACGAGGGCGGGGGTCTCCGGACATTCCAAGGGCCAGGGGACTTTTGTCATTCTGTTTGTTACTTCAGTGGTTTACAGAAGTCAAGATAAGCATTTGTTTACACACAGATCTTAGTTATCCTGGGCTGCTTATTTTAGTTATTACTAAATAACTAAAGCAAAGGCTAGCAATTCTGGCACAATATCACACTTGCTTATGCCTGCTCTATTCTCCAGTTATCCCAGATTTTAAAATTGATCTTTCAACAATAGTTTTAATGATGACCAGTTAAGATAGTTAAATTTGTTTGAAAAACAACTTATCACTAACTGAAGACCTTTATTGAGGCTTTTCTGGAGCACAAGAGGCATAGCCCAAAGACAGACACCTTTCATTGTAGTAATAAATTATGTCTGTTATAGCCTATGTTAAATAAGTTATGGGTAGTTTAATATCTTTTAAAAAGTTGTGATGATAAACCTATGAAAAGATCATAGATGGTTGATATTCTAACCCCAAGCAAAGTACAGATATATTTTAAAATTTAAGGAGAACTACCTATGTGATAGGTATACTTGTAAAATGGTTTGAAGCGATTCATACCTCCTGGTAATCATGTCCTTGTCCAATTAATACTCAAGACTTGGGTGGGAATGAGATGTGTGACTTGCTTTTCACCAATAACAAATGACAAAGCAGAAGGAAGTTACTTCAGGGATTGGGTTATAAAAGATCAAAATTTCTATATTGTTTACAGATTTTATTACATTTTTTGGCTTACATAGTCAATAAAGAGAAACTGCCCATGGCAACAAATTAAAGGATCCTTTGCCTAACAACGGTGAAGGGCCGGTGAAGAACTGAGATCCTCAGTCTAACAATCTTCAGGAACTGAATACAATCAACAATCACTGAATGAGCTTGCAGTTGAATCTTTAGTTAAGCCATCAGAGGAGACCACAAACCCCAGCTAATGCCTTGATTACAGCCTTGTGGACTACTTGGAAGCAGAGGACCATGCTCCGATGCCTGGCCGACAGAAATTATTAGATAAAAAGTCAGTTGTTTTAAGCCACTTGTTATTGGTGTGATTTGTTAGGTGGCAACAGATAACTAATGTAAAGTTTTAGATTAGTAAATTTGCTTGTTTGGAACTTGGTTGATTTTGTTGTTCAATTGAGTGTGCGACAAGTATTTTGAAGTGTTTTGTAAAATTTCAATGGAACCAAGCCAGTATCTATGAGTTTTAATAATAAAATTTCCTTTTTTCTAAGGCAAAAATATTATGTAATTTGCAATGTTAAAAACTTAAAACCTGCCTAAATAGCAGTAAGCTGGAACAAGGGCTTTCAAAGTTTTTCCAGACACACATAACAGCGTCTGCTTAAATTCTGAAAGAACTCTGAGAATTTAAATTTATTTTGATGTAAATTAACCTTAGAAAGTTAGCAAAAATACTCACAAATATACTAAAACTTACTTTGATGGCCTGAGTGTAATGGAGGGGAGAGAGTGCAGGGGCATCTGGAAGATGCTTTCAGTTGCCCCCATCAGATGAGCACAGGGGCTCAGTTCCCTCCCCGTTCCAATGTGCCCAGGTCCTTGGCCTCTCTTGCCCCAGGAATGGAGAAAGGGGCCCCAGGGGCCCGGTGAGCTTACCGTTGGAATAAGCAATTTATTAGGCAGAGAGAGAGAGAGGAAGAGATGGCTGCTTCCATCTACTGTTCCCATTTACATATTTTTTGGCCACACATAAATTAAGTACATAGGAGATAAATTTTTATTTGACTCAACTTCTATCCATGCTGAACAGCAGAGTGAATGCTATAAGTTTTGCTACTGGCATTCTCACATGTTATAGAATTGCCTTCTGTCCTTCTGCCATATATGAAATTCACTAACTTCTTTTCCCCGAATTGCTCTTATCAAATTAGACATTTTCATAATTCATGTGGTAAAAATTTCAAATTCCAGTCAGACAATTACTTGTCCTCCACACTTCTAGTTAATTATACCACAGCCTACTATTTCAGTAATATTATCTATGACAACAACCTAGACATTTACATTGCGTCTAAGTGGTCTACCTTGGATGTTTTAATAAGCTACCAACTGACATCAAATTCCAAGATGCCTCAATCATTTCTCCCCATTAAACTTATTATTGTTTTATCTTAATCTTCAGTCCCGTTTCCATTTCATTTTATTTTAACCCATAAACTACCATTATATCACACGTCTTTCCTTTTGAATGTGATACATTGTACTCTTTCCAATTAGTTACTCCTTTCCTAAAAAAGCTTTATATTTCTTATATTTCCCAATCCTCAGTGTAGAAGATAAGACCTAATCTCATGGTCAAAGTTAGTCATGAGAAATTGCTTCCTTTGGAATGTCAGTAGGCATGATCAATGCCAATTTAGAGAAAAATTTTAAAAGACAGGAGATGCAGAATAGAGCCAAATAGGATTAATGCTGACCTACATATCTGTCAGCAAAGAATAAAGCCTGTTGCCATTAGACACTGAGATTTTAGGGTTGTTGCCAAAAGCCAATTCATATGCCCATGACTGAGTATCTCTTACTGTCATCTCACTATCTTCCTCTTCCCCCAGCCCCCTTGTTTCCTCTGCCTCACAAGAAAAAAAAGAATCCCAAAACATACCTGTTCCCGAACTGGACTCAACTTATGTTCTAAGAGCTCCTGATAACAATTACATAAAATATATACTTTGTTTCTATTACTCTCAATCTTCACATATCTGATCTCTCAAATAAACACATTAAGCTTTTTCCTTATCCTTGATCAGCAACTTTATATCCTCAATTGCTATTTCAGACATCCTTCCCTCAAGTCTCCTACTTAGTCAATGGACTATTGTTTCTCTGCAGATTGCCTTGTGTCCATCTTCACATATATGTTAACCATCACTTAGGTGCGTATTTACAACTGCAATTATTCTTTCCCTCTTTGTTCCTGTCTCTGGATTTCAAATCACTTTTCCAGTTCAACAGTTATATAACTATTCATGTTTTATCTAGTTACTAACTCATTTTACCTCTTCTTGGATTTTGATAAAACTCTAATCTCTCTCTCCCGAATTACAGCTAGTTAATACTTATACTTAATCTGTCCCTCCTAACACATCCAACATTTTGAGAGTGTGATATGTTTTTGTTCCTCCCTTCTCAATGAAACTTCATCCCCCTTCACTCTCATTTTATCTCCTAAGTTACATCGAAGTCATTTTGATAAATAGTAATTAGTTCAAACTTCTAACTTTCTGAACATACAGTTTTATTTTTATTTATTCAAATGCAGATTTCTTCCTTTGGTTATTCAATTTATGTATGATTAATAAAGAAAAGGATTTTCATAATTTATTGGATTATTAATACAGATGTATCTCATTATGTAAGTTGAGTTAGATTTTTTTTAGGAAGCTCTAAAATTTCCAAAACTGTTTATAAGCACTATTTGACTAGGGATAAGTAATTTTACTTTAAGCCATTAGACAAATTTTCCTAAGAATAAAATGCCTATAAATCAGACTTGAAGGATAAAAAGATGTTAAGTGAACACACAAATAAAAGGTCATTTCACGAAGACAGAAAAACATAGGTAAAATTGTACCCAATAATGGTGGAGAGTTCAATGTGTCTAGAGCACCCAGTGGAGATAATAATGGAAGTGGTAAATTAGGAGTTAAGATAATGTCTGGTCACTGTAGATTTCATTGCTGAAGAGCTTGCCAAAGTTTCAGGAGATGCCCTGTAGTAAATTGGAAGTCATCGTAAGGGTTTTTTGAAGGTATATTTCATGAATGGTTTACTTTTTAGCAGTGGTCCTCTATAGATGAAACATGCAGACTTCATTATAGAGAAAAAAACTTGACAACAGTGAGGATGCAGGCTGTTTAGTGCAATACTATGAAAAAATCCCTTAAGAAGAAGTAAGGTGTGATAAGAGGGACAGACTAAGTATAAGGACTAAGTATAAGGTGGTGCTTAGGCCTCTTTCTCATTGAAGGATGAAAAAAATGCAATGAAGATTATACTTGTGTGTGTGTGTGTGTAAAACATATTATATTATGTAATATTATATAGTATTAGGAATATCGGCAAAGAGAAAATCCCAATTCAATAAAAAGTTTTACAAATGTGCCTCATAAAAAAAAAATGCCTAAACATTTTTCTGAGAACATCCTATAGTATTCTTTCACTAAGTGAGTCTAAAACTGGAACAAACTAATATTTATTCCTGTATTACATAATGCTGAGATTGGTTACAGTTTCCCTTTCCTATGCTGAATAATACTGAGAATAGCAAAAATCGTAACAATAACAACAAAGAAACCAACTTGCTCCATAAAATGAATGCTCCTAGACACTATGAAGCAGATAAAATAACTTACTTAAAAATACAACAAAGCATATCTTGAGTCTTGCTGTTTAATACAAAGCCGGTATGTCATATACTTTGACCAATGTCAAACATTTTCCTGACTTAGAAGATCTACTTATAATCACTCCATGCAAGCTTTGAGCCACTACTAAATCTTGGTCAAGATGGTGTTCTAGGCTGGGCAAGGTGGCTCATGCCTGTAATCCCAGCACTTTGGGGAGCTAAAGTGGGAGGACTGCTTGAGCCCCAGAGTTTGAGACAAGTCTGGGCAACAGAGTAAGACCCTGTCCCTATGAAAAAAATGTAAGAAGTTAACCAGGCATGGTGGTATGTCCCTGTGATCTCAGCCACTAAGGAGGCTGAGGTAGGAAGGAGTACTACGTGAGCCTGAGAGATCAAGACTGCAGTGAACTGTGATTATGCTAATGCTCTCCTGCCTGTGCTGCAGAGCAAGACTCTATGTGAAAAAAAAGTTTTATATATATATATACACATTATTATATTACATAGTATCCAATAACTGAATTTCATGTTTACCCACTGATAATTTGTGGTTTTTTTGCACATGCAAAATGTCTTTTAAGATGTAGATTTAATGGAAGAATGCAAAATGAAGAATTATACATTGAAATCTCCATATTAAAAAAAAAATGATGACGTTTTACCTTACTCTAGTAAGTGTAATAAATGTAGATTTGCTTCATTAATAAAATTTTCCTGAGGTCTTTTGAGAGTTGACAGTTGACTGAACTTCAATTAATACATAGATGCTAGTAATGTCGATTTATATTCAGTTAGTGCTGAGAAACATTCACAAGATACATTATTTCAAATTGAAAGAGACTAGGTTTGGAATAATCTATTTTTAAGACATTGGAAGCTAAATCATCAGAAAGGATATAGCTTTGACAATGGTCTCCCTTCTCTGTCAATGGGATCAATGAGGAATGACTCTGTGTCTTACATATTTACTGTATCCTTTATTTTGACTGAGACATGGTAGGATTTAAATAAATAATTGAATAACAAAAATGAACCAATGAAGCCATCAGCATCCTAGTGAGAGACTTTAACACAGAAACCATAAACAGTGTTTCTTTATATCTGAGGCTATTAAGAAAACTGATTTTAGGAGATAATTATATGATATGTAGTTAGGCATTTATCAGTGACAAATTGCTCAATGGTTACCTGGTTTTCATATTGCTGGTGGAGGATTTGATCTTGAAAAGCTGTATTACATATGGGTAATATGTATCAAATAATCATACTGTTTTCAATATATTAGTCATTATAAGCAGGATTTTTTTTTCTTTTTTGTAGAGACAGAGCCTTGCTCTGTCGCCCAAGCTGGAGTGCAGTGGCACAATCTCGGCTCACTGCAACCTCCAGCTCCTGTGTTCAAGCAATTCTCCTGCCTCACCCTCCCGAGTAGCTGGGACTATAGGCACATGCCACGATTCCTGGCTAATTTATTCTGTATTTTAGTAGAGACGGTGTTTCACCGTGTGGCCATGTCGCCCAGGTTGGTTTGAACTCCTGAGCTCAGGCAATCTACCTGCCTCAACTTCCCAAAGTGGTTAGGATTATAGGCAAGAGCCACTGCGCCCAGCCATAAGTAGACCTTTTTAAAGTAAGCTGTAACAGAGACCAGTAAACACTGTCTCAAGGTCCAACTATGTAAAGACTTATAGTATTGACAAGTAGAAAAATAATTTACTTTGAAGGGTAACAGTTTTTATTGAGAAATTTCTTTGATGGAGGGTAAGGGTCATTGGCAGAGCCTAAATGGAGAGGGGAAAATTAAGGAGGACTACATTTCTTTGCAAAAGAAATAGACAGAACATTTTGTTTGCCTATGTAATTTTTTTTTTTTTTTTACTCTATGAAAAAGGAAGAAAACCAACCAAAAACGTGTCATGAGGACAGACACTATTTGAGCAGGCGTGGCAAGTAATTGTCAGTGAAGACTTGGAGAAAACCTAATAATTGGATTAAGAAATGGTGTTATTCAGCACTGAGTAGATTCCATTTTGGGGATGATTGTTACCATTTTCTAAAGTGGTCAATAAACTATGCAGAACACACAAATGCAACCTGAGTTTGTATGTGTGTGATATGAACATGCAGCTTTACATCCAAGTGTATATATAGTGGAAAACATGGGTGGGATATGAAATTGATCCATGAAGTAAATACATTTGGTGGAAGGAGGAATTCTGAGCAACAGGTGATTATAAGGATGTAAGCCACAAAGTTGTTTACCCTAATTTTGAGGCAGAAGTGGGTGGATATATGATATTAACATACAATTTTTGCACCATATAGAATGTAGATTTGAGTCAATATCATGGATAACTTAAGAGCAGAGTGACAGTAAGTAACAGCTGAGCTAAACTTAACATGAAAACAAAATTACAAAATAAAATAAAAACTACAAAGTAACTCCATTTAGGACATGCTAAAAACAATATTACCATATATTATTTGTACATAATATATAAAAATGTTTCCTTATCCTATACAAACTCAGTCAAAATTAGAGAATTTGAATATAGTCCAAATATGTAGTATATTACTAGTGGTTATTTATGATAATCTCATATTATAAAACATAGTATCCAATAACTGAATTTCATGTTTACTCACTGATAATTTGTGGGGGGTTTTTGCACATGTAAAATGTCTTTTAAGATGCAGATTTAATGGAAGAATGCAAAATGAAGAATTATACATTGAAATCCCCATATTCGAGCAGGCTGTGATCTTTATATTATTTTACTATCTTGAAAGGTATGACTCCATCATTAAACATGAAATTCTATACCATCAAATATAATTTGTTGAATACTCTCCTATTCTTATATGTTTAGGTTCTCCAGTAAATATTTCACTCACATCAATACATTTGTAAATCTAAATGTTTAAAATCTAATTTTACAGACAGTAGACTACACCAAAGTCAGAAGAATAACAAATTGATTAATTTTTAAAGGATGACAGAGAAAAGGGGGTATAAAGAAAAAGAAGAGAAGAAAGAGAGTAAGAGAGAGAGAGAAAGAAGGCAAGAAGCTCTTGGTGTTGAAGACCAGATATGTGAGAGGATTAGACCCATTTTGAATACATGATTACATAAATTTCTATTGTAAAGTTTTAAAATAACACCTCTCAGGTTCTCTTTGAAGTAGGTTGGAACATCCATGCTATCCATTTGTAAGCCTCAGAGTAGATTATTTATGAGTCTTAAATAGCCAATAATAATTTTTTTTTCATTTTAAAGCCAGCTATTTTATGCATATTTTGGAAATAGAAATGAGTAAAAACAAAAAACTACAATTTTTAAACCATAACCTTTTAGATTAAAAACTAAATTAATAACCCTGGATTTAGTCACAAGGAGAACATTGTTTTTTCAGTAATTTATTTTGAACATTCTTCCTCTAGAAGACTAAGCTACCCTTTCCGTGGCAGAACACTATATGAAATGATTCTCAAAATCAAATGCACCCTCAGGATCATTGAGCAGTCTCATCCAATGCTGCTAAGAGCAAGATTCCTTGATGAGAGACTTTTGAGACATAACCCTTCCCTAAATTTGGCAGCAGATTGAAAGTGAGATAGGAATTAGGCTGGTCAGTGACTACAAGATTTATGGTTGGGCACGGTGGCTCACGCCTGTAATCCCTGCCCTTTGGGAGGCTGAGGCAGGTGGATCATGAGGTCAAGAGATCAAGACTATCCTGGTCAACATGGTGAAACCCCATCTCTACTAAAAACACACACACACACACACACAAATTAGCTGGGTGTGGTGGTGCGCACCTGTAATCCCAGCTACTTGGGAGGCTGAGGCAGGAGAATTGCTTGAACCTGGGAGGCAGAGGTTGCAGTGAGCCAAGATTGAGCTACTGCACTCCAGCCCAGGAAACAGAGAAAGACACTGTCAAAAAAAAAAAAAAAAGATTTGTAAATATTATATGTGTTTTTAAGTTACGTTTAATTTCAAAGAAAATCATTTTAAAGCTCTGTACACACCTTGTCCTTAATTATGGAAAATATAACTTCAAAATTATACAAAGTGAAAAAAAGGTATCTGTACATTCTTATTTACCTTTTATCTGATAAAAGGAAGAAAAGACTACAGTTAATGATATTAAAAAAATAATTAAACTTATTAACATAACTTATTTATACAAGGTAATACTGAAGCAAAGAGTTTATAGGTAATAAAAATGTATTTGAATTAGTGAATGGGAAGATTGCTTGTAGTTATTTTAGCTGGGGATAAAATAATTAAAGGCTATATGTTGACACCCAAAAATTAGATGCTTATATGAGGAAAACTTGCTATTTTTCTGATTATAAGTAAATGCATTTCTGTAAGCTACAAGAAAATATTTTTTTTCAGGTTCTGAAATTAGGTTTAATGACCTGTAAATATTTTCCCATCTGACAATTCCAGTGTTCCTTTCTTGATAAATGTCTTACTTCTTAGACTAGTGTTACACAATGAAATGAGTTATAATCACTTTTAACCTTGGCTGCATTTATCAAATGGTAAACCCAGGGTAAAAGGCTCTATATCCCATTTCCAATATTTCCAATTGGAATCATCTACTGAGCTAATGCATTTGCCTCTTTAAAATGATTCAAAAGCTGTAAAATGTTCTTGTGCTTATAATAACATGAGATTTTATTTTAAGGAATCAAAAGAAATTTGATCTGTGAGCAGGTTTTAAAATTTCGCTTGAGGCCTCTGCTTCAGGAAACAAGCACTCTCTTTCCAATTCTCTCTTTTAGTAGAGTGATTTTCCCTTTCAACCTGTGCCTTTTGGCCCAATACAAATCAATGAACTCAAGACCCAATATACCATGTCTTAAAAATCCATTTAGAAAACAATTGCTCCATTCAAAGTTCATCTCCTTCTTTATCAGAGATTGCTGGAAATGTAATTTTGCAGCAAGCATTTCATTTCTTGTCTTGAAATAGATTGAAGTAAATGTAAAGTCAATGATTAGATAAATGCAGTGTCTTGGGTTGATGCCACAGTGCAGTATTTGATGGTGTGGTCAGTATTGATTGATGTTTTGTATAGTTACTCAGCTGTATAATGGGATAAATTCCCATGACTCTATTTAAAATACTGTGTGGCTCTTTTCAATTAATATTACCAAAAGTACTTTGGCACAAATACAAAAGCATGAGGGATTCGTGCTGAGCATGCAAGTGCAGTAGTCTTTGCTCTGTATAGAGATTTTCCTTTTTACAATAAACTGTTTCTGTGTACAATTTATCTACTGAGGCACAGTGCATGGAGTAAATAACACTTTCAAGATTATTCTTCCTTCAGAAATCACTTTTATTATGTTATAAATTGAAAACCTGTGCAAAGTAATCTCTTACAGTTAAGTATTAAACCCTGATCAAGTAAGTGCATGCACACATGCAAACACACACACACACACACACACACACACACACACACACACAGAAACTAAATCCATAGAAACATGTTTGTGGCTTATTTTAATGGCAATTAAATATATTTCTTTCCTCTATTCCCTAATATAAACGTTCACATCATTCAGGATGAAGTGGGGCATAGGAAAGAGACGTCTTCATCTAAGAAGTGAGTCAGGAAAACAGGATCTGGAGGCAGGAAACATAAAGATGATCCACACTTCTGCTATGACAGAAAATATCCTCTCCATAGTAAATGACTCTGTAACTTTACTTCATCCTCCTCATTTACATAGGCCATACTCCAAGTAACCAATGTAATCCTTTAGAGGGTATCTAAACTCCCCAAAATTCTGTAACAGCCTTGAGTCCCTATGCTTGGGCCCACTCCCATTCTGTGGAGTGTACTTTCATTTTCAATAAATATCTTTATTTCTTCCTTGCTTTGTGGTGTGGTTGGTCCCATTCCTCTCTCTCTCTCTCTTTTTCCTTTCCAGCCCAGGACCCTTGGTCGGCAGTGCCTAAACATGGAAGCAACTACAGGTTTCTGGCAGTGGCTGTTTCCTATATGGAGAAGCCTGACTGCCACTGCCTGGTTTGGTTAAGGGACCTGGGTTTTTTTTTCATTTTATTTTTCCTTTCTTTTTCAGTGGCTGTTTATAATTGTCCTGACCTGAAGGGGGAAGATCTTTTTTTTTTATTATTTTTTTAAATCTTTTCCATCCGTGGTCCCTGATCCCTACATGCCGTACAGCTCAGAGCAAATTGGCACATATTTCAGGGGTCTTAAACCTTCTTTTCTTATGCTAAGTTCTTCAGTCCTTTAAGGTACTCAACTGGCTAAGGACAAAGTGGCGCAACCAGCATCCAGTTCTCATTACAGTTTATGGCTATTCTTATAAAGCTCATAGTAAGCTCTGGAAGGGAAAGCCTGCATGTGGTGTTGGTGCCCACCGAAGGTCAGAGACGTCTGGCACGGACTCCATAGGTGCATGCTCTGGAGGTCCTGCAGATTTCAACCTGCCCAAAGGGGGTGCTCTTGGCAGAGGTTCTGAGGTCCAGTACTGAGCACTCCTAAGAATGTTTTCTCACAATTGCAATACTGTTTGGTCGCAACATGGTTTGGAATACGGAGTTTATCGTTGAATGGGAAAGTGGAATGGAGTTGCATGTATCCAGGCTTTTGTGCTGTGATTCTAAGCAGGGCTCCTGGTTAATGTGTGATGCCCTCCTTTGGTACTGTTTGGAACCGGTGCTCTTTGGAGTCAGGGGAGGTTTGGCCTTTAAATATCAAACTGCCATGAGACTGTTTTACCTGAAATTGTGGTTCACAGCCTTCTTTGGACTATCTACTGAGGTAAAATAAAATGGACGAGCTTGTATTGCTATCTTATGGCTAGGGTTCCAAGCTATTCGATCTTCGTTTATGTGGGTGTGTGTGTACATGTCTAGTTGTGTTTATTTGCATGTACACTTATTGTTATATGCTGTGTCTTCCAAATTGGCTTATAAATAAAAGAACACACATAAATAAAGTTAATAAATCAAAGCAATTTTCAAGTTCAAGTGACTTAAAATATAACTTTACTAAACAAGCCAGCTTTAAAATTATTGGTGGAATAAAAGGAAAAATGCCTTCAGAATTGTCAGCATGCCTTTTGTCTGAATTTTATGTTTGTCTTTCCTAGATATTTTAAAATGTCTGTGCTAATTCAAGCTGGGAGCTTTTTGGGGTGAGCCTGCCTCCCATTCTATTCAAAGTTTCACTGAGATAAATGCATATCTGATTGCTTCCTTTGGAAAAGCTAATCAGAAATTCAAACTGATTCAACCATTTGTCTCCCACCTACCTATGATCTGAAAGTCCCCAATCCCCCTGCTCTCCTCAAGCTGTCCTGCATTTCTGGATGAAACCAATGTTCATTTTACATATGTAAATTGATGTCTCATGTCACCATTATTTAAAGTAAAAGATAAATACAGTGAATGGGATAAATGTTTTAGGTAAACTTTCTGTGTAAATTAAAATATAAGTTATTTTGGATGCTCATTTAATATCTGGGTCATTTTCAATTAAGAAGGGGTTGTGATACGGGGAAATAGGTTTCTAAAATTGTGGAACTGTACTTATCTATAAATGTCCTTATGTGATAGTTTAGGATTTCTTGCTTTTTAGGGTTTCACAAAAGTTTTAGGTTACTAAGGATAAGAATTCCAGTTAACACATAATTCTGTATACAAAATGTGCCAAAAAGGGCTTGTTATTAGTGAAAAGTAAAATAATAATTATGTCTGATCTAAAAGACAGTTCGAATTACAGATTTGAAAAGGTTATTTATGAAACGATGTAGTAAGGAACCATTAAGTAGGGTAGAAAGATGTAAAAAAAAAGTTTAAATAATAAAATACTCTTAAAGTCCTGATAAAGAATTGAAGAAATTTGGCTTATTAACATTTTCAAAGTTAAAGTTGTTAGTCTTAATTAAAGCAAAATAAGAGAGTTGTAAAAAATTTATCTGCAGTTTGGCAATTCTTTTTTAAATATAGTTAAGCCTGAAGCCAAATTTCACATACAAGCTTTCATTTCTTCATGCTATGTTTACTGTTTTTCATGGATAATGCTAAAGTACTTATTGGTAATATGCCTCAAGTGAGTTTCTTAAGTACACAGTATGTATAATAATATTGGTGAATTAAGGATATTAAATTGTGTATCAGTAATAAAATATTCATTATGTGGGTTGTTTGGGGGCCCAAGGTAATACTGTGGCCCCCAGGGTAAATTAAGTACGAAAATGTAGGGGAGGTTTCCTGTTCATTTGTTTTGCTTTTCGCTTTTGTTCATTTGCTGTATATTTTCCCCTGGCTTTGCTTGTGTATGCATATATAGACAAAACCATGATATTTTTTAGTTTCTTGTGGAAGGCTTTTATTTGGTTCTGTGAATATTTTTTTTCTATGCATTTGTAGCAAGTCGTCATTCATTCCATTTATCTAGAATTCCTCAGCCGCCTGTGTCGGGCCAGTGGGAATTAATGGAGCACACCAGCTTTCCATCCTTAAACTAACTTTTTGAACTTTAGGCTTCCTTATAATTTAAGTATGTTGTGTATACTTTTATAAATAGAATTTGAGTCATAGTGCTCTCTCTGCCTAGTTTCTCCAAAACTTGTGAATATTCTTAATTCATCACAATTTGTTTGTTTGCATACTGTCAAGCATGATGGCCAGGGCCGCTCAGGGAGAGAGAACTCAGAAACCTGGCCTGCTAGCAAAGGCTAAGAATTTCTTACCACTCACTCAGTCTCTGGCCTCTTTCTCTTTGTGAAACTGCTTAAACACAAAGTAAAAGTCACTGTTTATCACCTCTGTAAAGTTTTAAAGTAATTGGTTTAATAATAGTAATAAGAGCTTACATTAAATATTTTGCCTTTTTGTTAGTTTTTGTGACTTGCATAATCTTTGGGAAATAAAGATAGGTTTAAACATTATTGGTAAAATACATACGTCTTCAAAATGTAAAGATGTGGTCTAAATTATGTTCATATATTAGGTTTGCTAAATGCTTTAAGGTCATAAACTGATTCTTTGGCTTTTGTAAATTGTTTAACCTGCCTACTTTCCTGCTAGGTAAGGCCTGGGGACATAGTTGGCCATACACCTAGCTGTGCTGGAAATACACAAACTTTATTATAACAAAGCTTACCAGATTTTACACTAAAATTCACCATTATAACATGCAATTAAAACTACTAGAAACAGATTTACATGCAAGGTGTTTAAGAAGAGTAGAATTTGTGAGATTTTTTTTTTTTTTGTAAAATGTTATAAAAAGTTTTATCTTCTTTAAAATTTCTGAGTCATCATTTTGGTAAAATAAATAATTTATGCTAATCTGGATTTCCAATGTCAAACTTCAGTTTCAGAATTGTCTTTCCTAATGCCTTT
Source organism: Cebus imitator (assembly GCF_001604975.1). Taxonomy (NCBI): domain Eukaryota; kingdom Metazoa; phylum Chordata; class Mammalia; order Primates; family Cebidae; genus Cebus; species Cebus imitator. The sequence goes on from NW_016107419.1 coordinate 1,840,162, forward strand.
TTGGATGGATCAGAGGGCATCTGAAAGCAATCAGAAGGGAAGTAAGTAGGATTATTTGACATGTTTAGGTACATGGGATTGCCAAAATGATGTTCAATCTTCATTAGGTTATATTTTTGTGAATAATACTAACGTATATTCCAGGGTGGTATAGTATTTCTAAAATTCTAATAGCTAAGTATCACCATTATGTTAAGTGATTGTACACCACAGAAATAACCAAATTTCCTTGAATAAACCTACTAACCAAAATAGAAGCAAAAAAAAAAAAATTAATTCAATCCCAGAAAATACTTTGTCAGATTTTCATATTAAACTAACTGATACTGAAATCATTTAAAATAGTTTATAACCAGTGTTTGATCCCATAATCCTGGGAAAGCAATTATAGTGTCACATACATTTGGTCACCTGGTGATCCATTTAAACATTTTGTAAAGGGATTTTATACAATTGTTATTTTCAATACATATTTTCTGGTTTTATAAAGGATTTCCCATGCAAGAGGGCTGATGTAACAGTGGATTGTTAAACTATGGTTTATTTTCACCAGGTGGGGAAAGCTTTTTATGGTTTTTGACTTCTGGAAACATTAGGGAGGGACTGTCCTTGCCATCCACACTGCGGCCAAACTTTGGGACCTTGTGCTTTGGGTTCATGCTCTCACAACTGAGAGGGGTACCTCTACACTCTTGGAACCGTACACTCATTGAAACTCTTGGGGTAGAACTAACTAGGGAGGTTTCTCCCAGGAGGGGGATGACATCCTTGATGTGAAAAGCTTTCCCTGGGTTCATGGGTTAAGACTTATACTCTCATGAAACTCTTATCCTTGAATACTTTTTCTTGCATGTGCCTCTATGAACAACAGAAGTGGAAAGGAGGCTGTTATGGGCACTAATGGGGTTTACTTTTATTTGTGAAGGAGTGTGAAGCCAGCCTTATACATCGATAACCTTATACTTTTATGGATAAAAGATGAGGGTCCAATGTAGGTAAGAAACTCTAATGGTGCATACATTGCCTCATAATCAGCCAAAACCAAAACATTGGTTCACTTCTCTTAGCCCACATCATGGGTTGAGGAGAGCACTGTCTGGAGACCTTCAGCACTCTAGAAGGGCATCATTTGTTGCATCCTTTTCCATGGCTTAAGGTAAAGGAAGCAATGATTAGAAGTGTGTCCCTCATGATAGGCTCTATAGCAGATTCTACTTTGAGAGCTATTGTTGCACAACAGACTTTTCATTCTCTTGTGAAAGTTATGCTAAATAATATGCAGCTGCTGACTCTGTGGCCTATGGAGAAATATATCAAATGCAGATTACAAAAATTCAGTTGTAGGGGATTAATGAAAATAACAGTCAACCAAGTATACTCTTCATCTAGTTCATTTTTAATCTATTTAATTTTGGATGGCTTGATTTGTGGGGACCCTAGTTCAGGACCATGCTATGAAGAAGCTAACCCACCTCCACTAGACAGAGCAGGGCAAGAGTTCCCTGATCCCCTATACCAGGAACTCCATCCCAAGACAGCATGAAACAGTTACAGAAAAAAGACCATTGGTCTCTCTGCCTCCCATAAAGATTTATGGGGATAACATCTCTCAGGGGGGAGATGAGGCAGGAAAACAGGGTCTGGAGACAGGGAACTTAAGGCCAATTCATACATCAGCTATGACAGGAAATATCCTCTCAGTAATAGAGGACTTTGTAACTTTACTTTATCCTCCTCATTTACATAGGGCATACCCCAAGTAACCAATGGAATCCTTTAGAGGGTATTTAAACTCCCCCAAATTCTGTAACAGGGCCCTTGAGCCCCTATATTTGGGCCGGCTCCCACACTGTGGAAGGTATTTTCATTTTTAATAAATCCCTTCCTTCCTTCCTTGCTTCATTTATATGTTTTGTCTAATTCTTTGTTCATGATGTCAAAAACTTTGACACCGGCCAGGTGTGGGGGCTCACACCTGTAATGACAGCACTTTGGGAGGCCAAGGTGGGTGAATTGCCTAAGGTCAGGAGTTTGAGACCAGCCAGGTCAACATGGTGAAACTCCATCTCTACTAATAAATACAAAAATTAGTCAGATGTGGTGGTACACGCCTGTGATTCCAGCTACTTGGTAGGCTGAGGCAGGAGAATTGCTTGAACCTGGGAGGCAGAGGTTTCAGTGAACCAAGATGGCACCACTGCACTCAAGCCAGGGTGACAGAGTGAGATTCTGTTTCAAAAAAATAAAAATAAAAACAAACAAACAAACAAACAAAAACCATAGACATCCTCCATTGGTGATAGATGTTAGAAAAACTCAGAATGTAGGTAGCTTTTACATTATATTTTTGAGAAATGTTTATTTTTGGGAAATGAATTGAAAGTACAACTCATGCCTTGACTAGGAGTCAATATCATACTAGTATATCTCTTCAGCAAATAGCTCAGGCTAATTTCAGATGTGCTAGAATTAACCCTCATGGCATAGAGACTTTCCTTAAACAAAAGTGTGGAACAAAAACATTAACTGAAACTGTGGATACATGTGCATGTCATGTAGTCTGGTAGGCTCTCCCTTACGGACTAGTGTACAAGCCTTTTCACTGGAAAAAAACAAAAGGAAATTTGGAGAATTTTATTATTTGAGGCTACTCATATTCTTAAAGAAAAGTTATCTCAGTCTCATCCCTGGTTAAATTAACCTGCCTTGGTGTTTTCAGCAGAGAACAAGGGAAGACGTTTGGAAATTCTAACTCTACAGTGTGTGGGTTTTACTTCATCACCCTATTTTCAACCAGTCACATTGTTGCTTTTGTCTCTCATTTAAGTGAAGCTCAGTTTGGCTGTCTCTGGTTTGTGTACTTAGATCAATGCCAGTAAAAATGTTCTTCTCTAAAGAGCCATATAGGACTTGATGTTGGCTTTGTGGAACATATGGTTTTTGTGGACCAACTACTCAACTCTGCCCCAAAGCCACCTTAGACAATAGGTAAAAGAAATGATGTCACTATACTCCATTCACATTGTCTATACAGGGTGGCTTTGACCAGAAAGCTGTAGTTTTCTGACTTCTAATCTACACTGCAAAACTTGAGTTTTCTGCTTGGGATAGATAAATAGTTGGAATGTGGAGAGAAAGTTAACTGTTTTTGCACGTACTACTCATTCAAATTTTAACCATACAGCTCATTACCACTTCTATAGTCCCTGGTTCCTACACTTCCTGAGCATCTCTGGGATTCTCTAAAAATATTAATTTACTTCTTATCAATTTATGCCCATCTAGAAATTCTCAAGTATTAGAAGAGTTTCTTTGTTTTGTAAAGTCAGTAACTTCTCATAGGCCTGTTTTTAGTCTTTACAAAATGCAAAAGAAAAAAAGACAACCTTTCTTGACTGTTTTAATATTTTGCTTTTACCCTTTTGAATTTGCACTTTACATCTGTACTGTATTTTATTAGAGTATCAGTAAGAAGCAGGAGTAAAGGCATGTCTTTAACTGCTTGTCTTCTGTCAGGAGCTGACCTATTCTTTTTATTTTCAGATTTCTACTAGTTAACTTCCTTGTTTGCAACTTTTTATTATACTCATAACTATTTATTGATTACAAGTTAATCTCTTTATGAAACCTTCCCTCCCTCCCTTCTTTCCTTGTTCTTTTCTCTCTCTTGCTTGCTTTTTTTGTGTGTGTATGTAACTGCTTTGAATGCATTGTGAGCATAACAATCTGCAAGTATTTATTTGCACTGTAAAGAAATCATGAATGTGGATATTGCCTCTTATTTAGAAATTTGTCTTAATCTTTTCTTCTTTTAGAATGAAATAAATATAGCAAATATGAAAACTACCAGAGATTTGGGCCTGTGTAGCTTTTCCCTACCTAGTTAATGAAGGTAAATTAATATGGCTACACTAGATTTCAACAAGGTATGCGTTAATAATCAATCCAATTTGATGCAATTTAATAACTGTGACTATAATAAATAATTGATGTATTTTGACTGGCATAATGCTTACTTTAAAAAAATTTGGTGCTATTTGCACTATGATACACTTGACTTAATTATTCAAATCAAATATTTAATTTTATTCATGTTAGATATAATATGGGTATAATATATATGGAAGGTTGTAAATTTTCTAATTCTGCTGTAATAATTAATGAATTATTTAATTTGTAAATATATTTGCCACTTATTTTTTGGCAATAGACACTTTACTTCCAGAGAATACTTACACAGAAATAAGAGAAATAGGAAAGGCATTTGTTTTCACTTTCACCTAATAAAACGGGTGGGATGATATTTTAGAATATTAACCATTACCAAATTTTAACTGTTCAGAAGAATTTCTGTACATCTTGAGGTTTCATTTCATCTTAAAGTAATAAGATTAATTAGTATAAATTAAATTTGATCCCATCTTTTGCCCACTTTTAAAGATACATAATAATGTGTCACAATATATATAGTTTTATTACTTTCATTTTATTTAGTTATACAGGACAGGAAACAGCATACTTGTATTAAGGCATGTTTATGATCTAAAAGAAACTTTTCCATCTCAGCAAGCTGTGGGGACTGATAAGTTCTTGAGCTAGTCACCCATAAACCACTGTGCAATGACAAGTTACTCTCAGTGAAATATTCTCTATTATTCTACACAGAAACCAGCAGTTTAGATAGAACTGAGAAATAGTGTGCTCAGTCTGAGACCAATTGATCTCATGGTAAGAATTTGAGTAGATACCCTAAAACTAAAATCATTGAATTTTTATCTTGCCAGCACACACATGCATGAACAGATGATTCACTGGCCTTCAGTATTAATTAGACAGTTCAACATATTTGTATTCTTTTTATGGAGAATCTAGTGTCTAGCAAATTCCTTGTGTCATTACATACATTTTTAAGAAATATGTTCAATGTTTTCTATAAAACTTGGTCTGAAATACAGGCAGAAATTCATGGCATCCCATACAATATTATTATCAAGAAAGTAAGGAATTTTATAGAAAAATTAGTAATGCAATTGAAATGGAAGTCTCTAAGCTAAGGAGATTTTACCACCATATACCCTATCAGACAGAAATTGCTGACCTCATAGAATGGTAGATTGATTTATTAAAGACTTTATTAACATGCCTACTGAAAGTGGAGGGATATCCTACAAAATGCAGTATATGCTTTGAGTATGCAACCAATAAATTTTTTTCTACTATACCTGGAAAACATGAGTCCAGGAAACAAGGTTAAATGTGGGAGTGATTCTCTATCTATTGATTCTATTGATCTAGTCACAAAATATTGCTTCCCAACTCCAGATAATTATATTCTGTTGGTTTTAAACTATTCACATTCAAATAATGTTTCCACTAAGATAACCAACATTTTCATCAAACTACTTGCTAATATCACCACCCAATTCTTTATGCCATTGAACCAATAGGGATGTTCAATATAATTCAGTACTCCTGTAACGGCGTGAGTGATTAACCTTAGTTATTTTAGAGCATATCTTCATTTTCTCCTCCTGATCTGTTTTTCACCACTTTCACTCTTAATTTTTTCTTGGGATGCTAACTTGTATAAATGATATTAAAAATATCTTCTTTCTTTTTGGTTTCAGCCAATAGAGGAGTTCTGGCAAAATATCTGAAGGGGAGAGTGAAGTCATGATATTTGTATTCCAGAGCTCTCCCTTTAAGGTTGCTTCATGCTAACTATTCTCCTGTACTGAAGGTCACTGTTTCTCTGAAGACAGGTAATTACATAGAACCTTTGCTGTTTCATATTTACTCCATTGCATTGCCCTTTTAGGCATGAGCATTGCAACAGCTCAGCTGCAACAGAACCACTGGTTATGCACTATTCACTGTACTTTCCACCACCCATACCTTTCTAAACAGGCAGCTTTGTAAATAAAACTCACCTATTTCAAGTGAGCATCTATTTCCTATTAAAACATTAACAACATTTTAGAGGAATTGCTGGTGAACAATGAAACTAAGAAGGGCTATATTTAAAATCCAAGAGAGTCTCTTAGGCATTTTAGCAATTCCACGGCCAATGGTAAATTTGAAGGGACAGCTGCAGTTACCCAATACTGGCAGAGTCACCAATATGTTTGTCCTTTTAGAATGGAAGATTTGTGTCCAACAGGTAAAAAACACAACCCCTTGAGGACAAAGTAAAATATGATTAATGAAAGGAGGACTTACAAATACCACCTCTAGACTATTGATCATTTGCATAAATGAGTGTTTATAGTAGCTATGCTAAATATATATACATATACTTAAACATACACACATAAATACACATATACCTATGTACGCACATACACATATATATACACACTTGAATCCAATAACAGGTATAATTTTCGACTCATACCTTTACTTACTATTATGTATAAAGTGTGTTCATAGCATTTAACTTAAAATTTTAACTTTTAAATTTTTGGATTACATGAAGGAAGTAGAATTGGAATAAAAGAGGAAAAAATATCACCCAGAAATGGATAGGTTTCCATTTTAGGATTGTCCAGGGTAAGCATGTCTGCACTTGTTTAAAATGGTTGTATTTTGATACCAAGAATGATGATGCTGTGATTGTTATTTGGGATATAAATATGGATAGAAGAAGCAATAGGGATGCTTATAGCTAAGGTGGAATGTGCCTGGTTGTCTTTTGACAATTCAACAGTATTTTCTTCTCTTTTGTACTCTGCAATATCACAAGGAATGAAAGATTGGGTACTATGTTTTCAGAATCCTTGCTAGCAAAACTCTATGTTAGACTCTGCCAGGTATTCATCTAAGATTTGGAAGGCAGGAAAGAATCAGAGCCATATTAATGTACCTCCAGCAGTGGCGGACATGCTCATGGCCTTGATAAACAAGCATCCTAGAGGAGATTATTGAAGAGAGCTGCCTTAGTTCTGCAGGTATCTTTGATCTTAGTGGTGGTTTCCCTATGATTCCCAAACTATCTAATTTGATTGTAATTAGCTGAATCGACCTTTCTGATCTTCGTATTTCTGGCTCTCCAACAATTTTGGGAGCATCTAACTCCCTCAACTACATCTTTTCTGTGTGAAAGGTATAGAGTGCTTTCGGTTTTCTTGAGCAATACTGATTAGCACAGTTGGTATCTATCTCCTTTCGATTAACACTGATATGAAGTCCATGACTTACTATTTTTGCCTCAGATATCAAAGATTTCCAAGTGGAAGTCTGCACTCACATTTGGTATTTTGCTACTAGGCTTTCCTAATATTTAATATTTCATTAAGTTAGCCCATAGTAATTATATATTTGATTATAAATTATATTAATAAGTTATACACACATATATATAAAGTAATCTGTAGCCTGGTGAGAATATTGATCTATTGAAACTTCCTATACTGGATAATACAAATTAATGTTTTAAAAGCTTTAGACATTTAATTTAATCAGCCTATACTTATACTTTATTTTCAGTGTGCTATAAGTAGAAAAATAAATTGTAATGCCATACTCAAGTATGCTTAGCTTCTGGGTCTTGCAAGAAGATGAGGCCAGTTAGATTACTCCAGTACTAGGGATGGTTTAGTCCAGGTGATTTTTAGCTGGGTCTTAGTGTACGACCAAAAATTAATAACATGTATTTAACCAAGCCAAAGAGAGTCTCAGTGAAGGAACACCATGGGAAATCTGGCAATAAAGTGAGAAAGAACTCAGTGTGTTTGAGAACTTCAGGCATTTTGATATTGCAGATAACTAGCATGCACATTTCAGAGTAGTGGGAGGTGACACTGGGACTAGGTAATGTGGAGATTTATTGCCATCATAAAGCCTTTGGACTTTGTCCTAAATGCCATGTGAAACTAAAATTAAAAGTTTACTGACTAGAAATAGAATAAATGAATTTGAGGCTCATGAATTAAGCAACATCATCAAGGATTTGTGTTATAAGCATGTCAGCAAATTTTATCTTGCTTTTTATTAAATATAAAACACTAGCTATGGGACACATTGAATGCCCCTTAAAATATTGCAGATTAGTTTTGTATGAGTAAAGTTTTATATGGGCTTCTTCCCATAACTATACAATAAATTAGGAGCTGACTGTAGTCATGAAATATGATGATAGGAGTTAGATCTTTCATTGGCTAATTAAATTTAAGTTATATTTTTGAACTTTTGCTCTAGTTGGTCATTTATCACAATTATAGCAAAACATTCAGATGGGAAGCAGTTCTAACTAGAAAGCTCTTACAATATTCTTAGTTACATTTTTAGACAGAGTAATTTGATAGTACATAAAATCATTGTGAATATGTTCTTCTCATTTAACAATTTATATACTATAAATACCAAGCAAAATTATTTGATTTTAAAACTTTAATTTTTGTAAAAAATTTTTTTATAAAATTAGGTGGAAACATTCACTGGATTTTTAATTAGTTTTTGTAAGTTGAATAAACACATAGGTTTAAAGGGTGAATATTTAAAATTAGTACAAGTAAAATGTATTGTCAAACCAAACCCTAAAAGTACATTTTCACACTGAAACCTATCTAAAAATGACAAGGTATTGTTATCCAGTGGTATAAAAAAATAATCTGTGAGTATTTAATACATAATATTTATTGTAGTTTTACTAAGTAGCTGTGTTAGTAAAACTTCATGCTTCCAGAAAAAATATTTATAATTCAGAGTTACACAAATATACTGATCATTTTAATCCTTGGTTGAGGAGGTTTTTATTATGTTTTACTTAGTTTTCTGTCATAACCAAGTGTAACTCATTAAATCTATTCATTTGGATAGCTGGTTCAGGGTGTGAGCAGAAAACATATGGGAGGCATTTAACACCTAGTATCGTGTGTGAGAGACTGTTAATTAAGTTATGTCAAAACTACAAACATGATTATAATTTTACAAATATCTAGTGTCATGCTTTCCTTGAAATCAGAGCATGCCTTAACCAACTAGAAAAATAATTACATTTTGTGGATTAAGGGACTGAAGCAAAATAATCCAGATGAGAATATTTTCAGAATGAGCATTGTAATTCTTGTGTTTGAAAACATAAAGAGAAGGCCAAAAATTATGGCCATCATTCTGATAGTATTCCTCACTATAAATTATAGCTTTGTCAAGGTCAGTAAATTCAATAAGTAGACATCAATATGTCTAGTAAAATGGAGTCAACGTTTAAAACACTGTTACATTAAGAACACTATTTTCAAAATTAGATTTCATAAACTCTTGGCAAGCTCTTAACTTTTCTTGGAAGCAGCCAAAAGTGGTTACATATTAGCATGAGAGCAAAATTGTAATGCAGATGTGAAGGTCTTTTCAAAGAACAATCAGTAGAAATGTGGTAATTGAATCAAAATCACAGGCTTAAGCTGTCAATTCATCAGTAGATTTCCTTCAGTAATAATCAGATTTAAAGTTGTGACCTTCAGTAGAAATAGATGTTCTGATAAGTTCTTCCAAATTGAGAGTTAAAATCTGAGACCCTAAAAGAAAAAGGCCTATTATTCCTCCTCTGTGTATCTTAAAACTCACACATACATATACAAACTAAAAAATAAAAATAAAAAAATAATAATCCAGTTACATGACTTGGACACAATGTATAGTTCTGACCTGTTTAATTAAAGGGCCAAAAATAGTTACTGAGATAAGGAAAACAGAAATCATTTTTTAGATTTGTTTTGCCATGGAATAATATAATTTTCTTGGACTTTCAATTCCAGTACAATATCATCTTTAACTTTTACTAAGAAAATATTTGCTTTTTCTATTATTGAGTCAAACTACTTCAATTTACTGTATATATATCTTATCCCATATTATTTATAGAGCATTCTGGGAGGAGTTTCTCTAATTAAATATGTATTATTAAAACAAATTTGCTTGGGGGCACTATGGTTTTTCTTCTTCCTGAAAGTACTGTATTTATTAAAATATTTCAAATATCTAATGTACCTCTAACCTGTGTGGTGAAATATAGGATTATATTTCTCCCACAGAAATATTTTTCTAATCTATGATACTCAGATGACATTTCTAATATTTTAAAGGTTTGGCAAGAAAAATTTAATATGTGCAAATTATGATTAATTAAATGTCTACATTATTATGTTTTACACATGTTAAACTCTTTTTGCTGAGGTCTTAGGGACAATGCTATGAAAAAATATCACAGATGGGATACCTACTAGATGGCAAATCAGATCTATGTGCCAGTTCTCCTGGTTCAGGACGCAGTACCACCTGATGGCGCCCTCTAACTCGATTCCCTGGCCTAACTTATTCTTGATTCCCTAGACCAGTTGAGAAATATGTGTAGATAAAATAAAGCTATGTCATAAAATTAATCATGAATTATGCAGTCAATAGTGTTAAGTATTTAATTATAGAAAATGTTATTATGATTAAGACTCAGTTAAACATTATAAATTTTGAGATCTAACTACGGTCTGATCACTCAACATGCTATTCTAATATTTTTGAAGGTAAGAACAAAAACACTGAGAATTTAATGGATAATAAAGTAACATTTTGAAAATGATAATATTAATATAATATTTCTTGTAACAGAGGCTTTCACATGACAAGCCTGGAATATAATTGTAAGGAAAATTCTGCAAAATATAATGAAATGTAATCGTAAGTCAAATTCCTTAAAAGTTTGATGACTAAAACTATAATACAAAATAATAATATATAGTTTTAACATACTCATAAATATGTTTAAAAACTAAAAGTGATATATAGATTCCGATATGAATTTTTAGGTTTCTGTCCTTTTATTTAAATTATTTAAAACACTAACATAGGAGTAGCACATGAATGGAATTTCTCCAAGTTGGATCTTCTGTGTTCTGCTTACCAGCTTCTATGAGTCTGATCTATTGTGTACGCTCTCATGAAGAGAGTGCCATATTGGTCTGGTTTATATGTGAGTCCCCAGACCTAATATAAAACATAGAACACAGAATTCACTTCGTAAATAATAGCTGCCACCTTTTACTTAAAGGGCAGAACCATAATTAAATCTATAATTTCTAAAAATTTATTAAATAACATACTCCTGGTATTTGACATTCTAAAAAAAATTTACTTTTCATTTTTTTGCAAAATATATGCTACTATATACTCGCTATCTAAAAATGTTTTGATTTTCAAGAAATCGAGTTAAATGAGTTAAAATATGTGGTGCTTTTTGACTAATGCATATCACATATTTTTAAAGTTTAAATTTTAGAGCAGTTTTAATTTAACAACATAATTAAGAGAAAGGTACACAGATTTCCTATAAATCCCTTGCTCCTCCACATGCATTGCTTTTCCTGTTATCAATGTCCACCACCAGAGTGGTAGGTTTGTTACAACTGATGAACCTACATTTAAACATCATTATCACTCAAGGCTCATAGTTTAAATTAGGTTTCATTCTTGATATTTTACATTCAATGGGTTTGGAGAAATGGATAATGACATATATTCATCATTAGAATATCATAAAGAGTATTTTCACTGCCCTAAAAATTCTGTGTTCTGCCTGTTCATCCCTCCCTCCCTCCTCTCAACCTAGGCAACCACTGATCTTAACTATGGTCTACATATTTCTTGTCTTTTTCAGAATGTCACATAATTGAAATATGAGGTATATAGTCTTTCAAATTAGCTTCCTTCACTTAGTAATATGCATTGAACTTTTCCTGTATATCTTTTCTATCTTGGATGTTCTTTCTTTTTTTTTTTCTTTTTTAGCGTTGAATAATAGCCCATTGTCTGCAATTACTGAAGTTTACCCAATGAAGGACATATTGGTTGTTTCCAAGCTTTAGCAATTATGAATGAAACTGCTATAAATATATGTATACACATTTTTGTGTGGGCATAAGTTTTAACTCCTTTAGAATAATATAAAGAATTGTTTCATTGTATGATAAAAAAGTGTTTTGTTTTGTACAAACTTGACAAATGTATTTCAAAGCAGCTATAGTGGTTTGCACATTCCCATCAGCAAATAATGAGAGTTCCTATTGTCTGCATCCTTGCCAGTATTTCATGCTGCCAGTATTTCAGATTTTGGCCATTATAATAGGTGTGCAGTGGTATTTCATTGTTGCTTTAATTTGCATTTCCCTGATGACAAATGATGTGCAACATGCTTTCATATATACATTTCCCATCTGTATATCTTCTTTGGTGAGGTGCCTGTTTAAGTATTTTGCCCATTTTGTAATTGGGCTATTCATTTTCTAATTGTTAAATTTTTAGGGTTATTTGTATATTTTGGATGACATTTCTATATCAGATGCATTTACTGCAAATATTTTATCTGTGGCTTCTTTTTACTTTCTCTGGACATTGTCCTTTTTAGTGAAAAAATTCTAAATTTTAATAAAGCCAAACTTATCAAATGTTTCTTTCATGGTTTGTGCCTTTGATGTTGTATCTAAAAAGTCATTGTTATACCCATGGTCATCTTTGTTTTCTCCTATATTATCTTCTAGGAGTTTTGAAGTTTTGTGTATTACATTTAAGTCTATGGTTCATTTTGAGTTAGTTTTTGTGAAAGGTGTAAGGCCTGTGTCTAAGTTTGTTTGTTTGTTTTTATGTGTGAATGTCCAGTGGTTCCAGCACCTTTTCTTGATAAAGTTATTTTTGTTCTATTTTATTGCTTTGTATTGTAAAATATCAGTTGACTATATTTATGGCATACTCCTGGGCTATATATTTTGTTCCATTGATCTATTTGTTTATTATTTTACCAATACCACATTACCTTGATTACTTTAGTTTTGTAGTAAGCCTTGAAGTTGGGTAGTGTCAGTACTCCAACTGTGTTATTCTTTTTCAATATTGCGTTGGCTATTCTAGGTTTCATGCCTCTCTCTATAAACTTTAGAATCCATTTGTCATTATCCACAAGATAACTCGCTGGGATTTTTACTGGGATTGCATCGAATCTATAGATAAATATAGAATAAAACTGACATTTTTACAATATTGATTCTTCTTATCCATGAAAATGGAAGATCCTCCACTTATATAGTTTTTCAAAATTTCATTTGTTATAATTTTATAGTTTTCCCCATATAGACATTGTATCTATTTTGTTAGATTTTTACATATGTATTTTATTTTTTGAACTGTTAATGAAAATAATATTTTGTTTTTAATTTCCAATCCCACATATTTTTATTACTGGTATATAGGAAAGTGATTGACCCCTTTTTGTTTGCCTAGGCTGGAGTGCAGTGGCAGATCTTGGCTCACTGCAATCTCCTCAAGTTCAAGCAATTCTTGCACCTCAGCTTCCCAAATAGCTGGAATTACAAGTATGTGCTACCATAACTGGCTAATTTTTGTATTTTTAGTAGAGACAGGATTTTACCATGCTGGCCAGATTGGTCTCAAACCCTTGGCCTCAAGTGATCCACCTGCCTCATCCTCTCAAAGTTCTGGGATTACAGGAGTGAGCCACCACACCCAGATGGAAAGTGACTGACTTGTATATGTTCATCCTGTATTCTTCAAACTTGCTATAATTACTTAGTTCTAGGAAGCTTTGTTTGTTGATTGTTTTGGATTTTTGACATAACCACGTCATCCGCATGCAAATGCAGTTTTACTGCTTTTATTGCAATGTGTATAGCTTTTATTTCTTTTTCTTATCCTATTGCATTAAGTAGTACTGCCAGTACAATATTGAAAATGAGGCATGAGAGAAGACATCCTTGCTCTATCCTGATATTAATGGGAAAGTTTCTAGTTTCTCACCATTAAATATGAGGTTAGCTGTGGATTTTCTGGATGTATAGTTTATCCTGTTGAGAAAGTTTCCCTCTATTCCTTATGAACTTAGAGAGGTGTTTTTTTTTTTTAATCATAAATGGGTGATGAATTTTTTCAAAATTTTTTCTGTATCTATTGAAATAATCATATTTTTTTAGCCTGTTGATTTTATTGATCTTTTCAAGAACCAACGTTTGATTTTGTTAATTTTCTTTTTTTCCCACTTTATTTTATTTCTTTAGTTATTTTCATACTTTAAGTTCTGGGGTACATATGCAGATCATGCAGGATTGTTACATAGGTATACACATGCCATGGTGGTTTGCTGCATTCATCCCCCCCAATATCAACATTAGCTATTTCTCCTAATGTTATCCCTCCCCAATGCCTCCACCCCCTGCTATCCCTTCCCTCGCTCCCCCACCCCCAACAGGCCCCAGTGTGTGATGTTCCCCTCCCTGTGTCCACCTGTTCTCATTGTTCAACACTCACTTATGATCGAGAACATGCAGTGTTTGGCTTTCTGTTCTTGTGTCAGTTTGCTGAGAATGATGTTTTCCACCTTCATCTATGTCCCTGCAAAGGACATGAATTCATCATTTTTTATGGCTGCATAGTATTCCATGGTGCTTATGTGTCACATTTTCTTTATCCAGTCTATCATTGTTAATTTTCTCTATTGATCCTCTTCTTAAATTTCAGCAGTTTCTGCTCTAATTCTTATTATTTATTTTATTTTGCTTACTTTGGATTTAATTTACTCTTACTTTCCCAGTTTCCTAAGGTATAAACTTAGTTTATTGATTTTAGATTTTTATTCTTTTCTAATATATGCATTCAATGATACAGATTTTCTTCTAAGTACTGCTTTTGCTGCATCTCACAGATTTTGATAAGTTGTGTTTTCATTTTTCATGTATTCAAAGTATGTATCATTTCTGTTGATATTTTCTTTGATCCATGGTTTATTAAAAGTGTGTTATTTAATCAACTGTATTTTGGGATTTTTTTCGGTAAGCTTTCCTTAAATTATTTTTAGTTTAATTCTATGCTGTCTGAGAGCAAACATATTTTTAAAAAATTTTTAGGTGTGTATCATTTATTGCTCATGATGTGGCATTTTTGAGGGAGTGTTTCATAAGAACTTGAGAAGAATGTGAATCCTGCTGTTTTTGGATAGTCTGTAGATGCTGATTTTATCCAATTGATTGATGGTGTTGTGCTCAGCTGTGTCATCACTGATTTTCTGACTGCTGAATTTGCCCATTTTTGATAGTGGGGTGTTGAAGTCCCCAAGTGTGATAGTGGATTCATTTCTTTCTTCTCATACTTTTGTTAGTTTTTACCTCACATAGTTTGATGCTTTTCTTCATTGTCCACATATTAAGGATTGTTATGTCTTTGTACATAATCAATTCATTTATCATAATGCCTTTTTTATCCACAATAATTTTGCTTGAATTGAAGTCTGCACTGTTTGCAATAATATAGTTACTCCTGCTTTCTTTTGCTAAGTGCTTGTATGATTTATTTTTCTCCATCTGTTTACTGTCAATATATATGTGCCTTTATATTTAAAGTGAGGTTCATTTGTAGAAAGCACATAGTTGAGTATTATTTTCAGATCCATTCTGACAATCTCTATCTTTTAATAGGAGCATTTAGGAAATTGAAATAATCAGTTCCAACCAACTATTGATACAGTTAGATTAATATCTACTATATTTATTTACCAGTGTTTTTATTTGCTGCCCTTGTTCTTTGTTCTAATTTTTTTCTTCCACTTTTTCTGTCTTTCTTGGCTTTAATTCAACATTTTATATGATTTACTTTTTATTCCTTTCTTAGCATATCAATTATATTTATTTAAATAGTTTTGAAAATAGTTGCTCTAGAGTTTGCAATATATATTTCCAATGAATCAAAATCCACTTTGAAATAACACTGTATACCTTCTAAGGTGGAGCATGTACCTCATATAGTAATACTACTAATCCCTTTCTATTGTTCTTTGTATCACTATTATCATTTATTTTACTTATAAATAAATATATGTAATCCACAGTGTTTGGATATTCTGCTCCAAAAATGGAGCAGAATATCAGTCTATGTTCTCTTTCTTTCTTTCTAGTTTCCAAAGTTTCTATTGCTAAATTTTCAAGCTCAGAGATGTTTTCTTCAGCCATGTCTAGTGTACTATTAAGTTTATCAAAGACATTCTTTTTTTCTACTACAGTATTTTTTAAAAATCTTTTATCACTTCTTTTTGATCTTTTCTTCAGATTTCTACCTCTCTTTTTACATTTCTTATCCAGCTTTGTATTTTGTATGCTGTCTACTTTATCCATTATAACACTTGGCATATCAATCACAGTTGTGTTAAATTCCTGGTGATATAATTCCAACATTCCTGTCATGTCTGGTTCTGATGCTTGCTCTGTATCTTCAAATTATCGTATTTCACCTTTCAGTGTACCTTGTAATTTTTTTCTTGATTGTGAGACATGATATACTTCGTAAAAGGAAATGCTGTAAGTACGCTTTTAGTCCTGTGACAGTAAGGTGTCAGGGGAGTAGAAGCATTTAATAATCCTATAGTCTCAGTCTTGTAGTGATCCCGAAACTCAGGACTGGGAACTTGACAAATGTTTCTCCATTTTTTTAATTATTTATCAGGAAGGGCAGGATTTCTAGAGTGGGCTAGAGTTGGGTCTTTCCCTTCCCCCAGATCAATTAGACTCTGATAATACCCCACCAGGTGAGGATTAGGTAGACTAGTTTCTCCTGAGAGCAGGCCTTTTTAAGAACAGAGTCCTTTGGCATATTTCAATATGGCTTCCCTCCCTCTGCCGATAGCACGGGAAGATTTTTCTCTGATATTTACTCTGGAAACCTGGTTGACTTTCTAGAGGTAAATCTCACACCACTGTGGGAGAGCACCATATGACTGGGTTCATCTAGAGTTTTTAACTCTCAGACTTATCCACACTGAGCCCTCAGCAATGGATCAACTACAGCTCTTATTTTGCTAACCCACCATGGCACTGGTCCCCATTGTGGTTTCTGCCCCAGTAAACCACCATGTATTCTTTCCTGTATTCACTTGTCTATCACTTCCATCCTAATGGCAGCAATTTGCTCTGTATCCTCACTGCTCTTATGCATCCAAAAAGAGTTCTTAGTTTTTTAGTCTGTTTGGTTTTCACTTGTTATTAGGTTGGAGTAGCAATATCTAAGCCCTTTAAACAGAGAATTGGAAAGTGGAAGCTCTTTGCATGTATATTTCTTGCTGCTTTTTACTGACTCTGCCCTGAGCATGCTGGGTCCTCCTTTTCTGCAGGTTGATGCAGCAATGGAGAGTTTTTGTTGTTGTTGTTGTTTTGCTTGCTTTAATTTAAAAAATAACTTCCCTAATGGAGTCTGAGTAGAAAATTGATATTCAGTAAAAACATATGTTCTGTGAGATTATAAGGCTTTATTTTGCTCATTTAAGCCATGTTTTTGTTTGTTTTTGCTTTGGTTTCCAGGGTAAAAATGGTTGCTGTGGCTTTGTATTGAATAGCTGATGCATTAAATCACACCATCAATGGGTGTCTTGTGTAGGATGAAAGCTTACCTCCCCAGAAAGGGATTCTTATACTAACCAATTTTTCATGTCATGGCTTCAGTGACCAATTCATTCTCTAACAGAACTATAGTGCTGGTCCACAGAGTAGCAGTCCACATTGTAACCTTTTGGTTAACTTTGAAATATTCTTATCTGTTTCAGATAAATTAGTTTGGGTTCTATTTGGAGGGAAAAAATGGAGTTTATGGAATCTCAAGCTCATTCTCAACTTGTCATTCCATGATAAATCATGTTGGTTACAAAGCCAATTGTCCTTTGGGGGAAAATATAAAATTGCTCTACAAATATATCAGAGCCATGCATCTATTGCTCCCAATAAATGTTTTTAACTCAGTCTCAATGTAGATATATTTCAGATATGTAAAACAATTTGAATGCATGTGATAGCTAAAAATAAAAAAGTATGTCCTTTATTTCTTTAATTATACACATTAAGTGGTATTACTAGAGGGTGAAAAAAAAACCTCATATTGTTTTGTAAACCCAGGCCTGAGTCTCAGTCATCATATTTGTAAGTGGACTTGATATTTTAACTGAAGTCTTCTGTCTATCCTAAAACTCATTTGAAAAAGAATGAGGCTATTTTACTGACAACTGCTTTACTGAATTAAAAATAAAAAGATCTCAGATTTTGATTCTCTTTTCCTAAATAAGAATACAGATTAGTAACTTTAACGTATATGGCTCAGGTTATATGACATGTTTATGGTGCTATAAAATGCCATAATTAGAGTTAAAGGTATATACTTCTATAACCAAAAATAGGAATGTTTTTTACCTATGCCAATTTTCTAACATCTAGGTTGTCTTTGCCCTGGTTTGGAAATGAAAGAGATCTATTTTTGTAGCCTAGCTCCAAAACATTAGTTGTGCAACTCATACTATGTTCTGTAAAAATTAACTAAGATAAAATACTCAAAATTGCCTAGAATACTGTTTTTATATTGTAGTTTTTAAAATGATAGGGCTTTATTTATTTTTTTTTTGCAATTATTCAGTTCAGTATCTTTCACCTTAGTCACAATGAGATCAGCAAGAGAACGCTGCTAAGATACCATATTTTCTATATTCATCGTGGAGGGCCTTTGGCTATGAATAATACCTATGAAATATAAAGGGCAGTGTCTGTTTTTAATAAATCCATAATGCCATTATGACACAAATAAATTTCTGTATGACAAATGCCACAGGAAACAACCAGCATGAGAATTAAGATAAGGGAATAAACCACTGTGGGCAATAAAAGTAAGATAATTATGATAGCTAATACTGAAGATGATCTATTATGTCATTTAAAACAAAGACACAAAAAAACAGAGCTGAAGTATCAGTAGTCATTTCACAACAGTGGAAATCAAGGTTTAGAAATGGTCTTGGCTGAACATGGTAGATTATGCCTGTAATCTCAGTCCTTTGGGAGGTCCATGTGGGAGAAATGCTTGAGGCCAGGAGTTTGAAACTAGCCTGGTCAACATATCATGACACCAATCTCTAAAAAAGCGGAAAAAAATAGCTGGAGTGGCAGCACGTATCCATACTTCCAGTTACTCAGGAAGCTGAGGCAAAAGGATTGCTTGAGCCTGGGAGTTCTAGGCTACAGTGAGCCACCATCATGTCACTGCACTGCACCCCAGCCTGGATGATAGAGGAAGACAGTATCTGGGGGGGAAATGAGAAGAGAAGAGAAGTGAACAGAAGGGAAGGGAGGGGAGGAGAGGGAAGCCATCTTGTCTAAAGTCACTGAGTGGAACAGCAAGATTTGGGATATAGGAAGTTTGACACAAGAGTTTGTGCATTAATAATAACAAAGTACAATTTTCTTTTGGTTAAATATTTTTAGGCAACAAAAGAGGCATCAGAATAATCTATATACAGCATAGAGCCCCAGCAAAGCAAAAAGTACTGACTCATTCAAAAGCAGCCAAAAGGTTTAGCCAAGTGTAGGGGAGGTTAGGCTAAAATATTCAAAATGACAAATGTAGAAATGAAAGAAGAAATCTTTGAATTCAAATAATAGAGAAATTAATTAAAGCTTCATCCAAAAACATTCACGCTTCTTAAACCTTTTCAAAAACTATGACCACAAGTGTGCAGAATTATTTTACAAATCTAATTCGTTGATATCTTTCTTTGCCTCAAAATTATCTGGGAACTTCCAGAACCAACTGTTACTGATAAAATGTCGCAACAATAGTGCTAGGGCTTACTGTATCGAGTACCTGAATTCAGTGAAAACTGGCCCATTATGTTGACAACTTATTGTCATTATGGTTACTCTGAGGCGAAGCAATATAGGAATTTTTTTCTATATATATATTTCTCTATATATCTACATACATGTATCTATCTATATGTATGTATGTATGTATGTATGTATGTATCTATCTATCTATCTATCTATCTATCTATCTATCTATAGAGAGAGAGAGAGAAGACTCTCACAGGATGCAGTCTTATCTAAATAATTGTTCTTTCTATTTTGAATGTATGTGTATCAAGCTCCCTGGTGCTTTATTAATGCCTACAGTTTTATTCTATCATATACTCTTCACTTTTAAATGATAAATTGATGAAATTCAATAAAGCTTCCTTAGAGTTCTTTTATTCAGCACCTGTTATTTTTGGCACTCATGAAGAATTTTGTATTTAGTACAAATTATCAAACCAAATTACATAAACACATCTGTTCATCTAAGATACTTCATAAACAACAAAAGATGGTTACAATAGGCTGGCTAATTTCTCAACCACGTTAATTGTGAAAATTCTCTGATTTTAGAGTACAATGGCAAGATTATACTTTTCAGTAGTTTAAAGTATTTGCACAACAGCTTTACTCTTTGTTTTAATCTTTTAACAGCAATATATGAGATTATAACTGATTCTGAAGGCAAAAGCAAAATATGAAAATCTAATTACATGTCAAAGCAGAGATAAGATGTCTTATTTCATATTTATAACTAGAACATATCTGTACTTATAATACCAGATAATATGCATGCTTTTATAAAAAGATAGTGATTATACCAGATCTTGAGTTTGTTTTCCTTCCTGTAGGGAGCTTTCCCTCATTGACTTTACGTTATTTTCATTAATGAAGGAAGACTTCACTGATGTCCCTCAGAAAAACTTTCTTTAAAACCAGTCATTTGAAACTTGAAGCCTATCTAATCAAAATATTCCACTTTAGAAGCAATATCCACTCATTTTATTACTATAAGCTTAATGGTTTTAGAGGGATTGCATTTAATATTCCCTTTGAATCTGATTTTTCAAAATCAATTAATTCTTAATTCCAATTTCAGTTCTTCTGGGCCATTGATTCTTTTCCTCATTAGGTTCTTTTAATCACTTGACTTCCTCAAAAAGCTACAGTTCAAGTTTCTTACAGAAAAGTTTCTTATGAAAAAAAATACATATACATGTAACAACCTAACTATGCCTTCACTATTTAATTTGTCCCCTGCATTTGTATAGTGTAAAGAAATGTGTAACAGATAAAACAAAATATCACCAATTCTGTTTGCTTGTGTCATTTTAACCTTCATAAGCATCTTCAATACAATTTGGGACTGTATACAAATAGTAAATACAACTTTAATTTTGACCAAGTCCTGTGATAAGATATCTTTTCTTTAAGGTACAGACTAAAAATGTCACTTTATACACCATCAAATACATGAATAACTATTTTCTTAAATGATTGTAGTCCTTCACTTAATTTACATTGTGTGTGTGCCAGTTTTGCTGTCATCTCTAGGAAAGCATACTCATCCTTAATTTGCTAATGTCTCAGAAATATATCTTCATAAATTTTCCCATTTTGAGAACATTATTTTACAAGGTTGTTTCTAGGATTAATCTCCATATTCTGTCAAATCAATTCAACAGCCTGTAAGATCTATAAACTACCAGAAATTTAAAGGCAAATAATTATTGATCAGGCTTAAGGAGACTGACAAAGTCGGTGGTGATTGACTTAAAACACTCATGTAGTCATTGATTTTTTTTTCTTTCAACAGTTTGAACACCTTCTATGAATGTAGCAGGTGGCTGAGATGTTTGCGTGGTCTTATAAAGTCTATTGTCCCCTTTTATAACATTAATAATCTGGAGCAGTAAAAACAATATCTCTTCTAATCATTCTTTCCTCTCCCCTTCCCTGCCTCACAAAAGCACATTTTTTCTTATTTTATTGGTTCATAAAAAGAGATGGAAATTTATTTGATGAGAAATTATTCCTTTAATTGATGAATGTCACTGTGAATTATTACTTCTGTTTTCATAGCTTATTGCTAGTATACCTATTAAAATTACTTTCATATGTCTTTACTTATTAATTTTATCACAAATTAATTTATATTGATCCTTTTCTACCAGTTGTCACAAAATTTCCCAGAATGCTGGATATTTTTCAAATATAAATAACTTTCATTACATGGCACCACACAAAGGTCTCAGATGGAATGGAAGTTTGTCAAAGAAGAGCCAAGAACTTAATAAGAATAAATAATACTCAAATTCTCAAGTCATTTGGAGAACATTTTCTTTCTAGGACATGTTACTGTAGATCTATTTTCAAGAACAAAGATAACTCTTGCCTTTTCTAAGTCATTTGTCTGCTTTAGTGCCATTTAATATTTGTTTTTCAAAAGGCTCATGGTCAAATGTTTTTCCATATATTTATGGAAATGCGCACACACACACACACACACACACAGAGAGAGAGAGAGAGAGAGAGAGAGAGAGAGAGAGAGACATATAATGCTCAAAGAATTCTGAAGAGAACAGGAAGGCACCGCTGAGAGGAAATACACTCTTGATAGAAAATAATGTGTTTCCCTTCTAAACTGTATATAAAATTCAGAAAGGAAGCACAACCTCAACCAAAAGAACAGTCCTGCAATTTTGGAAGTTCCAGCAAAGAAAAACCACTGTTTTGAAGCATCATACAACTTCAGCACTCTTGATTTTATATCAAAGTACCTAATTTTGTCAAACAACTTTAAGATTGTGTGATTGTCTTGTGAAAATTCTTTCACATAATTCTAGAGCAACACTGTAAGAAGGATATTATCTCAAGTTTCCAGAAGAGGCAACTAGCATCAAAGAGACTAAGAAATTACCTGAGGCCACACACACAGTGAGTAAGTGAAGGACTGATATTGAAATGTAAATTTATTTGACTCCAAGTCTGTCTTATTTCCACTGATTTACGTGTTTAATAGATTCAGACAATTTCTTACTAAAAATGAGTTAGGTGATATTACAGAAATAACGATGAGTTAGCTGATGTTTTTACCTGTATTATTATTACATAATGTTATTATTTATTACAGAACATTTGTACTGTAAAAGTCTTTTCCTAAAATTTTGACATATATTTACTCAAAAGCAAGCAAACATTTCAGACTATAACTGTACTCCATAGTGGTTCTTAGCCATCAGTATGAACTGGAGTCACAATAACTTTAGAAAAAATCTAGATGCCCAAGGCCAAATGAGACATTATGATTTAATTAATGTGAATTGAGAGGCTGATACAAAAACTAACTAATATGAATGATACATATATGCATATATACATATATATTTCCCAGGATTGAGAACCACGGAACCACCATACCTGTAATGCAAATGAGCACAGTATGTGATGTGGAAAGGATCCTTTCATAATGATTTTTGATGTGCCCTATTTCTAGAGGAGATTTTTTAAAAAGTTGATTTTTTGATTATCTGTAAACACCACAAGTATCAAGAGTATATGTTGAGTCTCCCTTTTTTATTAAAGCACAGTTAGAGTAGGTTAGAGTATTCTGCAACAGCAAACATCTCCAACATCTGAGCAGCTGAACATAATGGTTCGTTTACCATAAGTGGTAAATCCATGGTGATTCCTAGTACTTATTCAGGACTTCAAAATAAGATGGAATTATGCTAATTGCTACTGTCTTATGACCTCCTTGATTACTGTGATGAGGTAAGAAATTACACAAAGAGCTCAGCTCCACTATTTGTCAGAATATATGTGTACCAATCATAGCCTATTGGTTTAAAATATACACAAGTCCTCACATAACTACTACAGGAAGGTTAGGTAATGCAGTAAAACACATGGAATATGAGACTGACATGAAAGTACTATCTCTGCCACAATAACTGAACTTAAGGGACACTTTTATTTACATTTAATTAGATAGACAATATTGATGACAGAGATAGAGAGTTAGATGATTGATAGATTAATAGGAGATAGATGGACATATGTTGAGGTACTAGAAAGCTATGAAAAACAGCACAACCAACAGAATTCTGAAATGATGTCCTGTAATAGCTGCAATGACCTGAAGGTCCAGGATTTTAGAAAACGTGGACTGGTTTTTTTGTTTGCTTTTGTCTTCCTGAATGAACTGTTATTTTTGTCCTCATTTTCTTTCTTGAAAAATTATCCCTTACTATTGATAGGATTTTATCTGTATTTCAAAGTGAAATTAAAGCAAGCAGATTACTCTTAACCTGAGGAATACCCAACAAATACATGGTATTTTAAATGGCAAAAATGGTGCAAGTCAACACATGGGTATGAAACTCAGGTGGTTTAGTGGACAGTATTCCACTGTGATTGGCTGGTGGTGATAGAGATGAGTTAAACTTGGATCTCCAATTAGTTCCCCTTAGATGAAAATAATAATCTTGTAGTAAGGGATTACAAGACATGAAACAAGTAGATTCTTCCCATCCTGGTGGGATGGGAAGTTGTCTATGAAAATTGCGGAACTTGTCTATGAAAAGTTGTGGAAGCACATATTTTGTGTAATTTGTTTAGTGTGGTCACCTCTAGCTATCCTCTGGTACATACTTTCTAATGCCTTTATAAATTTAACTGAGATTAAATGTGGAAAATATTTGGCTAGCCCAAAAGAATCCCTATTTTGAGCAACGAGTGTAAGTATATTATTTTTTCAGTGTCAGATGCTCAAAATATTTTTATCAATTAGCAATTGGATTTTTCTGGTAATGTTAGGTATATTTTAGGGAATGCTGTGTACTAGAGGTGTTTCTCTTTTGAAAAAGCCTTACCTCACATCCATTCCTTATTCTGTTATTTGGCTTTCCATAAAAAAATTCTAATATTCTATCAGATTGTTCAATCTGAGTCTCAAGCAATTATTCCATCCGGATAGATGTTGAGTCATACAAAGCTGAACCAGAAAGAACTCCTCACTTCAACAGCTGACGATCAATTGATGAAGAAAGCCAATATGATTACTGTAATGTAAAACATATACACATTATGTATAGTAGCAGGTAGGTTTAGAAGGAAAAAAGTGTTTGATAAGAGAAATGGTGGCATTTAAGCTGAACTGTAAGGGTCAGGAAAAAGGACTAGAACACTGATATATAGAGCAGTATCAATGTAAGTAATTGGGTATATATGGAGGAATGTGTAGAGTGTTGGGAGGATTAAGTGATTCAGCTTAAGTCAACAAATTCTAAATGAGCAGGAAAGTATATGTTACAGCTTGGTCAAGAAGGATATATTATTTTGTTTTAAAGGTTTAAGCTCATTTGTAAGCAAAGGTTCTTGAGCTATGGTTGATATGATCATGTCAGTCTTTTAAGAAGTTAGTTAAATATGGAAAAGATGTTAACAAGAAAAGCATCTAAGAGGTTATTGAAGCATCTTGCAATAAATGATGAGAGGTGAAACTAAATCAATAACATAGAAGAAAGGAGATGAATGCTAAATACATTTGTGGGTGGAAGCCCTTATCTATTTGTTGTGAGAGAGTGAGAAATTTAAAAAACAGGTTGTGGATTTAAGGATGGATGATTGGGTGTTATCAGTGCCTTTATCAAAGACAAAGTTAAAAATACAGACTGCATTGTGTGGAATAATACAATGAATTTAACTTTGTATATTTCAGAATGTGGATTTGGAAGAAAATTACTTCAATTCAGCAGTCAGGACTTTCCTTACTCTGATTACTCAAACTCAGTGAATCTTATTTCAGCAGGATACAGTGAAAATTCTGTACCTCTCTGAGGTCAGATTTGACTCAATCCAAAGGTCATCTAATCTCTTATGTGCTGTACCTGATTTTCTTGTCCACAAACTTATCTGAGTTTGACCAAATTGATCCCCAGCATGGGCATACTTCCCGATGTCTGACTGCTAGACTGTTTTTGAACAATATTTCCTTCTTGACCTCTACATTTTTCAAACTTCCTTATCTGTATCATCATACCAGCTTGCTATTTATTACTTTTGTTAGTACCTCTTCTTTATATCTACTTTGATTCTTCTGGACCTGAATGTCACCCTTTTATTCTTAACAGTGTCTTTGACCCAGACATAGGGCTTTTACCTCACTCTTATGTTATGTAATACATAATAAAGAAGTGCCATGGTAGAAATTTAAGACAACCTTGATAAGCCTATGAGGCCAATTCACTACCTTAGTAACATTTTATCTAATGAAGGCCACAAATAAGGTCTTAGGGTAGAATTGACGAAAAATAAGGGGCTCATTCAGATGCCTGGTAAGCACGAACATTTGAAAAATCTTAGTTATTTAAAGGTATTTTTAATAACTATTTTGGGTCTCTTTCGTGCCCTAGCCAGACATTGAAAACAACTGGTCTTAATTGTCAAGGGTAATTAAAAGCATCAATTTATACAATTCTTGGAAATCAGTATGTTCCAGGACACATAAACTCATGTCTGAAAGTTGCAATGATCCTTATGTGCTATCTAATCCTATCACTTATTTGAGGATAGGATGACCATTTTTACTTGTTCACTTTTGCTGGATATATCTACTATGCTAAAAACAATGTACACCAAATGATAGGGTAATAGGTGATATTGATATCAATAAAATACATATATTATCTCAGCCTGAATTTTGGACTATTTTTTCATGTACTTATTTTTCTGATAAATCATAAAACAGAACCATTTGAAAGATAGCTATGCTCTCCATAAAGCATATACAATTCCCAGAGGATGGGATTTATGTTTCTTTGAATGACAGTCAACACTGTAAAAATTTGGTTAGAAGAATTGCAGGTCAGAGATCTTGGATGTGAGTGACATTGGCAGCATAAAGAAATCACCAGGGAATAAGTTTTTTTGAACTTTGTCAGTCATTTTTTTTTTTAAGTCAGAAGTCTTATAAAGAAACCTAAAGAAATAGTTTGTCAAATGCAGTTATATCCTAGAAAAATGAAAACAATATAAAATAAATAAAACAGAAAACAAAAGCCTAATATGCTGAGCATGAGCTCACAATTAGTGATAAACAGAATTTTTTCAACCTTTATTTTGATATGACTTTTGATTTACTGCAGAGTTGCAAAGATAGTACAGAGTTCTCACGTGCTCTGCTTCTAGCTATTCCTAAGCTTAACAGCTCACATAATCTGGTGTGTTTATCTGGTGTTCTTATATAAAGTTAAGAAATTAACTTTAGTGATATATATTAATTACAAACTTCTTTTTGTATTTGACAAGTTTTGTCACAGATTTTTTTGCTGATCTAGGATTAAGTACAGAATACAATGATTCACTTAGCCATCACATCTTCTTAGCCTCCTTTAATTTGTGATAGTTTCTCAGTCTTTTCTTGCTCGTTTTTTGGGGTTTCTTTTGTTAGTTTGTTTGTTTGTTTTGCTTTTGTTTTTTACCTTGGCATTCACTTTTTATGGTTACCAGTAGAGTAAAATTTCTTTCAGTTGAATTTCTCTAATGCTTTCTTAAAGACTGTGGTTATGGTTTTGGGGTAAAACCAAACATCAGGCTAATTGGTCACAGTATTGAATTCTCTTTGATGCCAACATTTAATATTTCGCTGCTTCCATTAATCCTCTTTTACCTCATGAAACAATTTTCATTTATTCATTCAACATTTTTATTTGTATGTGAGATAGTAACTTTGATCTGGAATTGCTAGAAAGAAGAGATTGGCCTTCAAGATGAAAACCCAACTCACCCCCTGCATGTCCTTGGGACATGTAATGATACAGAGATGAAGTGTTTTCTTTTCTTATATTAGGGAGAGTTTTGTGATATTAACATAAATGTTAATGGTGATTTTAGCCTTAATCACTTGGCTAAGGTGGTATTTTCCAGGTTTCTTCCCTATAAAGTTTTTATTTATCTCTTTCCATATTTTATTCGTTAAAGAAGCTAACTACTAAATCCAGCCACCACTTAAGGAGGAAGAATTAAGCTCCTCCACCTCCTTGAGGGAAGAGTATTAAATAATTTGTGGAAATTCTTTAAAACCACCAGAGTAATTACTAAATATCTTGAGACTGTACAAATATCTTATTCTCTTTAAAGTTTTGCTCACTCATTTTAACATTCATCAGTAGATCTTGCCTCCAAGTTGACATTTCCTTTCTGCAGTATATTCCAGGACAAGCTTGTATTTTCTGTCCTAACTTCAGATTCAGTCATTTCTCCAATAATCCTTTATATCAGTTTATTGGAGAATAGTATTTAGAAACTAAGATATATGTGGGTGTTAGTTGTGCCAATTTATACTGAAATGTCATTGTTTTTAGGCCATCTTAACATATATGTATATGTATAACATATATTTATGTATAATAAATATATGTACGTATTTAAGTATCTGTCTGTAGGTTCTCTCTCTCTCTCTCTCTCTCTCTCTCTTCCAGCATCACAGGGTTTATTCTAGCCTTCCCCTCATTATTGGTGATTTCTACCTCTTACCATAGATATCTCATTTCTATTTTCTACAATTTACTTATTTATTTGCTCAACCCTAGGATATAACTAATTTCAGAATTATCACCTAGGGTACAATGTTTATGGACACTTCTTTTTGTATTTAGCTCTACATTATTGGATGAGGATGGATTAGGGTAAAACCCTGCTTAGAGTCTTTAATTTTTCTAACTCTTTTGTACTATATGTCTAATCTAAATTTTTTTTCAAAATGATATGTAGGTAAAAAATTCAAAATCTAAAATCACAAATTAAATCTGTTTTACTGAAACTTCCATTTTCCCAATAATTTATATTTATCTCAAGCCAGAAAATGAAGATATGAAAAGATTATTTCCTATGCACTGTGCTCTTTAGGGATTTGCAATACAATATGCATTTATTTTTCTTGTACTTATATGATTACAAGCCTTTAATAACAAAAGTCTAGTGGAAAACACTTCATGGGCCTGAGATAAAGGTATTTCCATGGGACACGTAAGGACCACGACTCCTGAGGACTTGAATTCAAAAGCCTTGAGTAATACAATTACAATGAGGTTATTGGATTGTTTTCTAAATACAGTTGGGTTCTAATCAAAACTACGAGCAAAACAAACTCTATACCCAGAGACCTAAAAAATAAAATTAGACCAGACTTATGCTTAGAAATTACCTCTACTTGGGGACACATTTTCTCCATAATACTTTCATTTATTTGATTGGCATTGGATTTGGGGGCTAAATTGGGAAAATGTTTTATTCCAATTTAGAAGATTTTTAAAAGACAGCTAGATATTCTAGAGGCTTAAGTCAATCTGGATATTTCATTCCTACTACTAACATGTAAGTCTTTTTAAAAACGAATTGTATGTTTGGAGCTTTGGCAAAAATGCATAAGGTAAACCTTTGCAGACATATCTGATCTGGAATTAAATTTGCTCCACAAGTATCAGGCTAACTGGTCACTGTATTGCATTCTCTTTGATGCCAACGTTTAATATCTTGCTGCTTCCATTAATCCTCTTTTATCTCATGAAACAATTTTCATTTATTTACTCATTTCAACATTTTTATTTGTANTAACTTTGACCTGGAATTGCTAGAAAGGAGAAGAGATTGGCCTTTAAGATGAAAACCCAACTCAAACCCGGAATGTCCTAAAACAATCTGTGCACTGCCTTGTGGCACTGTTTGACAATCCCTATTTCCAAATTCTGCATTTAGGCCCACCAAATGTCACATTATTAGTTAACTGCATATTTAGAATTTTCTTACAGCAGTGTATCCTCATCACTTATGTTGCATTAGATCCTTAAAGTAAATTACTCATATAAAGCTCACTGGTAGAGTGGAGAGGAACATTCCAACCTGGCTTCAAATGATTGTTCTAGAGGCCCTGTTGAGTGACATTTAGCTGGTTCATTATTTATGTTCCCTGAAAATATAAATTGTGATATTTAATTTAGAGAGCTTCATGAGTATCAAATGTGATACTAAATGAGTTTTATAGTAGATGAACTTACCACAATCTCAGTTTAAATAAAATTTAAGTGATTGCTCCTCATATTAATGTTTATCTACCTTTCAACACTGAAAAAGCATGTGAAACCTAAACAGTAGACAGTGGCCTTCCTGAAATTCTCTATATTAAAATTAATTCTACCATACAATGCAATGAAATACTTGGTAAGACATAGGCAAATTCAAATTCAGGGGAAAAAGGGGTCAGCAAATAATGCAATGCTCCCTCTGTTTTCTGCTTTACTTTTCTGTGTTTTAATTAGGATTTTCTATTTGATTATTTTCTATTTTCTTTGTACATTATTTTTGAAAAGTAATTGAAGAAAAAAATAGCTTCTAAAAGTAACTGAAGAATGTTTCAAAAGCTACCATATGATACATTTTCAACATTAATACTTTTTTCATCTGTATGCTAATTTATGCATGTAGATTAAATTCTATGTAGATAAAATTCAAATTTTTAAAATGTTTACATTAAGATTTTGTGCCTGTATACTTTTATTAATAATCCAGATTTTTTTTTCTTTTCTTTTCTTTAATATTAAGAAGATGTTTAAGATTGATGGTTTGGTCTTGTGTCCTCACCCAAATCTCACCTTGAATTGTAGTAATACCCAAGTGTTGAGGGAGGAACATGGTGGGAGGTAATTTAATCATGAGGTTGGGTCTTTCTGATGCTATTCTTGTGATAGTGAATAAGTCTTATGAGATCTGATGGTTTTATAAAGGGGACCTCCCCGGCACATGGCTCTTGCCTGCTGCCATGTAAGGTGTGATTTTACTTTTCATTCATTCACATTCTGCCATGATTGGGAGGCCTCTTCAGCTATGTGGAACTGTGACTCTATTAAACCTTTTTCCTTAAATATACACATATGTTTATTGCAGCGCTACTCACAATAGCAAAGACATGGAATCAACTCAAATGCCTATCAGTGATAGACTAGATAAAGAAATGTGGTACATATATGCCATGGAATGCTATGCAGCCACAAAAGAAACAAGATTACGTTGGTTGTAGGCACATGGATGGAGATGGAAGTCATTATCCACAGCAAACTAATGCAGGAAGAGAAAAACAAACAGGGTGTATTCTTACATATAATTGGGAGCTAAACAATTAAAACACATGGACACAGGGAGGGGAATAACTCCCTGGGCCCTGTCTAGGGGTAGAGTTGGAGAAGAGAGAGCATTAGAAGTACCTAATGTATGCTGGGTTTAATACCTAGGTAAGGGGTTGATATGTGCAGCAAACCACTATGGCACACATTTACCTATGTAACAAACCTGCACATCCTGCACATGTACCCTGGAACTCAAAATAAAAATAAATAAATAAATAAATAAATAAATTACTCAGTCTCAGGTATGTCTTTTTAGCAGCATGAGAAAGGATTAATACACTAAATTGGTATCAGTAGATTGGGGCACTGCTGTAAAGGTATGTGAAAATGTGGCAATGACTTTGGAACTGGGTAATAGGCAGAGGTTGGAACAGTT
This sequence comes from Cebus imitator, assembly GCF_001604975.1. NCBI lineage: Eukaryota > Metazoa > Chordata > Mammalia > Primates > Cebidae > Cebus > Cebus imitator. The sequence continues at coordinate 1,871,367 of NW_016107419.1, forward strand.
TGGAGGACTCAGAAGAAGATAAGAAAATGTGGAAAAGTTTGGAAGTTCCTGGAGACTTGCTGAATGACTTTGGCCAAAATGCTGGTAGGGATATGGACAATGAAATCCAGATCGAGGTGGTCTCAGATGGAGATAAGGAACTTATTGGGAGCTGACTGAAGTAAAGGTCACTCTTGCTATTGAAAGAGACTCATGCCATTTTGCCCCTGTCCTATAGAACTGTGAAACTTTGGACTTGGGGAAGATGATTTAGGGTATTTGGCAGAATAAATTTCTAAGTGACGAGGTGTTCAAAAGGAAGCACAGCATAAGAGTTTGAGAAAGTTGCACCTGGAAATGCAGAAGAAGAAAAAACCATTTTCTGGGGAGAAATTCAAGCCTGCTGCAGAAATTTGTATAAGTAAGTAGTGAGGATCCAAATGCTAGTCATAAAGACAGTGGGGAAAATGTCTCCAGGGCATGTCAGAGACCTTCATGGCAGTCTCTCCCAACACATTTTTTCCTAGTAGGAAAAAATGGTTTCCCGGGCCAGGCTCAGAGCCCTACTTCTGTGTACAGTCTAGGGATTTGGTGCCCTGCATCCCAGCTTCTCCAGCCCCGGCTAAAAGGGGCCAAGGTACAACCTGTGTGTTTGCTTTGGAGTGTGCAAATCCCAAGCATTGGCAACTTCCACATGGTGTTGAGCCTGCAGGTGCACAGAAGTCAAGAATTGAGGTTTGAGAGCCTCCCCACAGATTTCAGAGCATGTGTGAAAACGCTTGGATGTCCAGGCAAAGGTGTGCTGCAGGGCCAGAGCTCTTATTGAGAACTTCTGCTAGAGCAATGCAGAAGGGAAATGTGCAGTGTGAACCCCCACACAGAGTCCCCACTGGAACACTGCCTAGTGGAGCTGTGAGAAGAGGGCCACCATCCTCCAGACCACAGAATGGTAGATCCACTGACAGCTTGCACCCTGCATCTGGAAAAGCTGTAAACACTCAATGTCAGCTATTGAAAGCAGCCAAGAGCAGGCTGTAGACTGCAAAGCCACAACAGCAAAGCTGCCCAAGGGTGTGGGTGTCCACCTCTTGCATCAACATATCCTGGATGTGAGACATGATGTCAAAGGAGATAATTTTGGAGCTTTTAGATTTGACTGCCCTGTTTGATTTTGGACTTGCATGGGGCCTGTAGCCCCTTCATTTTGGACAATTTCTCCTGTTTGGGACATCTGTATTTACCCAACGCTTGTACTCCTATTATATCTAAAAACTAACTAACTTGCTTTTGATTTTATAGGCTCATAGGCAGAAGGGACTTGCCTTGTCTCCGACGAGACTTTGGACTGTGGACTTTTGAGTTAATGCTGCAATGAGTTAAAACATAGGCGGACTGCTGGGAAAGCATGATTGGTTTTGAAATTTGAAGACATATGATTTGGGAGGGACCAGAGGTAGAATGATATGTGTCCCCACCCAAATATTGCCTTGAATTTTAATAATCCCTACATGTCATGGAAGGAAACTGGTGGGAGGTAATTGAATTGCGGTTGAAGATTTTTTTTTTCAATGCTGTTCTTGTGATAGTGAATAAGTCTCAAGAGATATGATGATTTTATGGGTGGGGGAGTTCCCCTATACACGCCCTCTTGCCAGCCACCATGTATTGAAGTGACTTTGCTCATCCTTCCCCTTCTGCCATGATTGTGAGATCTCTCCAGTCATGTGGAACTGTGAGTCCATTAAACTTATTTCTTTTATAAATTATTGGTCTCAGGTATGTCTTTATTAGCAGCATGAGAATGGACTAATACAAGAATATATGTAGAAACTACCAATTTCATTTAGATTTTTTTTTCTAATTCTTGTTTCTGGTTAATTATCAATGCTAAACTAGAAAGATTAAAATAAGACTTTGTTTTCTATAAAAATTACCACAATGTATTAACAATTGCCCTTACTTTACCTAGCTGGCATTATCAAAGTTCCTTATATTAGTCTCATACTTGAGAAAATTATTTGTTTCCATGAAAAAATAAATACAATGCCTAATAATCATTTATATTCTCATGGTGATTAATTCAATAAAATATTTGTGGAGTATTTGCCATATGCAAAGTTGGTTACTAAGTGCTTTGGAGTATCAGAGACTTGTCTCACATCATATCAAAGAAATCTAACCTATCTCAGGAAGTCAATTAAGACTTCCTTGAGTGAGTGATTTAGGTTGATCTCTGGAAGATGTCTTGATGGAAACTGAGGATTAGTTGTTCATCCCATATTCCATCATCCTTATGGAGAGCCAGCACTACATTTCACAGATTTTAATTGAAATGCTTTAAATGCCAATTTAGTTCTACCAGTTAAATGAGAGCACATGAGAATTGAAAATTCTTTTGTTTTCTATTCTTCAGCTCTTGAGAGTCAAAAGTCATTTGTGCGATGGCAGTGTCTTGATTCTGGATTATTGACACCTAATTAAGAACTAAACTAATAAATAAGAATAATTCTTAAGGAGCAACTCGTGCTCCCCTTTTCAGGTATGTTCTCAGAGGTAGTAGTTTCCCTGCTTCATTGATTCTGTTTTGTTTTGGGAGATTTTCCTTCATGCCCACTCAATATTCTAAAATTCCTACCTTCAGAACCACTTTTGCTAATGCAACTCATTCTTCATTGTAGACAACTGAAGAGGCTCCTTGTTATCATCAGTAAACCTTGGTAGCTATGGTTGACAGAGAATTAGCAGTCAACTTGGTAGACAGAATTTTAGGCAGTGAAAACAATAAGCACAATGGCCCAGAGACAAAAAAATTCACTGGCTGTTTTAGCAAAGGAAGGATGCTTATGTGGCTGGGCTGCAGAGAGGCACGTGAAGTATGCCATTCAGGAGAGAGATGCAGATTGCCTACATGCATGCAGGGTTTTGTGTGTCAATCTCCACACCAAGGGCAGTGTCAGACATAAAAGTTGTCAAGCCTAAAAATAATATAGTATGTTTTTTTAAAAGGTCATTTTAACTCAGGATAAAAATGAATTTAAATGACTTTAGTGCTAGGAAATGGGTTATGAATTTTTTTACAAATAAACAATGTAGAGATAATGGTACATGGACTAGGATGGCGGCAATAAAGAAAACTCCATGAATTAAAGAAATAATAAGATATGAATTTCATAAGACTGTTATTTGAATAGCCATGGAAGTTAACTGTAAGTGAGGTGTCAAACATGATATCAGGTTTTTGATTTGTAAAATTGAGTGGAAGGTAGTGCCTTTTGCTAAGACACAGATTCATAGAAGTACCAAGATTCTTGAAGAGGATTAAACTTTCAGATCTGCACAAGTTGAATTAGAATTGTCTGTGGAAAATCACAAAAAGAAAATACGTTTTTCAACATTTATCCATCAGTAAGTCAAGACTGCTTAAATGGTGAAGCAGTATAAATGTATGCATAAAACAATGGTGTCATCTTAAATATTAATCGTAAATGGTAAATGCAAATTAATAAATACTTATAATTTTAAATTCTATATTTTAGATTATTGAAAGATTAAAATATAAATAAAATAATTATATCAGAAATTTTTAATTAATGAATGAGATTATATTTAATTTTTAATGTCTTCAAGGAAATATTTCAGGTTTATACATGAGTTCTAGACTAGGAATATTTGTGTCCTAAAAAAAAATTCAACATAGAGTTCAAAAGTGCCTTAAATAAAACAAAACTAATATAATATGTTTTTAGGATTACAATTAGGCACAAATAGACATTGCTCGTTTGGATTATTAGCTAGATAGACAGGAGAAAATAGATATTTGGCTGTTTATAAATTTAAAAAATGAGTCTATTATAAAAATCAAAACTGCATCTTAGTACAAAAATCATACAATTATTCTAAGAGCAAAAATTTAAACTACTAAAGGAATGAAGATAAAATATAAATTAGTTCTTAAAGGGATACCAAGATAATTTCCTTGCATTCGTTTGCTCACATTTGGTCTTTTTATGTGTTTCACTTCCTTGGCAGAGCAATAAAATGCTTTGACATCTTCTTGGCCTAATAAGATGTATACATCAAAACCTACACTGCCAGTAATATTTCTCATATTTCAGAATGTAGCACTTTAATCATAAAGGAATAATAGAATGAAGAAAGATATGATCTTACACAGGATGTGATGACTTATTAATTCTCACGCTTATAATTTGTATAATCAAGGTGAGAATATAAACTACAAAAAATAATTGAGAGGTTTCAGAAAATTTAGAGTAACTTACTTGGTATCTAATGAATTTTTAATTCATGCAAGTTTTAATAGAAGGCATATAGCAAGCCATTTCAAAATTTATGTTGAGATACACTCAATTTCAATTAATTCACTGCACCACTGAAGCAGAAAACAGGTGACTTTATGAATCTTAGGAATAGTGACTGATTGCATAGTACTATGTCCATTACATTTGACTTCTGCTACATTTTGTAGCAGCATGGAAATAAAATGAATTGAAATCAACATAAAATAACTGTGACTACATACAGAATGGCTGTTTTGATGTAATTTCATAAAATTAAGTGCTGCAATTTTTTAAAGATATCTTAACTCAATTTGTATTTTTTTTTTGGTTTTGTGCTAACATGCATTTGAATAAAAATAATTGTATATTTAAGCATAAGCATGAATTTAAAATTATAAAAATATTTTTCTTAAGAAATTAATTGGTATTAGTTTGGGCATTTTAAATAGCTGCTATTTTGATAATTAGCATTTTGACATATCTATTATTTTAATATTTTATGTACTGTATTAAAACAGATCATTTTGAAGTTTAAATATTGGCTACTGTATATCAGTGACATTTCTCAAATTGACTGTTGCCATAGATATGCAACAGATTTTGTGAAAAATCAATTACTAATCATAGATAATTTTTATAAAAGTTATTTCATAACTTTTGCCTCATTGTTTGGGATATAATGATGTACAGATTCTTCCTTCTACTTTTTTTTCTTCAAATTTTATTTTAGATTTAGAGGGTACACCTGCAGATTTGCTGCATAAGTAAATTTGCTACATGATGCTGAGGTTTGGACCCTGTCTTCCAGGTAGTGAGCATAGTATCCAATAGAATAGTACACAATAGCTAGTTTTTAAATCCTCTACCTCCTCTCTTCCTCACCTGTCTAGTAGTCCCCAGTGTATGTTGTTTCCATATTTGTGTCTACGTGTATTCAATGTTTAGATTGAACTTACATGTGAAAACAAGTTTGTTTTTTTGTTCCTGTGTCAATTCGCTTAGAATAGTGATCTCTAACTGCATCCAACTTGCTACAAAGGACATGATTTCATTTTGTATTATAGCTGTATAGTATTCAATGGTGTATATGTCTAACATTTTATTTATCCAATCTACCATTGATAGACACAGATATTAATTTCATGTCTTTGCTATTGTGAATACTATTGCAATGAACATATAAGTGCATATATCTTTTTAGTAAAAGGGTTTATTTTCCTTTGGGTAAATACCTAGTAATGAGATTGCTGGGTTGAATGGTAGCTCTGTTTTAAGTTATTTGAGAAATCTCCAAACTCCTTTCCACAGTGGCTGAACTAAATTATATTCCCACCAACAGTGAACAACAGTTCCCTTTTCTCTGCAGTCGCACCAGCATCTGTTATTTTATGACTTTTTAAGAACAGCCACTTCGACTGGTATGAGATGGTATCTCATTGTGGTTTTGATTTGCATTTCTCTGAAGATTACTGATAATGAGCATTTTTTTATGTTTTTGTTGACAGCTTTGTATGTCTTCTTTGGAGAAGAGTATGTTTATTTCCTTTGCCTATTGTTTTAATGGGTTGCCTGTTTTGTTGTTGTTGTTGGTTTGTTTAAATTACTTATAGATTCTGATTATTAGACCTTTGTTCAATGCATAGTTTGCAAATATTTTCATTCATGCTATAGGTTGTCTGTTGACTCTGTTGATAATTTATTTTGCTGTGCAGAAGTACTTTTGTTTAACTAGGTCCCATTTGTAAATTTATTTATTTATTTAAAATGGAGTCTCACTCTGTCACCCAGGCTGGAGTGCAATGGTGTGATCTTGGCTCACTGCAATCTCCACCTCCTGGGTTCAATTGATTCTCCTGATTCAGCCTCCCAAGTAGCTGGGATTACAGGCATGTGCCACAATGCTTGTCCAATTTTTTGTATTTTTAGTAGAGACAGGATTTCACCGTATTGGCCAGGCTGGTCTCAAACTTCTTACCTCAAGTAAGCCACCTGCCTCGGTCTCCCAAAGTGCTGGGATTACAGGTGTGAGCCACTGTGCCCATCCCCCATTTCTAAATTTTTATTTTTGTTCCTTGCTTCTACTTTTGAAGGAAATTGCATAAATGCAGTTGTTTTTCAGATGTTCTAAAGGAAATGAATAAGGTCAAAACTTATATGTGGAATCTAAAAAAGCTGAACTCATAAAAGTAGAGAGTAGAATGGTGACTACCAGATGCTGGGGCTATTGGGGAGATGTTGGTTAAAGAATACAAAATTATGTATTAAAATATTAAAATAAGATGAATATGCACATGAGATCTCTTGTACAATATGGCGACTATAGTTAATAACATTGTTGTATTCTTAAAAATTGCTAAGAGAGTAGATATTAAGTTTTCTACAATATGAACAAAACAATAATATGTATGTGAGGTAACGCATATGTTAATAAACTCAATTTAGTCATTCCACAATGTATACATATTTCAAAGTATGTACATGATAAATACAACTTTTATACCTTCTACAGTGTGTCTATACTTCTTAACAATATCCTATACATAGTAAATAACATACAATTTTATCTGTCAATTAAAAATATATAAAATCAATATTAAAAAGGACACACAGTAAAAAAGAAAAGTGTATTTCTTCTTCTTTCCTTTAATATTGGCAATCATTTCTTTCCTTCTATGTACACATATAGTATGATCAACATTAACATGATAACAGACATTGATTAAATATCTAGTATGTTCTTGTCACTCATTTAGGCAATGTAATGATTAGAAAATTATTAAGAAAAATATTTACACACACATATAAAACTCAGTTTACAAGTCTATATCTTATAAAGTCCAAGTTTGAATATCTATTGCCTTAATAAGCAGGTTCAAACCAAACACTGAGATAACTTCTGGAAAAAGTTTACACATTTCCTTTTCACATATATTTATTTTATTTATTAGATTTTTCTCTATCAAAGTCTACAGTTTCCTCCTAGTACTTAATGAATTATAACCAATATCGTTAGTGTTCTCCATGTCACTACATATTTGTTCCATTTGAATTACCTATTCAAGCTAATTTTGAATTCTCTCCTAAATCCACATACTTTTTAAATTAAAATTTGTGATGCTGCATTGCTTATGTTTAGAATATTTCACCATAGACAGTAGTTCTGAGTCCTTTAAGATCTATATCTTTGAAATTATCCTCCCATTCAGAAATCAGCACCTCCTTCTCTGAATTGCTTAAATTCTACCATTGTCACCTCCTAAAATGCTTAAATTAGAATTATTTATGTACAGAGACTTACAGAGGATTCAACTTAAGAGGAATATTGGAGCCCCTTACTCTGAAGATGTGAAAACTTGCATTCTTGGGGGTGAAGTGACTTTGAAATAACAGATTAGAAGTTCACTTTATCTAAACATCCATGTAAATAATAAAATCTTCTCTGAGTTCAAGGTGAGGTTACCGACAGTCCTTAACATATATTAGTGACAAAGGCCTTCACAACTCTAAAGATAGTCCCACGTTACAAACACAGCAGTGGAGCCATATCCTTCCCACTGTTTGCATTTTCTTCTATCACAATGAAGCTTTATATCATTAACCAATTGGAAAAAAGATCTCTAACTTCCTTTGCAAGATAGACAGGTAGCATTACATTTTCCTGAAAGCCAAATTAAAATGTCTTATTCTATTACTCTAGTTTTATGGATAAAAACATTATTCTTTTTTTACACCAGGTGCTTTTAAGGCACTGCCAATATGGCATTACTCTTTGTACAATCTAGTTATGCTTTACTTAAAAACTATGGGCCAGGCTCGGTGGCTCATGCCTGTAAACCCAGCACTTTGGGAGGCCCAGGTAGGTGGATCACTTGAGCCAAGGAATTCTTGATCACCCTGAGCAACATAGGAAGCCCCCATCTCTATTAAAGAAGACTAAAACTTAGCCAGCCATGATGTCGCATAGCTGCAGTCCTAGCTACTCAAGAGGCTGAGGCAGGAGGATGACCTGAGCTGGGGAGGTGGAGGTTGCAGTGAGCTAAGTTCATGCCACTGCACTTCAACCTGGGTGAAAAAGTGAGAACCTGTCTCATAAAAGCAAAAAACAACAGCAACAGAAACCCAAAACTAAAGATTCCACTTTAACTTCACATATATATATATATATGAACTTCATATATATATAACTTCATATATATATACACACACCTCCTTTGTGTAAGGTCATTCTATATTAATTTTCAGTACTTGGAACACTGTAACTTTGAAAAAAAACAATATATATCTTAGTAACTTTATCAGTAATATATATATTGAACACACATTAGATGACCTAGGGCAACAAGTTGAATGAGAAAAAGAATAATATATGAATAAATTCTGGACCTATATAGAAATAACACAGTAAAATGTGCAGTTACTACTGCACAATAACTGATAGCACATGAAGAGATTTATCCTCATGAAACATTGTGATAAAAAAAATCAGCATTTATTTAATTAAACGCATTTTTAAGCAACAAAATATTTTAGTAAATTTGAAAAGAGTAAGAGATTATGCAGCCATAAAAAACGATGAGTTTGTGTCCTTTGTAGGGACATGGATGAACCTGGAAACCATCATTCTCAGCAAACTGACACAAGAACAGAAAATCAAACACCGCATGTCCTCACTCACAGGCAGGTGTTGAACAATGAGAACACATGGACACAGGGAGGGGAGAATCACACACTGGGGTCTGTTGGCGGGGGATATAGGGGAGGGACAGTGGGGGGTGGGGAGTTGGGGAGGAATAACATGACGAGAAATGCCAGATATAGGTGACAGGGAGGAAGGAAGCAAACCACATTTTCATGTATGCACCTAGGATGAAACAATCTTGCATGTTCTTCACATGTACCCCAAAACCTAAAGCCCAATAAAATACACATTAAAAAAAAGAAACAAAATGTATGAATGTCTTTATTTTCTTACGGGAACTTTCTTCAGGAACTCAAGTGATGTGTACACAAGAAGGAGGACCCGAAACTAGTTTAATATTTTCATTTTATGCAAGACATTTAAAATTTGAAAATAAGTGGGCTGCTTAATTGTATGTTTGCACAATTTGGAAACACATATGTTTAAACATGTGCATGCATATGAACAAAATTGATGAAGTAATATTTATCTTGTGTCTATGAATCTTGATAAATTTACTAATTATAAAAGCTTATCTGTAATGTACTTTGAATTTTCTAAGTACACAAACTGGTTATCTGTAAATGATGGTAATGTGAATTATTTATTCCTTTTCGGTTCTTGCTTAAAAATGTTTTTCCTTACCTTACAACCCTATCTGGTATTTCCCTAGACAATGTAAAGTATCAGTGGAAATACTGGAAATCCTCACCTCAGTCATGGAAAATATTTTAGGATTTCACTACTAAATGTAAAATTTGAAGTATGTCCTTTTATAGACATTCCTATTTTTAGTTTAAGGGCATACCTTTTTAAATGTAAAATATCATTAGCTGGTTTTGGATTTAGCATATGCTTTTTCCATATCTATTGAAATTATTATACATTTTACTACATATTCAATTAATTTCTTGAATTATTGAATTTTTAAATGTTAAACCCAATTTGTCTTTGGAGAAAACTGTACGATGTCATGAAAAATGTTTTCTCTTCACAAACCATTGGAATTATTTTGTTAGTATTTTAGTTAATTATTTTCTTATGTATTCATGGTAGTAATTAGACTGTAATTTTTTTCTTTATTGTAATTTCTTTGTGAATTTGGTGTTCCAATTTTTTTCTCTCACATAATGAGTGGAAAGTATTCCACATATTTCTATTTTACAGAAGAACCTATTCATGATTTTTGTTAGCTCTTCCTTAAGTATTTGTGATAAGTCATTGGTAAAGGCATTTGTGACTAAGATATTCTTAGAGAATATTTTTAATTAATTATAATTTGATTTTTGCAAGTAGATATAGATTTGTTCAGGTTTCCTCTTTATGTCAATTTCAGATTTGTTTTCCTAGGATTTTTCTCATTCTTATAAAGATACTCTTAATATTTTGTACTAATTTTTGATGTTTGTAAGATATGTTGTGCTTTTTATTTTTCATTCCCGATATGAGAAATGTGTGCCTCCTCTCCTCTTTATTTGTAAAATCAGACTTGCTGAGTGTTTATTGATTGTATGAGTATTTGCAAAACGTGAAATCTGGTTTAATTTTATTTATATTACAAGTTTTTCTATCTTAATAACTTCAGTATATATGTTTTTTTTATATTTTGGGTTTAATCTGTTGTTTCTATTCTAACTTCATGAAATATCATTTATTTCAGCCTTTTATTTTCTACTATTGTGTATTTTTATGGTTGCACATTATTCTTCTAGTGGATTTGCTATAATCAAGTTTAATTTATTATATTTTCATTATCATCATTTTGAAAACCTCATAATTTATATTGGAATTTTTTCTACCTATATATTATTTAAAATTTATATTGTTAATTCTCAGCTTTGGGTTTTTAAATTTTTCTGGCTATAGGTATTTCTGTATGTAAAACAGATCAGGCTTGATAATTTTTTTCAGTTCTTCAACATATGTTTTGTTTGCTTCTTCTATTAATTATTGAGAAAATGAAACAAAAAATTTCTCACTCTAATTGTGGATTTGGACTTTTCTTTATATTTTTGTCAATAGCATTTACATAATTTTAACAGACTTTATATATAAATTACATTTTTATAATTGTCATAAATTTCTGGCAATTCCTATAATTGATCCATTTATTATTATGTAATGTCCCAATGTTTAAGTGCTGCTTTCTTTTGCTTAGTATATTTACAGTATGTTTTTTTTTAATCTTTCTATATTTAGCTTTCTTTTCTGACATTAAAGATGCAATTCTAATAAGCAGTATAGGCATTGTTATTTTCTAACTTGCTCTATAAATTTTACTTAAGCATCTAGCCTATTTAAATTTATTATAATTACTTACTAATTTAGATTTATGCCAGCCATTTTAGTATCTGTTTTTCTTTGTCCCACCAGCTTTTTTCCTTTTTCTCCCTTCGAGATGTTTTCTCTATGAATTTTATTTTGATATTCAACTTGCTACTATTGTTTTCATACCTGTGTGTATAATTTTAATAAAACTTTCTTTCTACATGGGAAATTGACCTGGGGTTAACTTTCATGTACTGTTTCCCTAGAAGTCTGAAGATAGTGGTGTTTAAGTTCATACTAAATAATCAACTCCTGGAAACTGGATTAAATGGAATATTTATGAACTACAAATATCATGTTGAAAAACATAGCTTTGATTTTTCTTGTATGTAGAATGATATACAGAGGTGTTTCCTTGTGGGGACCTAGGATTATGCCCAATGCTTCCTATATGGACCTACAGCTTCTAAGATAGAATTGTTTTCACACCCTGAAGTTCTGTCCTACACCAATGCTTTCACGTAGTAGCCCAAAAAATTGCCCTTGAATTATTGTAAGAATTCCCACTGAAGAGACATACGTGATACTACCCTATTAGCATGCTGAGTGTTCCAGCAGATTGTATATTGCAGCAGTTGCCACATAATTACAATATGAATCTTTAATAATAATAATGTAATACCATTTCTCAAATAATGCCATGGTCTTGGAATACTTATTTATTTATCCCATCTTTCTTTTTTGCTGTGTTTGCCATGCATTTTAATTATGGATATATTTTAAACATTGCTCTATTTGTTATTTACAGTCAGTATTAGGCTCTTTATTTACTTTCTGAATTTCTTTTTCACTCTGAGATCATCGTCCTTCTGTGTAAAGACTTTGATTTAATATTTGTGTAGCTTCTGTTTACTGGCAGTCAATTATCTAAATATTTATTCATCAGGAATTTTTATATTTTGGTTTTTTTATTTAGTATTCAACCTTGAAGGATATTTTCACTGAATATAGGAATCTATGCTTGCAATAGGTTTATTTTAGCATTTTAAAGCTGTATTTTACAGTTGCCTAGACTCGATAATTTCTGTTAGAAGTCAGAAGATCAATTACACAGCATGGTGAACAAAGAGACAAAGAAGGACATTACATAATGGTAAAAGGATCAATGCAACAAGAAGAGCTAACGATCCTAAATATATACGCACCCAATACAGGAGCACCCAGACACATAAGGCAAGTTCTTAGTGACTTACAAAGAGACTTAGACTCCCACACAATAATAATGGGAGACTTTAACACCCCATTGTCAATATTAGACAGATCAACGAGACAGAAAATTAACAAGGATATCCAGGACTTGAACTCAGAACTGGACCAAGCAAACCTAATAGACATTTACAGAACTCTCCATACCAAATCCACAGAATATACATTCTTCTTGGCACCACATCGCACCTACTCTGAAATTGAACACATAATTGGAAGGAAATCACTCCTCAGCAAATGCAAAAGAACAGAAATCATAACAAACAGTCTCTCGGACCACAGTGCAATCAAGTTAGAACTCAGAATTCAGAAACTAACTCTGAACCGCACAGCGTCATGGAAACTGAACAACTGGCTCTTGAATGTTGACTGGATAAAGAATGAAAAGAAGGCAGAAATAAAGATGTTCTTTGAAACCAACGAGAACAAAGGCACAACATACCAGAATCTCTGGGACACATTTAAAGCAGTCTCTAGAGGAAAATATATAGCAATAAACGCCCACATGAAAAGCAAGGAGAGATCTAAAGTCGACACCCTTTTGTCAAAATTGAAAGAGCTAGAGGAGCAAGATAAAAAAAATTCAAAACCTAGCAGAAGACAAGAAATAACTAAGATCAGAGCAGAACTGAAGGAAACAGAGATTA
>NW_016107419.1:1885572-1887834 GCF_001604975.1 Cebus imitator
ATATCTAGAAGACCCCATCACCTCAGCCCAAAATCTCCTGAAACTGATAAGCAACTTCAGCAAAGTCTCAGGATACAAAATCAATGTGCAAAAATCACAAGAATTCCTATACACCAATAACAGACTTAAAGAGAGCCAAATCAAGAATGAACTGCCATTCACAATTGCTACAAAGAGAATAAAATACCTAGGAATACAGCTAACAAGGAGTGTAAAGGACCTCTTCAAGGAGAACTACAAACCACTGCTCAATGAAATAAGAGAGGACACAAACAGATGGAGAAACATTCCATGTTGATGGTTAGGAAGAATCAATATCGTGAAAATGGCCATACTGCCCAAAGTAATTTATAGATTGAATGCTATCCGCATCAAGCTACCAATGACCTTCTTCACAGAACTGGAAAAAAATACCTTAAACTTCATATAGAACCAAAAGAGAGCCCACATAGCCAAGTCAATTCTAAGCAAAATGAACAAAGTAGGAGGCATCACACTATCAGGCTTCAAACAATATTACAAGGCTACAGTAATCAAAACAGCATGGTACTGGCACCAAAGCAGACATATAGACCAATGGAACAGAACAGAGGCCTCAGAGGCAACACAACACATCTACAACCATCTGATCTTTGACAAACCTGACAAAAACAAGCAATGGGGAAAGGATTCCCTGTTTAATAAATGATGTTGGGAAAACTGGCTAGCCATGTGCAAAAAGCAGAAACTTGACCCCTTCCTGACATATTACACTAAAATTAACTCCAGATGGATTAAAGACTTAAACATAAGACCTAACACCATAAAAACCCTAGAAGAAAATCTAGGCAAAACCGTTCAGGACATAGTCATAGGAAAGGGCTTTATGACCAAAACACCAAAAGCATTGGCAACAAAAGCCAAAATAGACAAATGGGACCTAATCATACTCCACAGCTTCTACACAGCAAAAGAAACAGTCATTAGCGTGAATCAGCAACCAACAGAATGGGAAAAAAATTTTGCAGTCTACCCATCTGACAAAGGGATGATATCCAGAATCTACAAAGAACTAAAACAGATTTACAAGAAAATAACAAACAAGCTCATTCAAAAATGAGCAAATGATATAAATGGACACTTTACAAAAGAAGACATACATGAGGCCAACAAACATATGAAAAAATGCTCATCAGCACTGGTCATTAGAGAAATGCAAATCAAAACTACATTGAGATACCATCTCATGCCAATTAGAATGGCAATCATTAAAAAATCTGGAGACAACAGATGCTGGAGAGGATGTGGAGAAAAAGGAACACTTCTACACTGTTGGTGGCAGTATAAATTAATTCAACCATTGTGGAAGACAGTGTGGCAATTCCTCAAGGACCTAGAAATAGAAATTCCTTTTGACCCAGCAATCCCATTACTGGGTATATATCCAAAGGTTTATAAATCATTCTACTATAGGGACGCATGCACATGAATGTTCATTGCAGCACTGTTTACCACTGTTTACAATAGCAAAGACCAGGAACCAACCCAAATGCCCATCGATGATAGATTGGACAAGGAAAATGTGGCACATATACACCATGGAATATTATGCAGCCATCAAAAACAATGAGTTCGAGTCCTTCATAGGGACATGGATGAACCTGGAAACCATCATTCTCAGCAAACTGGCACAAGAACAGAAAATCAAACATTGCATGTTCTCACTCATAGGCAGGTGTTGAACGATTAGAACACATGGACATAGGGAGGGGAGCATCAAACAGTGGGGTCTGTCAGTGGGAAATAGGGTGAGACAGTGGGGGGTGGGGAGTTGGAGAGAGAGAGCATAGGGAGAAATGCCAGATATAGATGATAGGGAGGAAGGTAGAAAATCACACTGCCATGTGGGTACCTATGCAACAATCTTGCATGTTCTTCACATGTACCCCAAAACATAAAATGCAATCAAAAATAAAACTATATATATATGGCTATTAGCTGATTACTGTACTTATGAATTTTGCTAAGAGAATATTTCAAATGTTTTTAATCACAAAATTCTTAAATATTTGAGATGATACATGTTAATTAGCTTTAACCATTCAACATTATATTAAAAGTTATAACATCATTTTGTACTGCGTAATTATATACAGCTAAAATTTATCATCAAAAATTAATAATAGTATATCATTCCTTATTAAAAAGCAAGTATGTCTATTTTTGGTATTTTTAAAATATATCTGGTGTCTCTTCTGCCTCTTGACCATACTCTTTCACTTA
>NW_016107419.1:1888244-1897008 GCF_001604975.1 Cebus imitator
TTGATATTGACCCCTTATTTCTCATTATCTCAAATCCCTCATATATTTTATTTCATTTACTCTTTACTTTTTCTACATGGTAATGTTGGTTAGAAGAAAAACAATTACGATTGCATCATATCTAGAAATGGAAATCTGTACTTATAAGCAAAATCTATCCTTTCTTCTTGTTGCTGTTGCTGAAATTATGATAGCCTGAGAAGTCACTAAATAAGAGTAAAAAGGGAGCCACAGCATATTTTTTGCCTGGCTATATCTACTAATGTCAAATAATGAAATTTTGTCCCAAGTTATTTGCATTGGGTTGTTACTGGATACAAACCGCTTAATTTATTCCTTGGGTCTAGTATTTATTAGCTCTGTGACCTGGTTAACATCTTTAAGGTCTCTATATCTCAGTTTATTTATATGTAAATTAGGGATACTAATATTTTTATAACTATGGAGATTTTGTGAGAATAAATTATTTAATGTATATGGTTACCTATTTTGATGATGGTGATAGTATAAGAATGAAAACATTAATAGCTGTTGATATCAAATATATAAAAGTTGATGTTATCCTGTAGGACAGAGTTACATATAGAGATACAGTTCTGTATCTCTAAGTATACCAATACATGTATTAATATAATGCCTGTGTTGTAGCAAGTAATTTCTATAGGTAATTTTTATAATGTACTCATAGACAAAGTATACACTTTTACTCCAACTGAAGTTTGGAGCTAACATTTCCATATACCGTGTTTCCCTTTATTTGTGGTACATTGCAGGACTATTTTTAATAATATTATACTTGAACTGGTAATAATTTTAATTCTAAATTTCCAGGACAATAAATATTTATGTACCTGAAAATTTTATTATAAGTTTAAAAATGTATCATTGTGCTTTGTGAATATATTCACTAGCAAAATTTCTCTGTTATCTTGTTCAGCTGTTTTCCTCATTCAGTACTAGATGTTTAAGAAGAATTGCTAAGCTATGAATTACATTCTTTGGCATCTCTATGAAGTTTTCTGGAATGAAAATATCAAATTAGTGCTGCAGTTATGCAATTTCTATGCGTTGAGCATAAAGTAGCAGTTTTCATTAACAGGTTTTCACAGTCAAAACTGTTATTTCTCTACCAACATTTCTAATTCAAAATGCAAGCTGCTTATTTGCAAACAGAGAAATTGGAACTTTTCAATTATGCTAATCATCACTTATAAAATTTCTTGAAAGTCTCATGATCTAATGAACAATTGAATACTCACTTTTTAATGCCTTGTCTACAACTATTTAGTTATCTGCCTATCTGTCTCAATCTTTCCCTCATTTTGATTAAATAATGAAGGCATTTTTTTTCAAGTCATGTTTTTCAGTCACTAATGGTGTTATTAAGGGATTTAGCTGGGTTTTGTTTCATTTTGTGCCCCTGAATCAAATTACTTTAAGAGCTCCATGTATGAATAGAAGTGATAGAAAACACTACACAAGCTTAGCTTACCCTAATCATTCTGCATAATATCTGACCTAGAAATTAGAGAGATATAATATATTTCATTATATAATATTCCAGAAGCATTTAAGATGTCCGAAGTCTAAATCACTATTTTAATGCTATGTTATAATTTTTATTGTCATTCTTTTCTGTTAGGTCAGATGAACATAACTTTTTAATTTTTCACATTAGTGATAATATTATTTTGATATTTATTACATATCAAATGTCACTAGCATATAGATTACCTTTGTTTTCTCATTATATCGAATCAGTTTTACTCCTTAAAGTTTTATTTAAGCTGTAAAGAATCTGGCAAACAAAGCAAAACCTATATATAAAATATAATGTGATATTTTGTTAGAACTCAATGTCAGCATTAATTCTTTAAATCAAAGTTAATATTAAAATCATGTATGCTATGGGGATTTATTCCTTCAATATTTTTTGCTTTCCTTAAAGAAAACATCTAGAAAAGCAATGTGAGTTCAAAAGTGAAGCATTTTGTGTATTACTCTCCTACTTTTGTCGAAAAATACTTTAAATGTTTTATCATAATTTGAGTGATATTTAAATGCTAATATCAAAAAGTAAATTTTTTAGACAGAATTTAAAATTACATATTTTTGTATTGTTTTCAGGGAAATTTAGCAAATTAATATATCATTTATTATATTCTGTGAAGGGATATTAACATTATACTACTAATAATTTCTCACTGCCTATAACATAAATTAAGTAATCTATGCTGGCCTTCAATGTGTAATATATTTGCTACATTGGGGAGATACTAGTCATAAGAAATATAGGTTTCTAGCTTTACGGGACTCTGGAAGACTCTATGCTTTTCCTCTCCTTGTGTTCTCCATCCCTTATGAATAACTCAGAAGTGTCTATTTAGGTCGTTTGCTTATGCTGAATTGGGTTATTTGGGGCATTTTTCCTATTGAGTTGTGTGATTTTCTTACATATTTTGGATAATAACCCATTATCAGATATAAAATTTGTGAAAATTTTCTTCCATTTCATAGGTTGTCTTTTCATTTGGTTGATTGTTTCCATGGCTGTGCAAAGCTTTTTAGCTTGATGTGGTCTCACTTGTTTATTTTTTGCTTCTGTTGCCTATGCTTTTGTTGTCACATAAAAAAAATAATTGCTAAGACAAATGTCAAGGATATTTTCCCTATGTTTTCTTCTCAAAGTTTTATAGTTTCACATCTTATTTCAAGTTTTTAATCCATTTTGAATTGATTTTTATGTATAATATAAAATGAAAGTCCAATTTCATTCTTTTTTATGTGGATATTCAAATTTCTCAACAAAATTTATTGAAGAGACTATCCTATCTCCATTATTTTCTTAGTACTCTAGTCAAAGAATTGACTGCACATGTATGGGTTTATTTCTAGTCTTCTGTTCCATCTGTCTGCATGTCTGTTTGTATGTCAACATCACATTGTTTTGATTTCTGTCATTTTCTAGTAGAATTTGAACTCAAGGAATGTGTTGACTCTAACTTTGTTCTTCTTTCTCAATATTGACTTGGCTACTAGAGGTCTTTTGTGGTTCCACATATATTTTTGGATTGTTTTCTACTTTTTTGAAAAATAACATTAGAATTTTGATAGGAATTGCATTGAATCTGCAGGTCATTTTAGGTAACATAGACATTTTAGCAATAATCTTTCAATTATTTAACACAGCATATTTTTCCATTTGCTTGTGTCTACTTCAATTTCTTTCATCAGTGTTTTATAGGTTTTAGTGTACAGATCTTTCAACTCTTTGGTTAAATTTATTCCTAAGTATTTTATTATTTTTATGCTATTGTAAATTGAATTAAGACATATAAATTGTCAACAAGCATATGAAATAGTGCTCAACAATACTATTTTTTAGGGAAATGCAAATCAAAACCAGTGAGATATCAAATCACACCTCTTAGGATGGCTATTATTTAAAAGAAAAAAAAAGACAAATGGGTGTGGTGGCTCACAGCTGTAATCCCAACACTTTGGGAGGCCGAGCCAGGAGGATCATCTGAGATCAGGAGTTCAAAACCAGCCTAGCTGACATGGTGAAAACCCGTTTCTACTAAAAATACAAAAAATTAGCCAGAGGTGGATTCCTGTAATCCTAGCTGCTCAGGAGGCTGAGGCAGGAGAATCACTTGAACCCAGAAGGCGGAGGTTGCAGTGAGCCAAGATTTCGCTATTGTACTCAGGCTTGGGCAACAAGAGTGAAATTCTGTCTCAAACACACACACACACACACACACACACAAGAGATAACATGTGATGGCAAGGGTGTAGTGAAAGGGAAACTTTGTACACTTTGGGAGGAAAGTAAATTGGCACAGTTATTATAAAAAACAATGTGAAGGCTTCTCTAAAAATTTGAAAAAATAGAAGTACTATGTGATCCAGCAACCTCCCTTCTTTCTAGGTTTATATCCAAAGGAAATAAAATCAGTACCTCTAAGAGATACCTGAGCTGCCATATTTATTGCAGCACTTTTCATGATAGCTAAGGTATGAAAACAATCTAAGTGTGCACTGATGGATGAATGGATAGAGATAATGTGGTGTTTTAGTATGTTTATGTGTGTGCATGTGCGTGTTTGTGTGTGTATGAATATTGTTTAGTCACAAAAACGTGGGAATCCTGCCATTTTAAACAACATGGAATAACCTGGAGGACATTGTGCTAAACAAAATAAGCCAGATACAGAAAGGCAAATACTGTATGATCTCACATAAGTAAGATCATAAAAAAGTTGAACTCATTGAGACAGAGAGTATTTGTGTTTGACAGGGACTGCAAGGTGAGAAAAAGGGAGGAGAGATGCTGGTCAAGGAGTAGAAGGTTTTAGTAATAAGATGAATGAATTCTGGGGACTTAATGTACAGCATGGTGACTGCAGTTGGTAGTACTGTATTGCTTACTGAAAATTTAAAATGTCCTCACCCCTGCCCAAACACACAAATGGTAACTACAGGTGGTGATGTGTCAATTAATATAAATTAATATGACTGTGGCAATCCACACACAGTATAAACATTTATCAAATTATTACATTGTACACCTGGATATGCAGTCATGCATCTCATAATGACATTTCAGTGATGGACTGCATATATGATGGTGGTCACATAAAATTATAATGGAGCCAAAAATTTCCTATTGCCCAGTGATGTAGTCACTGCCATAATAACATAGCACAACTCATTATTCACACACTGTGGTGATGCTGGTGTAAATAAATCTACTGTGCTGCCAGTCTTATAAAAATATGGTACACACAGTTGTGTATAGTATCTAATATTTCATAATGATAACAAACAGTTACATTATTGGTTTATTTATTTACTAAGATATACTTTTTATTATTATAGAGTGTTCTCTTTCTACTTACACATAAAAGGTTAACTGTAAAACAGCCACAGGCAAGTTCTTCAGGAGGTATTCTAGAATAAGGCATGGTTATCATAGGAGATGACAATGAATAAGGCATTATTATCATAGGAGGCGACAATGATGGCACCATGTGTGTCATTGTCTCTGAAGACCTTCTGGTGGGACAAGATGTGGAAGTGGAAGACAGTGATATTGATGATCCTTATCCTGGGTAGGCCTAGGCTAATGTGTATATTTATGTCCTCGTTTTTAACAAAAAAAAAAAAAAAAAAAAAAAAAAAAAAAAAAAAAAAAAAAAAAAAAAAAGAATTAAAAATTGAAAAATAGAAGAAAGCTTATAGAATAGGATATAAAAATATTTTTGTACACCTATAAAATATTTGCATTTTAAGCTGTTATTACATAAGAGCCAAAAATTTTAAAAATGTAAAAGTTAATATAGAAAAAAGAGCTATGTGAGCTAAAGCTAATTTTTATTGAAGAAAGAAAAATTTTAAAATAAACTTGGTGTAGCCTAAGGGTACAGTATTTCTAAAGTCTACAATAGTGTACAGGAATGACCTAGGCCTTCACATTCACTTACCACTGCTTCACTGACACTTATTGCAGTTTCCATTCCTGCAAACTCCATTATATAGGCGTCCATTAAAAAACGTTTATGTCCTATTTTCACTGAAAATTTTATATGTTTAGAATATTTAAATATATGTCTGTCTGTGTTCCAATTTGCCACAGTATTCAGTACAGCAACATGATATACAAGTTTGTAGCATAGAAGAAATAAACTACACCATACAGGTAAGATATGTAGTAAGCTACCCTATCTAGGTTTTTAGAGTACACTCTATGATGTTTGCACAACAATGAAATCACTTAAGGGTGCGTTTCTCAGAACATAACCCTGTCATCAAGCAACTTATCACAGTATATAATTTATATTTGTCAGTTAAATATTTTAAAATTTAAAAAAGATTGAATTTGAAAGCTGGTGCTTATGTTGATTTATAGTTTGTGTTTTGCCTAAAGGCCCTAAATAATTAGTTTTTCCTCTGTTTTTTGTTTGTTTGTTTGTTTGTTTGTTTGTTTTGAGATGGAGTCTTGCACTGTTGCTCAGGCTGGAGTTCAACGACGCCATCTCAGCTCACTGCAACTTCCACCTCCCTGGTTCAAGGAATTCTCCTGCCTCAGCCTTCTGAGTAGCTGGGATTACAGGTGCCCACCACCATGCCTGGCTAATTTCTGGTATTTTTTTGTAGAGACAGGGTTTCACTATGTTGGCCAGGCTAGTCTCGAACTCCTGACCTCGTGATCTGCCTGCCTCAGCCTCCCAAAGTGCTAAGATTACATGTGTGACCCATTGCACCCAGCCGACTGTTTTTCCTCTATTTTGTAGTTTCTGTACACCAGTAAGGGTACCCCTCAAAATGGGCCTCGAATCATTGAAAGCATGTTTAATTGCTAGCAATAACAGCTAAAACCGTAGATGGGCTGCTGTTTTTTACAGAACATATGGCAAGAAAAGTAAGTAAGGATGGTAGATGAGTTAAAATTTAAAAGAAAAAGTCCGGTGGCTCACGCCTGTAATCCCAGCACTTTGGGAGGCCGAGGCGGGTGGATCACGAGGTCAAGAGATCGAGACCATCCTGGCCAACATGGTGAAACCCCGTTTCTACTAAAAAAATACAAAAAATTAGCTGGGCATGGTACCGCATGCCTGTAATCCCAGCTACTCAGGAGGCTGAGGCAGGAGAATTGCCTGAACCCAGGAGGCGGAGGTTGCGGTGAGCTGAGATCGCGCCATTGCACTCCAGCCTGGGTAACAAGAGCAAACTCCGTCTTAAAAAAAAAAAAAAAGAAAAAGAAAAAAAGAAAAAGTCTAGGAATATAATATATCCTAATTATCAAATATTTATACATTTTCTAAATATTTTTTATTGATTGATACGTACAAAGAGGTTGAAATGGAAAAGTGAGATACGTCATTCTGGAAATTAGAGAGAACATTACTAGACTTATATAATTTGGTTTAATGAACTGTAAGCTTGGAGTGGCATAAGAATGTTTCTGTTGCACAACTGGAAAATTTGTCAACCCTAGAAAAATTCTTCAATCTTACTGTCCCTCAATTTTTCTATATGTAAATTGTCAGTCTCTCATGTAAATGAAAAATTCTTACTCTCACCGTGTGATAAAATTTTTTGTAGACAAATGTAGAGAGTAAAGAAAAATCAGATCTTAAGAAGTGAGAAAAACAATTTAAATTTTTTTAGATGTGTGATATTTTTAAAGCAAAAAAGATCAGAAAAATGTAAGTATAACATTTTCTAAAAGTATTTAATGTCAACCAGTGGCTTTCTGTTGACATAAAGGGATGTTTTAATCAACAATAAGTGTTGTAGGATTAAATGTCTCTATCTTGTGTATGGAACACAAACAGAGGAAGAAGGAAATTTTTTGCCACTTTTTTCAGCTTTTAGCTTAGAAGTAATTGCTTGTAATGAGAGTTCATTTTACCATATCCCCACAATGCACATATTTAGGTACAAACTTAGAGATATGGGGTGACAGTGAAGTTTCTGGAAGATCTTCAGTACAGTGATGTGTGCATTGAACTATACTCACAAAACAAATTGTTATCACAAAAACAGTCATCTATCTTCCTTAAGAGACTAAATAGTACCAAACTAGATAAGGAAAGATGCAGGTTCAATTCTATTTGAGTTTTTAATACATCTAAAGAAAGAATATATGCATCAGAATTTTTCAAAAGCTTGACAGCAAGGAACCTCAGAAAAAGGAAACATTGAAAAGACAAATTAATGACTGCTTTTCTAATCACTGCCTACAGAAAAAGTTTCTGTATCCCAAGTCTCAGTTATATCTGTTAACAGATATCACTGACATCTGATATCTGGTATCTTTTATCAGAAACATATATTTTAGATGTTGATGATGTAGGAAGCCTACTGTACTAAAATGCTAATTCATTTTAGTCTAGTCCATACTTACTTACCAAGGCATTGGTGAGTTGTAATTTGGTTCTCCTTATGTTTCATATAAATAGAGTTAGTGTTCTTAATTAATATCCTCATTTGTTCTGTGGGTTGTAGTCAGGGAATTCCATTATATTTTGTGAAAATTTCTGCAAAAAAAAAAAAGACCCTAAGACATGCCACAGTGACTGGAGATGATAGTAACATTATGCTTCAAGCCATCAAGTCTTTTAATTCTCTAGGACAGTTCATACAAATTTCACAAGTCATACTAAGTCTTTACACCATTGATAATGATTTATGAAAAATCACTACCTATGCACAAGCACTCTGGTGTAAAAAAAATTATTCTACTTATTACACTTTGCCACACATCAGACCCACTGAGATTCTGCCTCCTCATTATTTTCCTTGTTTGTGAGGCCTAAATTGACTAAAGCCTGCTCAGAAAGGTATCTAAATATCTCACGACTGTCACAGCAAAGAAGACGCTCTAGCTTTTCAGGGCATTTGAGCGTCAAATGAATGTCCATAAATTTCCTATAAAAAAATTCCACATTGGAAAACTTCACTGAAATATGAACAATTTATCATGTTTGTCCATGTTTACCTTAGCTTATATGTAATATTATTTTACTTTCATAAATGTTATTCTATTTTTGTTTGAAAATTATACATCTATCTTTTATGACATGTTTTTGAAAATAGAGATTTAATGTCAAAATAAAATAAAAGCATCGACAATATGCCACTACTCAAAATTTTTTAAAAACCTTTGATGTTGGTTTGTTTGTAGCTGTTAAAATAGTAAATTCTGTAAAAATGTCCTTTGAGAAATGTTTCCATATAAGATTTTTTTTTTTTTTTT
>NW_016107419.1:1897293-1926623 GCF_001604975.1 Cebus imitator
TTTCCAGGTTCATCCATGTCCCCACAAAGGACCCAAACTCATCGTTTTTGATGGCTGCATAATATTCCATGGTGTATATGTGCCACATTTTCCCTATCCAGTCTATCGTTGATGGGCATTTGGGTTGGTTCCAGGTCCTTGCTATTGTAAACAGTGCTGCAATCCATATAAGATCTGTAGTGCTGAGTGTAACTGACAAGGCCTATATACAGACACACTATCAGCCACTTTATGATTGATTTTGTATTTTTAGTGAAAATGACAGTTGGTTATGATTTAAAACTGGAAGCATTGGCAGAAGATATGCTAATACTTTGACAACACTTACCAAGCTAACAGGAAAACTGACAAGATAAATACCACTGGGCAAAAACCCACTCAATAAATATATGACTAGTTTGGGGATAATTAACCCTATTATAGAAGCTGGGTCTTACGGACAATAAGTCATGCCAAGGCACAAATGTTGAGACATAGTGAGGAGAACACTTAACATCTACTTTTTTTTTTTTTTTAGCATTTTTCAAATATACAATACATTGTTATTAACTATAGTCACCATATTGTACAAGAGATCTCTTGGATTAATTCATGCCATCTAGTTGAAATTTTGTATCCCTTGACCAACACCACCCCAACCCGCCCTGTCCCTGGTAACCAGCATTTTACTCTTTAGTTATAACTATGAGGTCTCATATGTTAATTAACTAGATTTAGTCAGTCCACAATGTATATACGCTTCAAAACCTCATGTTGTACATGTGATTTTTATCTAATAATTTTTTATGCATTAAAAAAGAGATATAGTGAACTCTTTTGCAATTCAAGCAATCATAAACATATGAGGATTTATCCAAGGTTAAGGCAAAGCGAGACAGATCCATGGTTCTGTTATTATAAATATTGAAGGACTAGGTAGGTAGCATTCAGGGTTTTGAGAGACATTTGCATAAATGGAAATAGGAGCAGGTAAAGTTATAGGGGATGCTGAGCCACCAAGGCAATGGGATCTTATTTGAACTAGTCAGTTCACCAGTATCTGGCCAAGTGTGCTAGTGCTGAAGACTTGAGTGCTAGTCATAGTCAGGAATTACAATATTAGCATAGGAAATTAGGACAATTGCAGACAGCACCTACCCAGGAAAAGAATAGGAGCAATGGGAACGATAGAAAATGTTTTGCCTGAGAACCTGCTCATGCATGTCTCACACCTGGGGCAGGGAAACTCAGACTTGTTTCAAATAGAAATGATTTAGATAAGAAAGGTAAAGGATATATTAGCTTATTGATAAGTCAGGAAAAACAGGGAATAATCAATTTGCAGAGGCAATGTACTTTATTTTCTTTGATTTTCTAACGTGTGAACAACAACAACAAAAAGCTGATGGTAAAACCGATCCAGCATATCATATACTTGGTCTATATGCTGTAACAGGGAGTAAAATAACTAATAGGATAATATAGTTGCTAATGGAGGGCCTCACCCCACAAACACAATGACAATGAAGTCTCTGTACAGCTAGTGATTATTAATAGACTTCTACCATAGAGTATTTGACTAGATTGTTAAAATGTGTTAGAGTCACTTAGTGACTGACTGCAAAGTTAATTTACTCAGCCCAGGAGTATACTCCCCATCCTTCTTGTAATTATAATTTATACTACATGCTCTTTGCTGGCTCTACATTAATTTTTTAAAAAAGGTATCATGAGGAAAAATAGAATAAAGTGAGGAGGACCAGTCACAATCATTTTCTCCAGTTGCTTTGCAAGTCACTAATTCTGCAGAGTTTGAAATCTATTCTTGATAAGGTTTATGTAAATTTTAGCAATGTTTGTTGAACAGCATATCGGGTGGCAATTCCAAGTGATGTATAGCATTCACAAAGATTAAAAATTAAAATAATTAAGTGTTTCCTTGGGACAAGTCATTCAGGAAGGATGCTACCTTTTAATCCAGTTTCCCTTATCAGTTGTTTATAATTATAAATATTTTGGAATCACTGGAGGAAAATAAAGCTCCTCAAAACTGCTGCAATGAAAATGAATTATATTTTTTAATGTTTCTAATGTACAATGTTTCTCTTTCAAGGAGTAAATATCATTTAATTTACAAAAAATAATAATAATTTAAAGGTCACAGACTACCTTTTTTTCTCTCTTTGACACTTTGGGCATTCATCCCATTTTCTGACTGTTTACCTCATTCATTCAGTAATATAAATTCCTTGGCATTTAGCTGAATCTTTTTTCCCCTTGTGGTTTGAAGTTCTTTCCCTTTTTTAATTAGATTGACCTTTTGGTACACTTGAATGCCCTTAACCTGACAAAGAATAACTGTTTTCTTCTAAGGCAACCAGAAATGAACAGAGAAAGAGTGAAAACACTGACATAAAATAAAACTTTCGATGCAGTGATCTGCATAATATAATCATATAGTTGTTACTTTTCATAGTCTCTAACAAACAGAAATACCTGGTTTTCTCCAATTCTCAGAGCTGTAATGTGATGAACTACTTCACATCTTCTCAAGTTAACACTTTTATGGGACTCCTTAAAATTAATGTATTTAAAGTGTTTTTAAAGTATTTAGTAAAAGCTGACCTGCCTTACCTTCTAAAACTCAATGTGTTATATCAAATAATTAAAATTATGACTCATCCTCTTGGTCATTCATTATTGTGTATATGTGCACATGATACACATATACACATGGGCACACATATACACAACATTTTTCTTTTTGTAAAAGTAAACTTTTAATAATATTTAGTATATAGTCATCTGTTGAGGGTTGAATCTACACTGCCCAACTATCCTACAAACTCTGTAACATTGAAATGTTCATGATATGCCCTCCACATTATGCCCTCCATAATACATAATTCATATAATTATAAGGCTATGTAAACTAATCCATTTTGACCAGTACCTCATTGGTCAAAGCTTGAGGCATAAAGTAGGCAAGAAACTAACTCTGAAAAGTTTTGCTGAATATAACAGGGCCATAATAATAACAATACATATTACTTTTAAACATTCTGACATCACATTTTTGTCTCCAAGAGAATTAAAAAAAAAAACTTTTAAAATGTGTACATTTAGAACAAACTGACTGATGCATACTCCATTATTTCAGAGTTATAAATTGACCATTTAAGTACTGTAGTTGCTTGGTCAACCTGGTCTGAGTACAGGAAAAAAATTTGATAATTGAATCTCTAAATAGGTAAAGCAATTATTTTAAAAAACACCGAAGATATCTTGTTCAAATTTATAGCCTAGATAAAATTATATCTGGGATATGCAACTGGAGAGAGAAGAGATATTAGAAAACTAGTGAAACAATCTATTATTTTAAAAAGTGGCATGTAGACACTGATGTCAGAAAAAAAACTAATAGAAAATTATTAAAATTTTATTGCAAGCTTCACGTTAAAGAATACTGCAAACCCGTAAAATGAATGTATATAAAGACTAGTGGCAGAAAAATATATTTATATTTTAACTTTGAATAAAATAAAAATAAAAATCAGGCCACACAACAATTTTAGTAAGGTCTTTGTATGTGTATCTGTGTGTGTGTGTGTGTGTGTGTGCTTATGTGCATAGGTATATATGAAACTCAGCCATTTACTCCATCATTAATCATAACGAATTGATTTAAATACTTACAGATCAGTATATTATATAATATTTTGGTTATAAAATAATTACAAATCAAAAATTATTCTAGGTCTGAAAAAATTGTTTGGGTATATGACAGGTTTTTTAATGTTCTTGGGTTATTTAAATGAAAACAACTGGTGACAACATTTATGAGTCTTTGTAAGAGCTCTATGTTAATTTGAGACATGTCATACTAACAAATCCTGGTTGTAGTAAAGATAATAGTAGTTCTAATAATAACATCAAAATCACAACAACATTAACAATATGTGCTTGATTACTTCAAAGATGTTTAAAGACATGGACCAGTGATGCCAAGGATATTTTACAAAGATGTAAAACCTTTTACAAAGCTGTACATTTTTCTCCTATTTGATGGAGAAAAAAATAGTCTTTTCAAGAAACGATTCTGACACATCAGATATCCACATGTAGAAAGATGAATTTAGACCCTTATCCTATACCACATGCAAAACTTAACTAACATCAATAATAGCACTAAATGTAAAAGCCAAAACTAAATAAATTGTTGTGGCTTTGGGGTAAGAAAACTGAGAAGAAAATTGTGTGGCTTTGAGGTAAGCAAATAATCCTTAGCCACAAAAATGAAACTACAATCCATAAAGACAACAACGAGTAATTGGATTTCATGAGAACTAAAAACTTTCATGCTTCAAAAGACATCAGTGATAAAATGGAAAGACAAGCCAGGAACTTGGAGAAAATATTTGCATGTCATATATCTGATAAAGACCTTGTATCTAGAAAAACAGTAATCTGACAACTCATTAATATGACAAATAACAGAATTTAAAGGTGGGCAAAATAATTTGATAGACCTTTCACAAAAAAATTATGTACATCGTCAAAAGATACATAAAAAATTCTTAACATCACAAGTTATTAGAAAAACACAAGTGAAGACCACAATGAGATACTACTTCACAAACAGATATTGATCAGACTGTGAAGAAAAGGAAATTCTCATCTTTTGCTTAACAGAATGTCAAATATGCCAGCCATGTTAGAGCATAATTTCATAATTTCAACATCTTACCTAGCAATTCTAAATCTAGCTATCTATCTGAGACAAATGAAAACATATTTGCACACAAAGCCTTGGATGCAAGTTTTTATAGCAACATTATTCATAAGAATCAGAAACTGGAAACATTCCAAATGTATATCAATTGGTGAATGAATAAAGAAAATGTGATAATTTCCTACAGTGGAATGTTATTGAACAATATAAAGGAATATGCTACAAAATGGATGAGCTTCAACAAAATGTTGCTAACTGAAAGAAGCCAAATACAAAAATATAACATATGATATGGTGCTTTTAATATAAAATGTCTGGAAGAGGCAATCTATTTCTAAAATTGTAATGTGACTATCACTGTAGAACTCTGAAAGTTTTTGAAAAGTCATAGTATTGTATAAAGTTTAGAGTATTTAATTATCCCAAAATATAACTGGTAAAAAAAAAGGTAAACCATTTAAATTTCCCCTAAGAGTTCACATGATATGATAACTTCTATCGCCACTTGCATACCACAGTATAATAGAAGTTACAACCATTGCAATGAAGCAAGAAAATAAATAAAAAGCATAATGAATTCAAATAATCAAGTATCTTATTTTTTGATGATATGTTTAGAGTGATGTCAGTAAAAATGACAGACTAGAAAACTTTAAAACTTTCTCCATAAAAAGCAATGTATACATTGGCAAAAATGGTGAGAATTAACTCTTTTTTAACACTGGAATCTAATAAAAACCTTACAACAACCAGAGAACTTTGACAAGAGAGCTTTGTGCCATTTTAACATACTCTATTACCATCCTTTACTCCCCAGCTTGGAGCTAACCTTGACATCAGCTCCGATTCTTAGTGCAGGTGGACAAAACAGAGGGAGTAATACCCGCCTCATTGTCCAAAAATTGTGGTTATGTGTTATCATCTGTTAGACATCTTTCCCTGATGAATCCCTGAAGGGTTAGCCTTTATTTGGCCTTCATTAGATGTTTTCCAGGGCTGAGGGAATCATATGAGTCCCAGGGGACCATTTGTTGAAAGCATTTAAAGACAAATGAAATTAACCACTGACATCTGTAAATAGGGCTAACATTTAGGGCAAGCAATAGAACAAAAACCACGGGTAGGCAGAGGTTAGGGAAGGAGATACATAAAGAAATCAGAACTTTCAAAAAAATCCCAAGTATTATGTGAAATTTAGAGAATCATGCATATTCACAGAGTTTGGCATATACTCAGAAAAGACTTGGGAAGACCCTAAGACTTTACTATTGGTCAAAAGGCACCACACAGCAGGAAGCGAAGGCTAAGGAAGAGTTGAAAACTGCCTAGATAAGCAATAAGGCATTGGTTTAACACACAGCTAATCTGTACAGACTCGGCAAATTTTTGTTTGCCATTATATATATATATATATATATATATATATATAGCTTTTTGGGCTACCCAATCCTTAAAGATAATAAAGAGAAGCATGTGCTTGATATGCAAACTAACCAATTCAGAGCCATATCTCTTCTATCTGGCCCATACACCCCAGGGGAATATATTTCTCTAAATTAATCATCCCAGGACCAGACACCAGAAAACTCTATAGCTTAGAGCCCACCAAAAGTATTCAAACTAACCAATCCTACACTGCTCACTTTGCCCTGCCTTGCCTTTCCTGAAGAAACCCCAATAAAGGTTCTGGCCTAATGATTTCTCTTCACTCTCTCTTCTGCCTCTTCTGCCCAGTGTTTTTCCTCTGCCGCTCAAGATGGCATGCCATGCCTCGCCTCCTGTATCAAGGACTGTGAGTATAATAAGCTTTGTATATCTGAGCTTCTCTTATGTCTCATCTTGTGGCTTCACACAAGTAGCCATCACTAATAGAACAGAGATCTCAGAGGCCACATATGACAAAAGAAAACACAAACTTCATAAAATTAGCTAGGAAAAGTCGTTAAACAATAATCACAACAAGCAGCAACCACACATTATGGGGATGGGTGAGAATCTGATTTTCAGAGTTGCAATCTTATAATATTTAAAATGTTCGGTTTTCAACAAGATGAAGCATGGCCCATTTCTAAGGAGAAAGAAAGCAATGAAAATTTAGCCCTGAAGAAGCCCAGATACTAGTTTTATGATAAAATGCTTTAAAACTGTTACAATTATGTTTGAATGGCTAATGAAAACCATGGCAATATAACAAAAGGAAATCAGAATAATAATATTAATATACCACTACATAGTATCGATAAAGAGGTTAAAAAAATTTAAAAGGAAGCAAATAGAACTTCTAAATTTGAAGCACAAAAACAGAAATGAGAAGATCACTCCAGGGGTTCAAGAGCAGATTTTGGTAGGCAGGAGAAAAAAGTCAGCTAACTTAAAAATAGATAAATTGAGAGTATTCAATCTGAGAAGCAGAAAGAAAGATGAATAAAGAAAAAAAGCAGAGCCTAATAAACTTCAAGGTCACCATCAAGTGCTCCATCATATGTATAATGGGAATCATAAAAGGAGAGAAGAGATACAGGCATAAATAATAGTTGAAGAAATAATGGATGACATATTTAAAGCCTTGGAAAACAAAACAAAACAAACAAAACCACTATGAAACAAGAGTTCTGGCCCAGCGTGGTGGCTCACACCTGTATCACAGCATTCTGGGAGGCCAAAACAATCTGAAAAAGGAAGTTGGAAAGTAATTTCTGTTACAATAGCATCAAAAAGAATAAATGCCTAGGAAGAAATTTAAGCAAAGCAATGCAAGACATATATGCTAAAATCTATACAATATTGCTGAAAGAAAGTTAAGAAAATCTAAATAAATGGGAAAACATCCCATAGTCACGAATGGAAAAACAAATATTGTTGAGCTGGCAGTGCTTTACCCATATGATCTACAGATTCAATTTAATTCTTGTCAAAATTTCTGTGGCTTTTGTTGCAGAAATGGAGGAGCTCATCTTAAAATAATATGGAAATTAGAGTAACATATATATTAATTATCACAATTATGATGATAATACACATATGTGAAAACTTTTGGGATTTATTTTATCTCAATAAGGCTATTAAAAATCAATATGCCATTGTGTTTCTTTATGTCCTAAAATACAGTTATATGCCACTTAACAAGGAGGGAATAGAGATAAGATGATATTGTACCGATTTGCCAATCAAGATGACTTTTTTCATAGCAGACTCATTTGATTTCTTGTAAAGTAGTATTCCTGTTACCTTTTCTTTAAGTACCTGACATTTTCAAGGTAAATATGCCACTCAAATAATGTATGCTTGAACTTTTTGATAGGGTTTAAAATGTTAACTCTTTTAGTAATGTATTCTGAATTTTATGTTATTGTTATTCAGTGCAAGTTGATGCTTTCTTCTACCAGGTTCTCTTTGGTCTATTTGTTTTAGGCATCATTCTGGGTCGTACTCTAGCAGATGGGCCAATGAGAGCTGAAATGACCAAAAGTTACAAAAGAAGAACAGAGTAGAATCAAAGTGTTCTGGACAGTGTCTGTAGCAAATTTTGATTACATTGTTTAATAATTAAATATAGTTAGATTATCAAGGTTAACTCCATCTTTTGAGGGGAAAGTCATAAGTGGAAATACTGGAAGGACTACAATTTCAAAACCCTTTTGAAATGAATACTAGAGTCTGTTATGGAGATATGAATGCTAACTTTCTCACTTAAACTAGTAGACAATGCTTCTAATTCATTAGGCAAAAATATAGATGAATATTAGTTTTAATGTGGTAAGGAAGGCTACATCTACTTAGTATGTAAATGGTGAATGTTTTGAAATCTCCATTGCCATAATAAAAATAATAGTGTTACTTTTTCTTATTTATACATACATAAAAATTATTAAGTCTAATAAAGAACTGATACTGTATATGGTATTTTGGGTTCTCTGCTGAAACCAATATTGTGGTATTTTTGCTGCTTTTATGGAATCTATATAATTTACTACTTGCAAAACTCAGCAATCAGAGTGAGGTATAAATTATAATGATGGTGATCAAGTTCCCTGCATAGATACACTGAGGTTTTAGTGTCATGCTAGAACTCTTTTCTTGCTATTCTTAACTACAAAGAATATATGTTAATTGAACGTCACATCCAATTCCAACTAAATGCATCAACAGAGCATTAGCTCGTTTAAAAAAAAGAAAGAAAATAAGAAAAGATAAAGAAAAAAATACAACCTTTTATTTGGGGATCAAGTAATTATTTTTAACGTTGCCTCAGAAGAAAGAAAGAAATATTTCAACATTACATTCATTTTTTTCATTTAAATGAGTTTCTTGGAAAATATTATGTGTATGTATCTATCCATCTATCTATCTATCTATCTATCTATAGTTTTAAACCAAGATAAATGACATCTCCTTTTATAATTTTGTCATATAATATTGAGAGAATACATGGTTTTGGGAAAAAAGTTTGTTAAGGATTAACAGTAATTAAATGTTTACTTTTTACATTTGCAATTTTATAGACTTTTTCTTAACCTAGTTTTTCCTGCCATGACCACCATGCAGACTTCAGGCTTATACTATATCCTATTTAAAAGAGAAGAAAATGGTACACACAAATCATGTGGGGAAAATTTTGTCATGTATTGAGAGGAAATAACACGTTATGTTCATTTTTAAGTTAGTGTTTTCTTTAGCTAAACTATGAAATGCTAGAATAGATTGTTTCGCTTTTTTTTTTTTTAATTAATCTTTTTTATCCCA
Source organism: Cebus imitator (assembly GCF_001604975.1). Taxonomy (NCBI): domain Eukaryota; kingdom Metazoa; phylum Chordata; class Mammalia; order Primates; family Cebidae; genus Cebus; species Cebus imitator. The sequence goes on from NW_016107419.1 coordinate 1,906,748, forward strand.
CTATCTTACATTTTAGGGTCACTAACTCTGAGACTGCTATCTAATTGTAATCCCCCCAAACTGTTTTCTCCTTCCTAAAAGAAAACTGGTTTGATTAGGTATGTCTCTTCTTCCTTGTGGCTTATGCCACAGGGGGAGGCTGGAACAATGCGCTGCTCTAAGGGCAGATCCTAACGAGTTTGAGCCAATCATGGTGGTTCCTGTCTCTTGCTAGTGCTTGGTTTAGTGGTAGACACATACTGTCAGTCCAACAGGACTGCAAGGAAAAATAGTCAGAAAAAAAAAACAAAAACTGTTTATCTGAAACCAAGTGAGAGTTAACAATTATGCATACAAAAATGAGGCCGTAATGTAGGTACTCATTCACATTTGCTTTTTTATGTAGCAATACATCGTGAACATTTGGTCACGTTATGTAAGAATCAGGAAAAGGGCATGCGACAGGGGGCGTGGTTCGTTTGCTGCTCAAATCTCTAGGGGAGCACACAGGCTAGGCAGTGTTTAGGGGTGAATGCTTCCAGCTTCTGAAACCCCAGTGGACATGTGATAACGTGTGCCTTTTTGGTTTTGCCGTCTAGGCGGCTTGTGTTAACCCACTCATTAGACCCTCTGCCCTGTTGGCAAGGAGAGGGCTTTCGGTGTCCCGGCCTCGGTGCACCGGGAGATCGGATCACACCCGGGCTTGGAGAGCGGGTGCCGGTTTTATTGGGTGGAGATAGTTCTCAGCAGAAGGGGGAAGCCAGAAGGGAGATGGAGCTGGAAGGTTTACCCCTGGCTCCGGGCCACTGGCTGGCCTGGGCTCTCCTCCGACTGCCTCAGCCAAACGCAGGTAGTTCTCCCAGTGGATGACCTGCCAGCCTGCCGGCGTCTGCCAGTGCCAGGTGGAGTGCCCTTCAACTGATGCGCCCCTCTAGACGTCCAGCCGCCCGTGTGTCTGCCTGATGGGGTCTGCGGGGCTGCTATTTATAGGCACAGGGTGGGGTGTGCCACGCCAGGGTGGTCTTGGGAAATTCAACACTTGTGTAGGAAAAAAAAAAAAAAAAAAAAAGCCTGAGCCAGGGACCCGCTCTTCCCTTTCCAGCACTTCCCTTCCCCACTTCCCTATCACATATAGAGCTCATTCCCTCTAATGACTATGTTATATTTAAATGTATGGCTCTATGTAACCAGTCTTCCAATATAGACACTTGATTGTTTCTAATATTTTGTTGTTGTAGATGGTCACAATAAAAATATTTGTTGCACATGCACACACACATAAGCAGAAATCCCAAAAAATGATCTCTCTCAATTTTTTTCACTTTTGGAATTGACGTGTAGAATGGTTAAATTTGTCCAGTCTGAAGAGACACCTAAGATTCAAAAGATGTGCACAAGCTGGTTCCTTCAGGATATTTTTGAGCATTGAGCTAATGAAGTCTAGACTTTTTCTATGCTTAAACTTTAGTAATATAAGGTAACGGATTTCCTTATTGTAAAAGCCACTTTAAGCTCTAATTATTGTTCCTCGCAACCGAATGTATCCTAACCAGTATGCACTTACTAAGTATTTATTGTTTATAACCATAATATCAGTTACTCCAGGCTAGCCTTTGAATTATTTTACTGAAAAAAATCACTCTAGCTAGTGAAGAAGAAAAATACAAATCTGTATTCCAAATACTTTGGTAAATTCTGGTACATTTTTAACATATATTCTTAACAAATATTTATAAAACAATTTATTAGTAGTAATGTAATAAAAAATAGACACAGGTTCAATCATCTTGGCAACTCTAGTGTATATGGAGAGGTAGACATTTTTAAAAACCAATGAAAAATAATCATAATTGTGATGATTGCTGTCAAGGAAGTGCTTAGTATATTCTAAAGAATATAACCAAGTACAGGCATTGATAGACTTATGACCTATGCAACTTACCACCATTCGACTTTACGACCACAATCGCTGGCCACGACTGCTCCGCATCTGGCAGAGCAAACGTTGCCCAACTGGGCGTACGACAGTGCGGACCAGCTTCCGCCAGCACTACCATCTCCGCGTGCACCATTTCAACTGTTATCCCAGACTCAGTACAGCAATTTGTGTTTTGTGTCTTGGATATTTTTCATCAAACCCCTCCCAATAAACTTCTTATACATTTCGAAGCAATGGACCCAAACATGGAACGATTTGCAAGGATTGAATGGATGGCGCACGATGTGTTTCATCCGTATCGTGAAATTTATGAAGAAAAAAAGAAACATACAATTCAGACAAAGCTCACCATGTTTACGAAAAAACCAACTCTAGTAACCCCAACTGCTGCCTCAGATGACGACATCAACGATCCACAGCCAAGCAACCAGCGGCCAATAAAATGTCTCGTACATGTTTATATATTTTGATATATTTTGCAATTGGGAAAATGTTTCCTATGGTATTTTTTACACCTGTATTTTGTATTTTTGTATGCACCTGTATTTTGTAATTTTGTATGTTTTGCAAATATTAAACCAGTTGTACTGGTAATGCAGTGTTTTACTTAAACCTGACAAATGTAAAAATAAGAAACAAAATGGTGTAGAGATGATAAAAATGGCATAAAATGAACAAAGAAAATTATGATATACAACAATAATGAAAGAAAATTATGATAAAATATGACTTAAAGATNTGTTTTACTTAAACCTGACAAATGTAAAAATAAGAAACAAAATGGTGTAGAGATGATAAAAATGGCATAAAATGAACAAAGAAAATTATGATATACAACAATAATGAAAGAAAATTATGATAAAATATGACTTAAAGATTTTTATAACATCATTTCACAGTACTGTACATATAGCCTACTCAACTTACGACCAAATTGTGTTATGACCGGTCTGTCGGAACCAATTGTGGTCGTAAGTCCAGCACTAGCTGTAAAGGTAGGGTGCAGTGAAAAGAGGATCTAGAAAGCCTAAACACAAACATTCAATAGAAGTATTGCAAGTGGTAGAATAGGTGAGGTGTGTTTGGATAACTTCAGAATAGGATGCATGACAGCCTTGGGGTAAGCAATAACATGGCATACTTAAGAAATTAAAAGCAAATTTGTCAGGTTGTAGTGTGGTAGCAATCTTGCCACACGAAGTAACAAAGGGCATCACTTCATGAGTCTTCAAAAGCAGTGTGGAGTCTCACCAGAATCAGCACACTGTTTCATGCACCCAGGTGGTTTCAATCATACCCCACAGAGAAATAAAACAGGTTAATATTGTTTTTCAGCAAAACTATCCTATGAAAGCCAATAGTGTCTAAATAATTTTATGGCGGAAATGGTTTGATTATACCTTACCAAAAGTCAGTGCATACTTGTCTGCAAAGCTGCAGCTGAGCAGGAAAGAAACTAAAACAAAGATGAATCAGAGTGGATATGGAAACGGATCAGACTGTTGTTCAAATAAATGCACTTTTTATGTCAAATATGTTTCTTTTTTCTTTTCCATGTTCTTGAACATTGCCTAATTTATTAGAAACCAGTGACAGTGCATGAGAAAGCCAGAGCAATAGTTTGCACGTTTGAGTCTCCACAGACTTATATGTTGAAATTTTTAACCCCAAGCATAGTAGTATTAAGATGTGAGGTCTTTGAGAGATAATTACATCATAAGGGTGGTGCCCTCATGAATGGGATTAGTGCTCCTATAAAGGGGCTCCCAGAAACTTTTCTAGCCCACTTTCTGTCATGTGAGGATACAAGAGAACACAATAGTCTGCAACCTGAAGGAGGGCTCTCCCCGGCACTGAGCCATGACGGTGCCCTGATCTTAAGCTTTCAGCCTCCAGAACTTTGAGAAATAAATTGATGTCATTTACAAGCCGTCTAATTTGTTATTTTTGTTACAGCAGCCCTAACAAATAAGACACCAATGTATTTCAGTATCAATTACTAAATCACATTTTTTTCTATATACAAAATAACACTACATTTAGTTTTCTCATGCTAGATTGATTTAGTTGTTTCACTAGAGTTGAATTTTCATCAAAATATTTAATGCCTTAAAATTAGCTTAAAAAGTCATTTCATTGAACTAAATACTATCTATTGTTTTGGACATTTCCTTCATTTCAACTAAAATGTGATAAACACAGTAACTCCATTTGTAGGCTTTTATAAATTTGTCTTGAACACATGTAAATAACCTGGTTTTAAAAGTCTCTGTGTGTAGAAGGTAAAATTTGAAATTAGCTGGAAAGTAGCTTCAGTAGCAGCATGTACAGTGGATATTTTGATGTTTTTCAGATGTCTCATTTCTGCTTGATTTGCAGTAGTATAATTATTATCTAGGTAAAACACTAGAATGTGTGGAGTCCCTTGACTGGCAAACTTGAGATAAATTATTTGGTGCTCACATCATGAAATTAGACTTGAAGAAAACTTCTGCTTATGGCCTCTCACACACCATAGCTAGGGACATGTATTGTCATACTCTGGGGCTTCAAACACGAGATGGTTGGGAAGAATTTTTTCTAAAACCTATAACCACAATAATCACATGTCAGAATAAGAGCATGGTAATTAGTAATAAAGGCAAATTGAATTGTGGGTATTTTTAACACCATTAAAATTTATCTATATATGATCGTTAATTCAAGGATACAGTATTCTTTATAGTTAGGATCACAGGCGGGAGAGTGAAAGTGAAATTATTTGAAAGGTATCAACTAGGAAATCCAATTATCTCAAGAATCAGTGAGAACGATAAACATGTTCTACTTGCCCTGGCTGTTAGAATGATGTCCTGGAATTGCTAATCTAAGCTTTTTAGAAGACAAATCTGAGTATTCTGTAAAAGAAAACAACCCCAAAGAAGTAAAACAGATTTACAAGAAAATAACAAACAAACCCATATAAAACTGGGAGAAGAATATGAACAGACACTTTTCAAAAGAAGACACATATGAGGCCAACAAACATATGAAAAAATGCTCATCATCACTGATTATTAGAGAAATGCAAATCAAAACTACATTGAGATATCACCTCACACAAGTTAGAATGGCAATCATTAAAAAGTCTGGAGACAACAGATGCTGGAGAGGATGTGGAGAAATAGGAACACTTTTACGCTGTTGGTGGGAGTGTAAACTAGTTCAACCATTGTGGAAGACAGTGTGGCAATTCCTCAAGGACCTAGAAATAGAAATTCCATTTGACCCAGCAATCCCATTACTGGGCATATATATCCAAAGGATTATAAATCATTCTATTATAAAGACACATGCACATGTATGTTCATAGTGGCACTGTTTACAATAGCAAAGACCTGGAACCAACCCAAATGCCCATTGACAATAGACCAGACAAGGAAAATGTGGCACATATATACCATGGAATACCATGCAGCCGTAATAAACAAAGAGTTCGTGTCCTTTGTAGGGACATGGATGAATCTGGAAACCATCATTCTCAGCAAGCTGATACAAGAACAGAAAATGAAACATCGCATGTTCTCACTCATAGGCTGGTGTTGAACAATGAGAACACATTGACACAGGGAGGGGAGTAACACACTTGGGTGTGTTGGGGGTGCTAAGGGAGGGACATTGCGGGGTAGGGAGGTTGGGGAGGGATAACATGGGGAGAAATGACAGGTGTAGGTGACAGGGGGATGGAGGCAGCAAACCACGTTGCTGTGTGTGTACCTATGCAACAATCCTGCATGATCTGCACATGTACACAGAATCTAAAGTACAATAAAAAAAAAAGAAAAAAAAGACCCAAAATACATTTTTTGTATGATTTCAAAAAAACAAAACAAAGCAGTTGTTTCCTTATTTCACTGTTATGTGAGATCTCAAGATGATATCTGGGAAATTTTCCATTTTAGTTAAGTCAGTTAAGAATTATGGGACCTTGATCTATCTCTTCCCAGCACAATTTTAAGAGGCAGCTAAACTGAGGTTTTCTATTTTGGTTCCTGCTATTTTATCTTTGAAAATCATGTTAAGTAACATAAAAATGTTGCTAGATGCCTTTTTTCTCAGGGGGGATTGAGGTTTATGGAGAAATATGAACTGATAAGAAGTAGTAATATAAATTTAAATTAATAAATTTTCAAATTAAAGTAAGAATTTCTTTTAAAATATCTAATAGATTAAAAAGATCATGTTTATTCTTCACATATGACTAGTAAATCAAACTCTGATAGAAAAGTATAATGTATTCTTCTGTAAATGATCATTTGAAATGAGAAAAGTAGCATGTCTGAAGGCTTTACTTTATTCTTAATTATGTCTGGAATGCAATTGCTTGGAAAGCTTGCAGAGTGATTGCAGAGCAATGATATTTTATATATTGTGACAGACTGAACAATCAGCAGGATGCTGAGCAAAACAATGTAGAACCAATTTTGCTCTTGAACCATTGCAAAAACTATGGGAATATTCTTTTCCTTTGAAGAGTAATTCCAAGCTCAAGATTTTGTTTCCTCTTAAAAGTGAAGAGACATTTTACATCTTGCTCTTACCTTACCTGATGTAATGAGAGTACAGAAGATGCTCAGTGAAATGCATCATTGCTTAGAGAGTTTAAAATTCATAGAAATGAATGTAACAGATAGTTGCGATTCCACCATGAAATGCATTTGTGCAACCAAGTGGAGAAATACATGTTTTATATTTACTTATTAGAGCCATTAAAGTTGAGGTTTAAATTTTTTAATTTTAGTAATTTTATCTGACAAATAGAACTGCCCCAAACCTCAAGCTCTATGAATGCATATATGGAGGTGTACATATAAATTTAAGTTCTGTTTTAGAAAGGATTCTGAAAATCTGTAAGTCATATATGATTGTGTACTAAACAGTTTAAAGATCTCAGATATAAGCCCATGATAACAAAGCTAATAAATATTTTTGAAAAGGTAGTAAGGCAAGAGCCTTTAAAATAACATAAAATCAATGAAACAAGTCATTTCAAGAGAGAAATATCATGTTAGCTTCCTAAAAATGAGAACAAGAATTTACAACATGAATGAGTTAAGCATTGCTTTTAAAATGGTGTCTGAATATTTCAGTAATTTTAATTATTATGCTTAAGGAAGCATGAATATCTTAAAGATTAATATCAATGCATCATTAGCAAAAGGGCATGACAAAGGAAATTGCAGCTAATAAAATTTTTTAAAGTATTAGCAGTAAAATCCAAGTTTTCTAAAATCATCAACTGATAAAAGTTTATTTCATTAATATCCATTAAAATAAATATAGTAAGATTGTACTTCTGAAAATTTTTATTTCATTTTTATGTTTTAATCTAGGCCCAAAGAACCCTTTTCTTTAAAAATATTGTTTTATTTAATTAACATTTATACGAAAAAGCCCATAAGGCTAAACTTTAATAGGTTTTATATTTACTGTATTTAGACCACAGAAAGTAAAACAACAAGAATGCTGTTTTTAAAGTGCAGAATTCTCCAAGTGTATACGATATTTTACAAAGCAAACTATGTTAGATGAGGGACAAAAAAGTTGTAAACTAATAGTTTTTCATTAAATTTATCTTAGCTTCTTTCTTTTATTAGCAAGTGGCCTTTGTTGTAGTGTTCTTGGCATCTTTTCTGTCATGAATAACCTTACACCATTTTCTATCCTATTTAATTATCCTCTCTGGCTTAAAGCATAATCAGCATCAAACCAGCTGTGCAACCTTGAATGAATACCATTTCAATAATGCATTGATTTTTTAAAATGCACAAGGTGGCTATTAATTTTACTTGAAACCCTCCCTCCTGACTACAGCCTGTACACAATTTTAGAAGCTGTATCAATTTGCTGCTAAGTAGTACTATCCCTAGTGCACTCATTATACCAAAGGATTCTCTCAGCCTGACACTATGACTGGCCAGACAACTACTAAGAGCCAAGAAAGGTACCTTTTTATGAGGAGGCATCCTGATTATTATGATTCACTGGATCATTGAAAAACCTTTCTAGTAGCACAAGAAAAAGACGAATTTCTTGAAAGAAAGAGAAGAAACTTCCAAAAATCCTTTCCACTAGCATAAGTAGTCCATGTATTAAGAGCACCTGCGTGTAAAGAACCTACAGTCTTGATAGTGAGATGTTGATACTTCAATCAATAGCAATGTTAGATTTTTGGCAGCAAAGGCCTTAAACACTCTAAAAGGAAGCACATTAATCATGAGCATGTAGTGTGTATGTCTGAATCTTGGCCAGTTATGAAGCACAGGACTTACAGTAAGAATTACGTGGGTTTTGGCATGAATTCTAAATTTCACATTTCACCTTGGCTGACCCATGCAGCTGTATAGAATTATTAAATTCTATAAAGGGATTGTATACTACCATTCTTTCCCAGAGTGGATGTCATAAAATCACTGAACATTAGTGCTGGAAAGAACCTTGGTGATTCAATACGACTCATTAATTAACCAATGAAAAGCAAACAAGCAAGGAGAGCTCAAGCGAATTACCAAATATAAAAAGCCTACTTTTTAAAATAATTTTCTCTTATCATTGCCATCATTACTACTGTTATTATGAACTTTGGATGAATCTGATATCTTATCCAGAGTGGGCAATATAATATAAAAACTGCCATCTATAATAAATAATCCCCAAATCTCTGTCTCTTAACACAAAATGGTTTCCTTTTCTCCTTACAAAAAATGCAAACTTAGGTGTTTCTGCTTAGATGGCAACCTTCAACCTGGTCATTCATGGCCCAAGATTTGTTTCCTCCTCTGGATTCACTGTAGAGCCTTGTCATCTGCTAGATCATCAGCAACAGGCAGCTTGTGGATGAAGTCAGAGTGCGGAGGATTATGCAGGAGATGTTTATGAGCCAGGACTGGAAAGTAAGTTTCTACTGGTCATGTAGGTATATCTAACTTCAAGGGTGACTGAGAAATAAAGTTTCACTCTGCATTTTGGAATATGGTGGATGATGTGGGATGTTATTTAGATCCTCACTACTGAGGAGCTTATATTTTCAGCTGTTTGGAGAACTGACAGGGATGACTTTCAGTAATTCACTGTCTGGGAATTGCTGTCTGACAGAGATTTGATGCATCTGTGTCCCCTTCTCAGAAGCAGCCCACTTCCCTGACCAATCGATGGGGGATACAAAGGCCTGGTCCATTTGGTACAAACAAGGACAACTCTGAAGGACTATTTTTAGCTCCAGTGTTTCCCGTGGGATGGCTGAGGCATCTGATGTGAGTTCATAACAACTCAACTTCTGCTTCCTACTTCCTCCTCTCCACCTGCAAATCTGTATATCAGTGTTGGTTTCTTGGGGAATTAAAGGAAAGTAGGAAGGAATTTAAGGAAAGACAGAAAAGTCAGGGGAAAAGTAGAATCTGCACATTTTGCCTTTTTATCTGCAAACATTTATTATATTTGTCCTCACTCATATGGGACACACTTGCCTTTTCTAGTTACTCCATCCATATTAAAGTATAGCTTTTCTGGTGGTGCACTGGCTTCTCCAGTGGGTCCAGCCACGTTTTCCTGGCTCAGCAATCAATAAACCAGAAAAGACAAGTTATCTATCTCTAATATATTAAGCATATAATGGTGGCAAAAGCTCCAAAAAACGAAAGAAAATATGGAAATTGAAAGTCTCAGCCATTGCAGATACATTTTAGTGTTTAATACACTGCTAGATGTATCTTATGAAGACTTGCATTTAGGGTGAAGGTTTATGAAAAAACTCCTTGATTAGACTCTGATTTTTACCTCTTGGAAAAAGATCGTTATTTTCCTATCCATTCCTCTCCCTGGGTCTTCGCTTGATCATTCTTAGGCCCTTTTTATTTATCAATCATGATTGTATCTTGTGTGAACAAAGAAGAGTATGTCCTGGATGGAATCTCTTAGAGTCAGGATTTTTTTTAAGACTTGAAAGTTGCAGGCATTGTCAGACAGTCTTATTTATTTTGCCTGTATAGTTTCCACACTAACTTGCTAAGCTCATCATTTAGTTGAGTCCAGTCAGTTCCATGGGCCAGTAAGCACACCCAAAGTTCTTTCCAAGACATACTTCTTAAATACTTTTATTTCTGAATTTCCTAACCTTTTTCTCCTCTTTTTATCTCAACTTAATGGCAGCTATGTTGACATAATATAAAGTAAAAGACTAATGTGGAAGAGAATACTAACAGAAATACCACTAACCTGAGTTGTAGATTTTTTTAACTAAAGTTTTTTAGCAATATAATTTTCACTGAGTCTTTTTGTTCAAGTTTATTTTTTACTTATTTATTTTAGAGCTGAGTCTAAAATGCTTACCTTTTCAACTCTTAAAGGCTTTTTATCTCTGGATACCCTCCAATTCTTTTGAATCTTTGTAAGTCTTATTTTTCTTGAATGCCTTGCTAAAGGCAGCAATAGTGACAGAAACATTTTCCCTCTGCTTTTTCCCACTTTCTCTAGAGCAATAGACTCACTATCTATATAACCTGCCTTCCAAGTTATGGCAGATAGAAGTTTCATCACAGCTCAAGAGAACTCTGAAGGCTTCTTTGGTCCATTTCCTGACTATTAAACAAATGTCACAAATTTTCATGTTTTTACTGGCACCACATCAATTACTGTTCAATTTTCTGTAGTATTTAGGGTAACTGTTTAGGGCTAGTAGATAAGTATTGTACCAAACGTGCCTCTGAAATCAAGTGGCTTATAAGACACAATAAGACAATGATAGACTGGACAAAGAAAATGTGGTACATATACACCATGGAATACTATGCAGCCATAAAAAAAGATGAGTTCATGTCCTTTGTAGGGACATGGATGAATCTGTAAACCATCATTTTAAGCAAACTGACACAAGAGCAGAAAGCCAAACACTGCATGTTCTCACTCATAGGTGGGTGTCGAATAATGAGAACACATGGACACAGGGAGAGGAGCATCACACACTGGGGGCAGTTGTGGGGGGTTGTGGGTAGGGGAGAGACAGCAGGGGGTGGGGAGGGAGTTGAGGGTACAGGTGGGGAGGGAGTTGAGGGTACAGAGGGCTAACATGGGGAGAAATGCCAGGTATAGCATGCACCTAAAGTAAAATAAATAAATAAATAAATAAAAAGAAGTAGTAATTTAATCCATAAAAAAAGAATTGATTTCTTACTCACATAAAGTACAATGTGTATTTTTTCTAGACTTTGTCCAGCCTTGCACTTTGTTATCTAGGCATTCAGACTTATTTCATGTTTTGCTCTGCTCTGCTCTGTTTCTCTGAGGTTTAAGATGGATTGTCTGCCTCTGGAAGAGAGTTAGGGAAAGAGAAGGCATGAAAACTATTTGTAGGAATTTGGGGGACAAGACCTGGAAGTGACATGTTTCACTTCAGTCTTTAGTCATGACTCAATCATAGCCACATATAAGTGTAAGGGATGCTGGAAAATGTAGTCTGCTTACTCAACAGGATGTAGAGGCGCATTTCATGAGCACAGATTATATGCTACAGATTCTTACTTCTCATGTATCGTCCACTTAAACTACATGATAAAAACTGTGTAACAAATATCTGTTATCGTCATTAATACATTTCTGGGCCACTCAGGTTAATAATTTTATTCCTTAAAGATAATATTCTCATATTTTAAAAAGATATGCAAGACATTAAGCAAGAATTCCAAAAAAAATTTTCTGGGAAAACTGTAAACTTTATTAATTGGATAAGGATGCGAACAAGCAATGTATTTATATCCAAAGAACATGACTTTTGGATAATAACTATTAACTTCAAGAGTACACAGATATCAAAACCAAATATCACTTTGTTTCCCTTATCCTGAATTACACTCTCTAATTACATGTAATACTTCCTAAGTAAACACCATGTAAACCAGAGTGTTCTTTAAAAAGAAAAACAATCACATATCCACACTGTAATGATGGGGTATTTGCATGGCAATTACAAAGCCATTATATTGTCTTTCGTTTAATTTAGTCAATTCTATCTCCTAAATCTTGTTCAGGCAAAGTGGTTGAGCTTAGTAACTTTTAACTACCAAAGTGTTTTACTGTATAACAGTTGTCATTGGTGCTATTGTAATTAGTCTGCTATTTATTTTTCTTAGTTTAATAATTTGAAAAAAGAGTATTTGAGACATGTTAAATATTTATTCAAATATCATATCAAACTGGCTGTATTTTTAATATTCTGGTCTAATAATTATCCACATTTACAATGGAAAATTGAGTAATTAATTATATATCAATAGTATAAAATTATTCTGAAACACAAACTTGTATGAAAGTAAAACTAAAGATTAAATTATAAAATCATCCTTTATGTTTTTATTTTGGAAAGTTTTGTATGTCTGTGTTTCAGATTACTTTTTAAAGTAAACTTTTATGAAATATCACATATATACGAAAATGATCAATTTATAATTTTGTAGCATGAAGTTTCATAAATGAAACTTATTCATATAAACAAATCTTCATATCACAAATAGAACATTACCAATAACACCTAAACTTCTTTCATGCCCTATCCTAATAATCATCCTCTAAAAGTTAACTTTTATCCTAATTTCTATTTCTATGGATTAGTTTTGCCTTTTTAATAATTGTATGAAGTTGGAACTATAATAGTAGTAATGTAGTGGATCCTAGGTTGGGTTATCTGTTTGCCCTTTCAAACTAAAGCAATTTTCCCACAGTTGCCATGAATCTTGGCTGCTGACAGTTCACAGATGTGTCCCTCTCAGAAAATTGTCCTTGGGGAAAGGAGCTGCATCACCCAAGGTTACACCTTCTCCATGAAGACAACCTTCACATAATACCAAGTGAAGTGCAATGGCTAAGCCCTCTTACTTTAATTTGGGACCAATCTAAAGGGCCATCTCTCTATAGTTGAGATTGAATTCCATCTCTCAACTATAGAGATGAAATACAATGGAATCATCAGACACTTCCACCGTAATATATCACAGTTGAATATCTTCCTGTTCTCCATTTAGCTTCTCTCACTCACCACAAATGTTGTTTTTGAGATCCTCTTCCTAGAAACTTCTTTTATGCATATCTATGCCTCAGAGATTGCTCCAGAGAATACATCTAAAGCAGTTGGTAATGGGAGTGTTTCTGGGAAGAAATATCTAAAGGTTTCTGAAGATGGATTAAGTGCTATCAGCCTGACAATGAGAACTATTATTAAAAGCAGGTTGAATACAAATAGTTCCTGGTATGAATTAATGGTGTAAAAACATCTTCTGCACAGAAAAGGAAACAATCAAGAAAGTGAAGAGACAACTCCCTGAATGGGAGAAAATATTTGCAAACTATCCATCTGACAAAATATTAATAAACAGAATATATAAGGAGCTCACACAAAACAATAGAAAAAATATATAATAATTAGATTTTTAATAAATGAACAAAAAGATCTGACTAGACGTTTTTGAAAGAAGGCATACAAATGACAAACAGGTACATGAAAAGCTGCTCAATATCACATATCATCAGAGAAACTCAAATCAAAACTGCAAGATTCATCTCACCCTAGGTAAAATGGCTTTTATCCAAAAGACAGGCAATAACAAGTGCTGGCAAGGGTGTGGAGAAAAGGCAACCCTTGTACACTGTTGGTGAGAATGTCAACTAGTACAACCACAATGGAGAACAATTTGGGGGTTCCTCAAAAAAATAGAGCTATCCTGTATCAAGCAATCCCACTGCTAGGTATATGCCCCAAAGAAAGGAAATCAGTATATTGAAATAATGTCTGCACTCTCATGTTTATTATAACACTATTCACAATATCCAAGATTTGGAGGCAACCTAAGTGTCCATCAATAGAGAAATGGACAGAAATGAAAGAAAATGTGGTACATATACATCATGGAGTACTATTCAGCCATGAAAATAATGAGATCCTGTCATTTAATACAACATGGATGGAACTGGAGGTTATGTTAAGTGAAATTAACCAAATGCAGCAAGACAAATTTTGAATATTTTACTTATTTTGAGGAGCTAAAAACTAAAACAATTGAAATCATGAACTCATGGAAATCGAGAGGAGAATGGGGGTTACCAGAAGCTAGGAATGGTATAGGGACAGGGGAGGAGGGGATGGTTAATGGGCACAAAATATAGTTAGAGGGAATGAATAAGATCTAGCATGTGATAGCACCTGATGACTACAGTCAACAATAATTTATTGTACATTTTAAAATAACTAAAAGCATATGATTATTTGTAACACAAAGAAAGGATAAATGTTTTAGGTGATAAATACCACATGTGTTTATCATTATTGTGCATTTTATGCCTGTATCAAAATATTTCATGTATCCTATAAATGTATACACCTACTATGTACCCACAAAAATTCAAGATAAAAACATACATTCATCAGTGGTGAGCTAAGATGGTAGAGAATGCACTGGGTATGCAATGCTTGAGGTGCTACATATGGAAGAAGGACTACTTTAAAGTACTATCAAATTGAACTGCTATTGCCAGGTTCTCTCAAAGGATTGGAGGGAAAAAAGTCTGAGCTTGATTAATCACCCATAAAGGCTACATTTGAAAGCCAGAAGGCCTCTTTGATAGCTTAGAGACTCTCATTTCTTTCAGTTAAATGCAAAAAGAGCTGAGGTTAAGGTATAAGCCTTAATTGTAAATAATAGGATAATTCCAGAGGTGGTGAAGTCTTGTATTTTATAAAGAAGACTCTGTTTTGGGAAGGACAGGACACATAAAATTTGGCATGGTAACATCTGGGTTAATTTCCTTGAGAATTTTGAAATTCTAGACCTACATTAACATTTGGATGTTATTTTATGTACTGTCATTTCAGCTTACCTAGATGTGGGGCACAAGGGGAAGAAGGAGGAGTGAGGCTTAAAAGTGGTGAACAAACATCAAAAAATGTAATCTAGCTATTCATTAAAGATACTGAACTTACTGATTATTGACTACTTCTTATTTGATGTCAGTGTTAAATTAGATGAATATCTGTGTCATCTGTGGGTGAATAGCTGATTTTGTACTCTAGGATATCTTTACAGTCTTTGTAAAACTTCATCAAAGCCTGTTTTGCCTGGTGGAACAGTACAGCTCTCAAGGGTAACTGACCTCAAGGCATTTTCAAAGGTTGCTTACTGAACTTCAATTTTTGTCACTTCAGAATAATGTCAACTGCTGAAAATGTCCCTTGTTTTAAGTTTATTTATACTTAATTTTGGCTTCTTGCCCATCTGGTTATTATATATTTAGAATTGGGAAAATACCTTATGGGAAAAACACCAACATAAAGGACTCATGTTTATGAGCCTTGCTTCTCTTTGAGATATTCGTCCATGAGTAACAGATTCCTTTATAGCCCTGAACTCCAAATTTTGCCTCCCAAGTCCTATAAGCCTTCAAAAACATCTGCTGACTTGACTTTTCTTTAGTAGCAACTTTCTACCTCGATTTCTGAGAAACAGACAACCGCTTTTAGGCAACATTTGTTTATCATTTTTTGATTTCATTTTCTCTGAGATCTTAGCCCTTTAAGTCTCTGCTGCCCCAGCAGTTAACCAAGGACTTTATTGTATTTTGATGTCTATCTATATATTAATATTTATTCAAATTCAATCTGATTATTTCAGTGTGAGTGTTCAAGTTATGTAAGTTGCTTCACTTTATCTAGAAAAGAAAGTCTCTCAATGGCATTTCAAATTTAAAATTTCACATTTTCTTATTGATATCTAGATATAGACAGAAATATGAAGACAAATATTGTCTAAAAAATAAATGAGTAAAAACAAATGCAATTTATATAAGATGCTCTAGTAAGCCTAGGCAATTATAAATTTTGATAAATTGTTACTGTCATTTTAAAATTCTGATCAATGTGTTAGATATTGTAGTCCTGCCTATTTTGTAAATAAACTTCTTTTTCATAATAAACTAAGTGATTTTAGGTAACAGCATGATGAGTCTATTGGTTGAGTGCAGCCCCACTTTTTCAATCCAAGTCTTTGTGTTTTAGCGTAATCTCCAATTAGATGTATTTTATAATCAGGGTGTTTTTACACTACATTTTATCATCTTATGAATTAGGTAATGCATTTACCTAATTTTAAAAATAAATGGCTTATCAACTTTAAAACTCATTTTTTGTTTATCATTTAGTAAAACACTTTACCAGTAGAATGTTTCTATATCTAAATTTAAAGTAAGTTTTACATTATAACTCTAACATATTGCATAATGTGTTTTCTACCTGTAAGAGCCAAATCATCCACATTTTAAGAAAAGCTCTGATTTCATGTAAAATGATTTTGTATGTTTCTTTAGAGTATACTTGATCTTGGTTAGTAAAATCAGTTTTTACTTTATATCTGATTATCTGCAGAAGAAAACTAAATGATTTACTCTGACTTTCTCTTATATTTAAAATCAAAACAATAGCAGAACACTAACTATTAGGATGTAGGAACATTATGAGTAAGTTACGGTTCTTTCCGTTTGAGGTAAAAACCTGCCAAAAATTTTCAGATACATTTTAGATCTCACATCATTTTTGACATATTTTATAAACCCAGGACACATCTATATATTTATCTTAAGATTTTAAATTTTTATAATAGGTAAATTTTGTAAGCTTATAGTACACATATGTTAAAGTTTAGAGAATCTGAGTAAGAGTAGTGAACAGATTCCAAGGACTTGGTAAAAGGAGAGGATAATTTTGTGTATGTGTGTATTTACTCTTCAATTATTTTTATTTGTTTATTTAGTTTATTTTTAATTGTTTTCTATTAAGATTGAAGCACATGTGATTTGTTCCTGTTGTTCTACCTAGAATATTAAGTTTTGCTTTTAGACCTTGAAAATAAAGTGGGAATGGAGTAAATTTAAAAGCTGCAGGGTACCATTAGAAATAAACAGAGGAATGTGAAATGTTGATTAAAGATCAAAGAATAGTAACAGAATTAATTATCTGGAAGCTGTGAAATCACTTACAAACTGCATAAAACCAAGGCAAGGGAATTGAAAACTTACTACTAATTAATTCTTATAACACATTAATAAAACAGACAAGGCTCATCTTAATACTTTAGTGGAAATTTGACTGTAGTATCCAAATTCATTTCTGAAAGGTATGTGATTCAATTGATTAAGCTTTACAAAACTGGCTTCAGGACATTTATGTCCAAGTGGAACACAGGTTGCAAATACAACCATAAGTGCTACTGAGTTACTAGGCTTGGATGTAGAAATTATAAGGGGGCTTAACTAATATAAATGTAATAGCATTGTTATAATGAAGTGTACCAATTCCAATAACTCTGTGGGGAAAGAAAATTAATTGAAACTTAACCACTGATTACAGGGCAAATGATACAGAATAAAATGAGAGGGACTTTAAAATGTAGAGCCATTGTTACACCATTCATTTAGAGTATCTAAACAGCTCCTTTCATCCTGTAAGTTCAAATCTTAACAAGTATTCATAAATCATGCTTATGCTGTGTTAATTAATTTATACAAGTACAAAATTTGTCTATACAGTTTCTTCATTTCTGATTTTCTAACTTTAAGAGGATTGTAAATGGTCATAACTTGTATTTGTTATGTATTAACTTCTTAAAGTTATTCTGGATTGTTTATAGAATAGTAAGCTTGACTTTTCTGGAATGAGTTTCAGATTTTTTATTTCAATGGCCTCTCTTGCATCATTTATCTGGACCTCAAGAAATCTTAAAAAAGCAGAGATCTTTAAGATTGGCTTTTCATTTTACAAATACTTTTTAATTCATATGTAAAAGTGTCTTCTGAAATTCCAAGGACTCAAAAACAATGATAAAAAGTGTATTGAAAAGTATGTATATATAATTAAAGAATATTCTGAATGATGTTAATGACCATACTTGCTATAATTTTTAAAGTTGCCCAAAAGTATAGCATGCATCTATACTTGATGCATGGTCTCCTTGATTCCGCCAGAAAAATCAACAGATCAGAGATTTTCACTTACAGAAAGCCTTGTTGATTTAATCTGCTATAAGCTACATGGGGCCAAACAAATTTCTAGATGTCAAGTATTAAAAACACTGGTTCCTTTGAGAGATATTGGGATTGTGATATGGCAAACTAATTCCTTTTCTTCCCTTCAGCTGTGAGAACTGTGAAGTGAATGCCATGGCGTTGTAAAATGGAGGCAGTTATTTGGGAAAATAATAAATCGTTTAAACATTCTGAAATGGAAAATAAGTGTCCAAATTATATGTATACTAAGCGCCTAAAAGTAGCCAATAACCAGGGAATAATTTAAATAAACTTCATCAAAATAACTATGTGTAAGCTTTTATTTATGGAATGTAATTTTACTTAGGCAGTGTTAATGAAATGTGATTGTGGCATTTACAGTCACCATGCTCTTCTTGTGGAACATATGGGAATGGGTAAAAATATGCTCTTGTTTTTGTTTCTGTGTGAATGAGACATCTAAACTCTTTTATTCAATAAGCATTTCTTGAACTAATCTATGCCAGATATGGTTCTACGTTTTGAATTACAGTGGTAAAAAAATAGTAAAATTAAAATTTCCTGCTGTTCTGGACTATTAATCCAGTAGGCAGACAGATGATAGACCTATAGAAATAAATGCACAAGAACATTTAGATGGTAAGTAATAGCAAAAAATAAAACAGGCTATGATAGAAATGTCAGATCATTACCAAGTAGGCATCTCTGTAGGGCCCCTTACAATGTAGCCACTGGTTTCTCCCAGAGTGAATGTGTATCATAGTAATCTTAATAGTAACATGCCATCATATCTGCCATATATTATTGGTCATACAGAACAATACTGTTACAGCCTAGAAAGAGGCTACACAAAAGTATGAATGCCAGCAGGTAGCTATAACTAGGAGACATACTGGCTGCCATATGCAGTCAGGTTAAACATCTACCAGCAGTCAAGGATAATGAAAGTACCAACATGATCAGTTTACTTTTATAATTTACTTTTATTTCTGAAATGAAGTAATGTGAGAAGCAAGACTAAATAAAGAGGGGGTATACATGTGATCAAGATTTTGAAAGAATGTTTACAACTATTTCTTTGAAAATATCTTTCTATTAAGATAGAAATATATTTCTATCAAGATAGAATGCTTACGTTGACTTGAAGGTAAAGAGAAGGAAAATATAAGGAACTGTCTTTGAATACCTGAAGCTACATGCAAAAAGTCAGTGAAGAGCAAACATTTTGAAATGTTTGTGACAATGGAAAAAAACAAGAGAAGGAGGTTCGTGTACCACTGTTATGAAAAAGACAGACAATTCAAAGAACACAGAGATAACACATTTAGACATGGATGAAAGGATGCATATTACTTCCTGTGGCAATGCAAGAAGGTGCAAAGGCATAGACAAAGAGACTTAATATATTTAAGTATAGGTAAACAGATATGTGCAGGAATTTTTACTCTATGGTTTTTAGGTAGAATAATAGCTCTCAAAATAAGAACCTCCTAACCCAGGGTTCCAGACTTATTTCCAACACTTTTCCCTCAAGACTATCAACGATCTCAACCTAATTTTCATCCTTAAACTCTGACCATTCTAAGCCACAGTCCCAGTTCACATTCCTTTTCTTATTTGGGAACAGATTAGCTCTCTAGTCCTCCATAGTCGACCCCTTCTTCTTCTCCCTTCTCCCCCATCATGTGCCTGCCTTATCTAAGAAAGTTCAAATGTTTAGCCAATTGGGACTAGTATAGAGTGTGTGGTCCAATCCTAGCCAATGGAAAAGGACACAGAGGCAGAAGTTGCATTAGGAATAAAAACCTGTACTCTCCTTTGTTCAGTGTGCTCTCATGGTGACCAGACCTGCAAGGAGCACCCTTAAAAAAAAAAAAAAAA
>NW_016107419.1:1927956-1945241 GCF_001604975.1 Cebus imitator
TGCACATGGCTAGCCAGTTTTCCCAACACAATTTATTAAACAGGGAATCCTTTTGCCATTGCTTTTGTCAGGTTTGTCAAAGATCAGATTGTTGTAGATGTATGTCATTGCCTCCAAGGCCTCTGTTCTGTTCCATTGGTCTATATCTCTGTTTTGGTAAGAGTACCATGCTGTTTTGATTATTGTAGCCTTGTAGCATAGTTTGAAGTCAGGTAGCATGATGCCTCCATCTTTGTTCTTTTTACTTAGGATTATCTTGGCTGTGTTGGTTCCATATGAAGTTTGAAGTGTTTTTTTCCAGTTCTGTGAAGAAGATCATTGGTAGCTTGATGGGGATAGCATTTAATCTATAAATTACTTTAGGCAGTATGACCATTTTCATGATATTGATTCTTCCTAACCATCAACATGGAATGTTTCTCGATCTGTTTGTGTCCTCTCTTATTTCGTTGAGCAGTGGCTTGTAGTTCTCCTTGAAGAGGTCCTTTACATTCCTTGTTAGTTGTATTCCTAGGTATTTTATTCTCCTTGTAGCAATTGTGAATGAGAGTTTGCTCATGATTTGGCTCTTTGTTAGTCTGTAACTGGTGTATAGAAATGCTTGTGATTTCTGCACATTTATTTTGTATCCTGAGACTTTGCTGAATTTGCTTATCAGTTTCAGGAGATTTTGGGCTGAGACAATGGGGTCTTCTAAATACGATCGTGTCGTCTGCAAATACAGACCATTTGACTTCCTCCTTTCCTAATTGAAGACCCTTTTTTTTCCTTGCCTAATTGCTCTGGCTAGAACTTCCAATACTATATTGAATAGGAGTGGTGAGAGAGGGCATCCTTGCCTAGTGCCGGACTTCAAAGGGAATGCTTCCGCCCATTCAATATGATATTGGCTGTAGGTTTTTCGTAAATAGCTTTTATTACTTTGAGAAATGTTTCTTCAATACCTAGTTTATTGAGGGTTTTTAGCATAAAGGACTGTTGAATTTTGTCAAAGGCCTTCTCTGCATCTATTGAGATAATCATATGGTTTTTGTTTTTGGTTCTGTTTATGTGGTGGATTACGTTTATAGACTTGCATATGTTGAACCAGCCTTGCATCCCTGGAATGAAGCCTACTTGATTGTGATGGATAAGATTTTTGATGTGCTTTTGCAATTGGTTTGCCAGTATTTTATTGAAAATTTTTACATCTATGTTATGAAATGGGCCTGAAGTTTTCTTTTTTTGTTGAGTCTCTGCCAGGTTTTGGTATCAGGATGATGCTGGTCTCGTAATAAAATTTGGGAAGGATTCCCTCTTTTTGGATTATTTGGAATAGTTTCAGAAGGAATGGTACCAGCTCCTCTTTGTATGTCTGGTAGAGTTGGGCTGTGAACCCATCTGGACCTGGACTTTTTTTGGTTGTTAGGCTATTAATTGCTGCCTCAACTTCAGCTCTTGTTATTGGTCTATTCAGGGTTTCAACTTCTTCCTGGTTTAGGCTTGGGAGGGTGCAAGTGTCCAGGAATTTATCCATTTCTTCCAAGTTTACTGGTTTATGTGCATAGAGTTGTTTGTAGTAATCTCCAATGGTAGTTTGTATTTCTGTGAAATCAGTGGTGATATCCCCTTTTTCGTTTTTTATTACATCTATTTGATTCTTCTCCCTTTTCTTTTTTATTAATCTGGCTAGCAGTCTATTTTGTCAATCTTTTCAAAAAACCAGCGATGTTCTATGCTTAGTTTCTCACCTTCTTCAGTGTCACACATTTCCTAAAACCATGTCTTCCCATCAGTCCAACTATTTCACTCATTGTCTTCTTAGTATGTTTGATATAGACGTATATATGTTGGCTTACATAAAATTACATTTGTTGGTGTATGGGAATTTCTCTCTTTGCAAATTTATCTCTCTGCAGTATTTGATAGTGTTGTCCATACTCTGAGTTTAACAATATGTTCTCCATTAGCTTCTGCAATTTATTTCTTCTGATAGCTCCTAACTCTCCTACAACATTTCTGACAATTCTTCCCTTTGTAGGTCATGCTTTCTACCCACACATTAAGTGCGGGGCTTCCTATCCATGTGAAACTTGATTATATACTTAAAGTCATACTTGAAACATTTTAACAGGATATTATTAACTAATAATTTTAGTTTATTTATAAACTGGGAACCATCAATTACATTTCTGAGAGTTCATACAAATATTTTCATATAGAATTCCCATTCAAAATGACTTCAATTTTATTATGTGATTCATGACTTAGGCTCCCAAGATATTATACAATATATGTAAATTCTCCTGTCAACACATTCTATTTTTCTGTCTCACCATAGCTCAAATTCATAGACATTTCTATAGTCAGTTCTTCAAATCTACTACGGAACCTGTTCTTGAATACAGATTTTCCACTCATTTCCACTGCCAGTGTTTAAATGATCACAAATTAGCTTTTACTTGAAGTGAAAGTGGCACCACTCACCATCACCCCTCGTGTCCCTCTAGCATAATTTTTGCTCCCTGTTTCCACGACATTATGTTCTGCTGGCCTAAAGGTCTTAGTTCCAGAGAGAGGAATGCTATCACCAAGAGACACAGCCAAACCATATCATTCTACCCTTGGGAGCTGCCCAAGGTCATGGGAACAAACCTCTTGCATCAGCGTGACCTGGATGTGAGACATGGAGTCAAAGGAGATCATTTTGGAACTTTAAAGTCTAATGACTGCCTTATTGTATGTTGGACTTCTGTGGGACCTGTAGGCCCTTCATTTTGGCCACTTTCTTCTGTCTAGAATGGGTATATTCATCCAATGCCTGTATCCCCATTGTATCTGGGGAGTAAGTAATTTACTTTTGATTTTATAGGCTCATACGTGGAGGAGACTTTCCTTGTCTCAGATGTGACTTTGGACTTGGACATTTAGTTAATGTTCAAATGAGTTAAGACTATGGGAAACTGTTGGGAAGGCATGATTGTTTTTGAAATGTGAAGACAGGAGATTTGGGAGGGGCAAAATGATATGGTTTGGCTGTGTCCCCACCCCAATCTTATCTTGAATTGCAGTTCCCATAATCGCCATGTGTCATAGGAAGGACCTAGTGGGAAGTGATCAGATCACGGGGACAGTTTCCTCTATGCTGTTCTCATGAGAGTGAGTCAGTTATCACAAAATCTGATGGTTTTATAAGCGTTTGGCATTTCTCTTGCCTGCACTCATTCTCTTTCCTGCCACCATGTGAAGTGGTGTCTTCTGCCAGGATTGTCAGTTTCCTGAGGCCTCCCTAGCCAAGCAGAAACTAGAGTCAATTAAACCTCTTCTTTTATTTATAAATTACCCAGTCTTGGGTATTTCTTCATAGCAGCATGAGAAAGGACTAATATACTTGGATTATTCCAAGATAAATTTCTTGTCTTTCTACCAATAGTCTTTCTTAAAAATTGTTTCTAGCTTTCTTCTTCAAAATCTAGAGGTATGTATGCCAGTCTTGGACTTATATACATATCTGTTCTATAAAAGATACATCAATTTCTTAGGTCAGTTAAGAAAAACGCTACATAAGCTCTTCCCAGTGTATTTCCATACTTCAAATACCCTATACTCTTTTGTACCATCAAAAATGTTTCTGGGACACAAAAAGCTCTTCAATAATTAATGTTTCTGGTTTATCTTGTTAAATGCACTTCTTGATTTTGTTTTACAATTTGGAAAATAAATATATGTACAAAATTTGTATTTCAGTGTTTTTTCCTTTGTTATTTTCCAAAATATGTCTAAGAAACCTAGTTGAAAGTGAAAATATTCTTTCTAAATGATTTATGCCGGGTATGTCTATAGAATTGATGGAATCAGTTTTACAAGGATCAAATTATGTGAGAACCCATTACCCTGCAAAATTTATTTTAAAGGAAATGGTTTTGCATGCTTAGGGCCCTATACCATGTCTTTTTCCAATCCCACGTTAACTTCAAGCCATTGGTTTGAATTAGGAATCTGTGCTACAGTAAACAAGAATGGCTTGTCTGTTATATTCTTTAGGTACATCTGCCCTACAGTTCTATATTGTGGAAGTATAATCCCAGATACAGTGGAGTCTCCATATCCCTGGTTCTGCACTAGTGGATTCAACCAACCTCAGATTGAAAAATATTTAAAAATATTCAAAAGAAAAAGTAGATAGCTGTGTCTATACAAAGCATGTACAGGGTTTTTTCTTTTCATTCTTCTCTAAACAATATAGGATAACAATGATTTACATAGCATTTATATTGCATTAGGTATTATAATTAATTTAAAGATTATTTAAAGTATATAGAAAGATATGCCTAAGTTAAATGCAAAAATTCCACAATTTTACAAAAGGGACTTGACTATCTGTAGGTTTTGTATCCATAGGGGGTCCTAGAACAAATCCTCTATGGATACTGAGGAGTAACTGTATATGTGTGTATATATATACACACACACACACACACACACATATATATATACATATATACACATATATACTGTATGTTTGTGTGTGTGTGCATGTGTATTTGTGTTTGTGTGTGTATATAGTTGTTCCTCGGTATCCATGGAGGATTGACTCCAGTACCTCCTGTGGATACAAAAACCTACATATATTCAAGTCCCTTTGATAAAATTGTGGCGTTTTTGCATATAAAAGAAGTAAGAATTATATGTATACACACACACACACACACACATACTTCTTTCTCTCTACCAATAGTCTTCCTTAAAAATGAGTCTTTATTTTCTGATTGCTTCCAGGTTAGTCCTTAATTTTTTTTATCATACTATTTTTAGGTAAATTACTGTTCTTGAGAGGCTCCTTATCTATTTACTATAATGATAAGAAGAGCACATCACAAAATTTACCCATGGCTATGTTAGAGAAAATTAATATAACACATAAAATGATACAAATAATATATACTTTTATATAACAATAGACTGAATGAGACTTCCTATTTAAAAAATAGAGAATATGTTTCTTAAAAAGTCAATGAAAAGTATTTGATAGCCAAGAAAAAAGAATGCAGTCATAAGAAATAATATACACTGATTACTTCTTTATTATTTCACTAAAAATGTAAAGAAAAACATAGAAGCAGTAAATGAGAAGCAATATGGATTACAAAGAATATACCTGAAAAGTGAGTTATGAAATAAATGTGTTTGAAAAATCCTTCAATTGCAGTAGATTAAATTAAAATAAATAAATAAATAAATAAATGTAACCTAAGAGATGATAGTAGTAATAGATAAAGAAGGTGGGCAAAGATGTTACAATATATACATAAGTGATACACCTAAAAATTATTAAAAACCATAAAATATAATACAGTAATTACATTAAAAATCCCACCCCCAGATCAAACTGCATATTTGTTCCAAGAGGAGTTGGTAGATTGCTGTAAATGCTAGCTGATATCTTTATATCACTATTAAAGCAATTGAGTATAAATGTGTTCTAAGGAAATTTAGGGAACTTGGCTTTCA
The DNA here is from genome assembly GCF_001604975.1 of Cebus imitator. Classification (NCBI taxonomy): domain Eukaryota; kingdom Metazoa; phylum Chordata; class Mammalia; order Primates; family Cebidae; genus Cebus; species Cebus imitator. Next base: position 1,933,447 of record NW_016107419.1, read on the forward strand.
GTTACTGCTAAGATAAATAAAGAGTTCTGTTGGTACTTAGGCAATCACAAATCACAAAAAACTAGGAAACAATCTGGTTTGTCTCACTACACTATGTGACAACATTGAACAGATTTCTGAGGAGTAATGTCTTATGGATCTTAAGAGAAAATGAGCATGGGCCAAGAATTTCTTTTTTTTTCTGTCTTTTTCTTTTCTTTGCCTTGCCACATTCTCATTTAAGTGTACAAAAAGAGAAATCTCAAACAGATATGGCACTTGGAGAAAGTAGCCATTATTCTGTTGAAAAACAGAATAATGATGTCAAAATTTAGCCAACTGATATTACAAATTAAATAAATGAGGGATTTAAAACATTATTATATCAAAGCACTTTTAGTAAATATTGAATACATTTAAGCATATAACAGAATAATATATGATATATCCCATCAATGAGAAATAGTAAATTAAAATACTGACACATAAAATATTGTGTCACATTTAAATTAGTGAAATAACTGGTTTTATGTCATTATGAAAAGATATGTAGGATGTATTATTAAACATATGTTCTTCTGTCTACCACTTAGGCATGTCGGCATCTGAGGTTCCACCACGTGTATATGATCTTTAAGGGTGTTTTTGTTAAATATACTCAGACATATAGACCAGAGAGTGGATAATTACTCAAACAGAATATAATTTTATGGCTTTCTGTGTAATTGTCCAAAGAAAGATTTTTAACCTAAGCAGTGAGTATTGTTTGCCACAGGATCATGCGATAATGCGGACTGATGGAGTCTCTGCTTTTGTCGATGTGTGACCTCCAAGGTCAATATGACCATTTCCAGGCTACCTGCCAGAAGGAAAAGGAGCACCAAATGGCTTTATGGTTCATGCTTGGAAAGTCACACATGGCACTCCCATGACCATTTCTGGACAGTAATCAGTCACATAGCTATACTTCCCTGCAACAGAGGCTGGGAAACACATGCCAGGAAGAAGTGGACAATACAGCAGAAATTGTTATTTCTTCCATAGCATTTACAATAAGTAAATGAGGAAATAAAATATTGAAATATTGAAATCTGACCTAAATGTGTTTATCCGTTTTCCTTTATATGACTGGATGGAAAGAGAATATTCAGACTTGGAGAACACATGATAGGTGCTGTTCTAGAAGATATGACACAGCACATAAGAGAGAAAAGTTCAGTGAAGAGTTCAATGAAAAATTTACCTATCCTGCAGTTTTGACCAAATCTGATCAAAAGATAAATGCATCTTTCAGATATCTCTGGCCACTTTCTATACACTAATTTATAAATGGCTTCAATCATTATGCTATGCAGGAAGGGGAGTTGTCTGACCCTTTGCATATTACAAACAAAAATTCTGAACAAAAAGACATTAAATTTATCCAAACCTGTGCTGATATTAAAATGACAAAAGTCTCTTTTTCTTTATTTTTGATGAGTTCATTCTTGTTGATAGAGCTTTCAAATGCTGTGTTCAAATATCAGATGTGATTCCTCACTAAACTATGAACTATAGTTCATAGAGAAATAATAATTTATCTTCAGCTCTTCTTATAGTAGTATATTATAATTTCAGGCAGTCTATCTAGTGCTTAAAATTGCCACTTCCTTAATTCTTTCCTTGTCATTTTTTTCACATACCCATGAAAGTAAAATTATTAAATAAAAAAATTTTCAGGTCCACATTTTTAAATGTAAGAAAACTTTCCTGAAAAATATTGGTTTAAGGTACAACACCATCTTAAGATTTAATGAGAGCATTAATGCATTTTACATCTTATCATGTTTTATTACTGCCTAGCATCTTATTTACAATAAAAAAATAATGAGTTGTAGAGATATCTATTAAGGGATTTCATGAGAAATGACTTTATTTTCATTATGAGACTAAATGTAGGCAGCATCACAGCATTGTTCAGGATAAATGACTGTTTGATACGATGATTATACCAGGAGGGTTAACCTTCTCTGTTGTGCACAAAAATTCTCAGGCTCAGAAATCCAGCCAAATACAAGTAGGAATATCCCTAAGAGACTTTTTCTGGCAATGGATGAGAGCTTTTTCCTTTAGGACATTCAGAGATCAGTTCTTACCATTGCAATAGTAACCAAAGTCTATTTAAAGTGTTGCTTGTTAGAGAAAGGATGAGGATAAAGGTTTTTCCTCAATTTAATTCCAAAAAATCAGAAGTTTTGTCAAGAACAAGCACAAAGAATGCAGCAAATGTATAAGAAGATATAAAACTGATCACAAGTTCTTCTACCATATACTTGTAAGTGAAGCCTTCACAGAAGAAAATGAATATGGTAGCCTACTATAGATCAGGGCCTCAAGTTCAAAACCCAAATTATATCCTGTGTGCTGAGAATAAGCTTCACCTTCTCCTTTTGACAAGCAGTCATAGGCATGGCATGGCACAACTCTGAAGGGCTATTTTTTTCAAGTTTCTTTATGTCCTCTTAATCACAGACATTGGGGTACTGATAGAACTGGTAAGAAATAATAGAATACAGGTAGTAATAAATAGATACAATAAACTATTATTAAACAGTAATAATAATTTTGAAAAATGTTACTAGTCACATATGTATATAATCTCATATCATTTTTAAAAGTTTCTTCACTTGCTTATACACCTGGGGAGCTGCGATAAGCAGAATTTTTTTTTTCCTGAAACTTATTAGGAGACATGTATATGTGTATTTTGATGGCAAACAAGATCAAGAGAAAGCTAGGTAAGGAGTGCAGTAAATTTGGAGCCATCTGTCAAGTACTCAGATTATGAGTTCAGTTATTGCAGTAGTGAGTTCACGACTGTCCGGCAGAAAATGTGGATACTCTTTTGAGAAATGTGAAAAGCCTGATTTATCTGAGAATTCCATTTTTCTTAGTGACACATATGTTACAGATGTATTATTTATCTAAAAAAATAGTCATTTATTCATTTTTAAGTGAATGGTAATTGTATGAATCCAAATGGAACTAAATAACTTGGGGTGAAGGAGATATAATCTCCATAATCATAAAAAGGCTTTTTCAATGAAATATAGTTATCTACTGAATTTGATGGAAATGAAATTTCTAAGTGATCATTTCTCAAACCCATGTTAGTTGTCCTTGTTTTGTTTCAATACCAGGATTACTATAGATGAGATAGTTGACATTGCCTTCATCTTGCTTCTATGCTGGGAACTGAATGGACATTTGCCAATCACAGCAGATTATTGCATTTTTCCTAACAAATATTCTTATACATGTATGCAATAGTTTATAAATCTTTATCCAGCTTACAGGTCACAGTTACAAAAAGCATTTTTAGTTGTACATTCTCTCTCTCACTCAGTCACTTGCTTGTTTTAGCTCCCTCTTGTTCCAGTGCTCTCTTTTTCTGACTTTATCCTCCATCTTCCAAATCCAAGCAGTTCTATTTAAAATAATTGGGCCAGGTGAATTTTCAAGCTGTTTATTTTCTCTGTTCTTTTTATGTACAATAAGCAAAATAGACACATCCATCTATGCAAAACGGGGTCAAATCAGAGTGTTTCATTTGTTTATAAAAGATTTATTCAGTGAAGAATGATTCAAGTTGGTCAGAAGAATCAATAGTCTCACAAAATGACTAATTCTTCAGAGAATGCCAAATAGCTTTGTATTCAGCACATACCTGATGTCAGAACACTTGGAACTTTAGCTGTGAAAACTCAGATTTTTCTGAATTCTGTAGATGATAATGATCCTTTAAATCAATAAACATAAGTAAACGAAATTTTTTCCACTTATTCAATTGAGATACATGATTTTATTCCACAAAACTAAATTCGTGTATTCAAAAAGTGCACTTTCTACTAGGAACTTAGACTACTGGTAAATTTCACAAACCATTTCAAGATCTTATTGTTAAAGCTAGTTCTTCTAAGTACATAACATCCTCTCAAACTTCCTATATTTTCAATTTCTGTAAAGTGTTATTAAAAGTTTTCTATTTCGTTGTTCACAACTTTAAAATTTGGAAATGTAAATACTGTTCTCTTCATTTTACTTTTTTTTTCTTTTTTACTATTTTTTTTTTTTTAAGATGGGGTTTCACCACGACAGCCAGGCTGGTCTTGAACTCCCGACCTTAGGTGATCCACCCACCTTGGCATCCCAAAGTGCTAGGATTACAGGCGTGAGCCACCGCACCTGGTCCAATCTTACATTTTTTTTTTAAAAGGAGACTTACTTTAAATAATTAGTCTCTATTTATACTAGAAAGCACTTGTCCTGCTTCCTAGCCAGTGCTATTCACTATGCAATTATTTTCATTTTATATTTTGGAATCTTATTTATGCAGGTTCAACCACACACATTTTTTTTTCTTTTGGAAAATTTGTTAAAAAAATTATTTAAAAGAAATGTTAGTCACTTAAAAATATCTATTCAAATGCCTTCTAAATATAAGGAACATATTAGGGCTACCCAGATAGACAGAACTAATAGCCTATATATATATGTATATATATATGTACAAGAAGCAAAATAGACACATCCATCTATGCAAAACGGGGCCAAATCAGAATGTTTCATTTGTTTATAAAGATTGATTCAATGAAAAATGGTTCAATTTCGTCAGAAGGATAATGGATATATATATATATATATATATATAACCATTATATATATATATATATATATGCAAATACACTATATCTAGAAGCAAATACTCCTATGTATATGGGAGTTTGTAAAGTTGTATTGACTCACATGATCACAAGGTCCCAAAATAGACCATCTGCAAGCTGAGGAGAAGGAAAGACAGTACAAGTCCCAAAGCTGAAGAGCTTGGAATCCGATGTTGAAAGGCAGGAAGCATCCAGCAGGGGAGAAAAATGTAAGCTGGGAGGCTAAGCCAGTTTAGACTTTTCACATTTTTCTGCCTGCTTTGTGTTCTGGCCACACTGGCAGTTGATTAGATTGTAGTCACCCAAATTAACGGTAAGTCTTCCTTTCCCAGCCCAATGACTCAAATATTAATCTCCTTTGGCAACACTGTGACAGACACACCCACAATCAATACTTTGCATTCTTAAATCCAATCAAGTTGACAGTATTAACCATCACAAGAAAGCTTGAAAACATACAAGAATTAAACAGAGTTATCAATTCCATCTGGTTAGGATACATTTTGGTTAAACACAAAACAGGGAGGGCCTTTAGAAAAGTTCTGCCATATTCTTAGTCCACCTACCTCTAAAGGAATGTCCCATTATTTGCAGTATGTCATTTGTCTTATTAGAGGCTCTACCAGTAGTAAGTAGCAGCAGAGTTACAGATGCTGCTCAGTCTCAAACTAAATTTGCTTAGATAGATTAATTTTGTCTCCTATTTTGTTTGTTTGTTTTATGGACTCTTGGTAGCACTTTTTATCATTTAAAGTCGTCCAAATTTAAAGCTCCATGAACCCGTTTTGTGCCTTTCAGCAATACTCAAGTTCTGAAACTTTTAGTCATGTCATGCTGTCCATGAAATATGTGATAGATGTGTTCTTTCCTTGGGCATTGTATTTGCTTCTGAAAACATAGCTCAAAGTATAAGGAATTTGTAATGTTCATCATAACTGACAGAACTGGCAGATACATTTTTCTCAGTTGACCTGGTGCATGTTTTTGATATGCATAAATTATGAAAGCAGGATTTATTTACAATTCAAATTCTCAGAGCTGCAAAATAGATTACAACATATTCTTGTTCAAAATTAAATGAAAATGATATTTGAATTATTTTTAGAATGAAATACTTTGTATTTTTTTGTAGGAAGTATCTGAAGTACAAAATTATGCAGGTTAGAAGAAATGCAAAGCTGACCAACCCTGTAAGTTAAATAAATAATTTCTGCCAATAGTTAGTACATACTCTGTTTTCAGTACACACTGCTAAGCTGCCTCAAAATCAAAGAATAATTTTGCTTTGTAGATCAAAGTAATAAGCTGCTTTATGTCTCAAGTTCCAGTGTGGCGTAAATTTAATTAGCTGAATTGTAACGTCAGATTTATCATAAAAATGGTAACTGACCATTAAGTACTATGTAATGCTGTAAACATGACCCTATCGTGATAGTACAAGACTGCCTGTTCTAGAACATGACAAACAGTTAGGGGGAACAGGAAAAATCAGTGTATTTGCCACTATGAACAAGAAAGATAAAATGAACATGGTCTTGCTCTGTTTCATTGTTTTTTTCACAATTTTAAGACTCACACTATACTCTTAATGGCAAATGCCTAGAGGTATGGTGCCTTCATTTTAAATTACAGCTATGTATGTTTAAGAGATTGCATCACCATTTTCAAGGTGTTGCTTCTCTATATTAGATATTTTGTTTTAAGTTCAGCAAAAGGCCAAGCTCAAATTCATTCCTAATGAGCCATGTGTTAATGTCAAAGTCTCTGCTGTCCACTCAAATGCCAAAGAACACATCTGACTTTATAATGAGCCAAACAGTTGTCTCTTCATAATCTCAGTTAGCCTTCTGTTAGATAGCCGCATCCAAAATTTATAACACAGTGGTGGAGGTTGTTGCTGTGATGGCTGAAATCCAATCAAATATGTAAGACTTCTCATTTTGTGTCAATATTATTGCCAAGTCTTTACCGTTCTACCTCCACATAGAAAAATCTGTCCCAACAAATTCCAGATGGAATGTTGCCTGATTTTCATCTACTCTATACACTAATGGGGGAAAGATCAAAAGCAAATGACACGCATCAAGGCAATCAGCCAGTGGCAGGGCTAGGGGAATGAGGACAAAAGTATGCAACGGCCCTGCCAAACTTTGTTTTCCCCAGAGCTCACTGTTTCTGATTAACCATATAATTTCTTATACTCTTAGGTTCTAAACTTTGTTTGCTTTCTGATTTGACACTTTCTGACATTCAAAAAGTTTAATGTTTATCTCCTCTATTCTCTAGGTAATATGTCACCTGGTTAACAAGAAAATGAATGTCTTCACATAGTCTTGAGTAATGAAATGGATATCTAGAAGCAAGGGGATTTTATGATATTGTGGATGAAGTGTCTTACATAGACATTAAAATTGTGAGTTGAGATTTGATAGATAATTCAGGCAATCCTTTAAAGCTGAGAGACATTTACATTTTTGTTTCATTTCCTAGTGAGTCAGTCTGCACTAATAGAGGTTCTCAGATAGGTTTTTCAAGTATTTACTCAAATGTAATAGAGATATTGGAGTATTTATATATCAAGTTGAAAAATATTTTAGTAGTAATAGAAAAGCAGAAAAATATGTCAGAATAAAAATTAGATAAATAGAAAAATATTAGAAAGTACCAGACTGGACAAGGGAAAAGTGGCATATATACACCATGGATTACTATGCAACCATAAAAAATGATGAGTTTGTGTCTTTTGTAGCAACATGGATGAATTTGAAAACCATCATTCTCAGCAAACTGACACAAGAACAGAAAATCAAACACTGCATGTTCTCACTCATAGGTGGGAGTTGAACAATGAGAGCACATGGACACAGGGAGGGGAGTATCATACACTGGGGTCTGTTGGTGGGGTCAAGGGAGGGACAGCAGGGTGGTGGGGAGGTCGGGGAGGGATAACATGGGGAGAAATGACAGATGTAGTTGACAGGGGGATGGAGGCAGCAAACCACATTGCCATGTATATACCTATGCAACAATCCTGCATGATCTGCACATGTACCCCAGAACCTAAAGTACAATAAAAAAATAAATAAATAAAAAATAAAGAAAAGAAAATACTATATTTAAATATTAAGTTATTATGTTTTATGATATAGGAGTTTTTACTTATTTTACTGGATTTTTCACATTTGTCTCCGGTGAGGTTGATTTTTTTTAATTCAGTTGAAATAGGGAAATATCCAAGTTCTGGCATTGCACAAATTAGGTCGAAGAATGAGGTTTGCTCAATGAAAGAAGGGTGGCTTCTTGGCTGTCTTTGTCAGGCATATGTGTTTCTCTTGGTTTTTTATCTCACAGGCTTACAGGTGGAAGGGACTCATATCCAGATGAGACTTGGGATTTGGGACTGGGGATTTTTGAGTTAATGCTTGAATGAGTTAAGACTTTGGGGGATTATTATGAAGGTATGATTATATTTTAAAAGATGAGAAAGATGTGAGATGGGGGGGCAGAGGTGGAATGATATGGCTTGGATATTTGTCCTCTCAAAATTTCATATTAAAATGTAATTCCCAGTATTGAACATGGGACCTGTTGGGAAGTGTTTGGATCATAGAGTCGGATGCCTCACGAATGATTTAGCACCGTACCTTGGTGATTAGTGAGTTCTTTCCGAGTTAGTTCATGTGAGATTTGGTAGTTTAAAAGAATCTGGGACCTCCCTCTTCTTTCTTGCTCCCACTTTCTCCATGGAATATGCTAGCTTCCCTGTCATCTTCCACCATAATCAGAAGCTTCCTGAGGCCTTCACCAGAAGCCAAGCAGGTGCTGGTGTCATGCTTTTACAGCTTACTGAATCTTTAATAAGAGCCAATTAAACTTCTTTTCTTTCTAAATTGCAGAATATGAAAGAAGGGGTGGCAATATGTTAAAAAGTCTTCAGTGAATAAATACCTTCGCTACATGCTTTAGGCTCTGTTTTAGTTTTTGTTTGGTCTTTAACAAGCTATTTTGAACATCTTTAACTAATAGTCTTATCAACCAAAGAAACAGCTGAAATATTTACAATTTATTTTAACGTATATATTGATAAAATATATAATTTTCGATGATATCAAATATGTCAAGTACCTAAGAATTAACATAACAAAAGCTGTGAAAAACCTATACCATTAATTTGTAAAAATGGACTGACATGCTAATTTTAAAATTGGTATGAAACTACAAAGAAATAAGATAGCAAAGGTGATTGTGAAGAAGACAAAAACTAGAGGCCTTAGATTGCCAAATGTCAAACTAATTATAAAAGTATAGTGATCAATATGATGTTGGCAAGTAGGATATACTCATTAAATAGAGCAATTTGCTATAAAGCTAAAAGTGGAAATTGGTATAGTGATGCAACTACAGATGAAGAGCTAGAGAGTGATAGAAATGGGAGAAAGTCAGGTGAAAGAGAAAGTGATGAAGGTGAGGAGAAGGTGCTATGCAGCATTATATGGAATAGTGTCTTGCTCCCTCTTTTCAGAATGTGCTTGATTCCAAGTTATGACAAAGAATTTGTCTCCATGACTTGTTATCTAGGAAGTACCTAGTCGGCCATAAATGCTTATGACTTTAAATAAAGTCTGTGTGTGAGTGATTCCCAAATCCGTATCTTTGTCTCCAGTTTCTCCCTGGAACGCCAGATTCTTATATCTAATTACATAATAGACCACATCACATTGTTGCCTAATATTTATCTCAAATTTAGCATGTTAAACAGAGGACTCTAATTCTTATTGCCTTATTCCAAATGTATACCTTTATCAAGCTGTAAATAACTTTAATGCCTTATTCAACCAAAATTATGGGCATTCTCTTTAATTACTCTGCTTTCCTAACCCCATTCCAATGTATGTCTCTCCAAGTCATTATAGTCATAACTATTTTTATCTCTTGCATAAAGCAAAACAGTATCTCCTGTTTTCCAGATTCCACTAGTGATTACTTCCTTATGATGTACCCTCAACACATTGGACTCACATTTAGAAAAAATATATATAAATCAAGTAATGTCCTACCTGTGCAAAATAATAATAAAGAATATAATAATAAACATAAAAATGGAAAGTCTTCCCTCACATCAAGATTCATATAATTGGCACCTTCTGAATCTCTCTATATGCTTCCTATTATCTACTGTACCATCCTTACTCAACTCACCTGAAATTTTTTGTTTTTTCTCATTCTATGAGTATACACAGCTAGTTTCTACTTTCAATTTTTTGAACACACTGTCCCCTTTGCCTGGAATATCCTTTTTTCTGAATCTTAGTTTGATCATGTCCTTATTGTCATGACCATTGCCTTCAGAATACTTAAATTGGCCAATCTGTTTAAAGTAAAATCCCATATAATAGGCTATTTAACTTTCAATATAATACTTATCATAATCTGAGATTTACCTCTTTATTGATTTGTACAACACTCAATAGAACGTAAGCTCTTCCTAAACAGGACTTTTGATTTAAGCTGTAAAGTGGTGCCTATCAAATAAGTACTTGGAATTTACTGTCAAATGTTAAAAGAATGATAGGTTGCAATAAAAATGCATCATTTGACAAGAACAATGATCAGATGAGGACTGGGATTTCAGTCCTTGATTAAACAGAACAAAGAGTCAAACCAAAGTAAAATATTGGAATAACCCACTGAGAAGAACTGGCAAAATAATCACAGATAGAAGAGATATAATAAGCATTTAGAAAAACATTTTCCTCTCATCTGTAAAAGGAAGATTACTCTTCCTTTCTCTAATTCAAATACAGCAAAATTAGAGGTTATGAACATTGTTTTGCTACCATTTCCATGTTACAGATCTAATGTTGATGGATATATTTTCATCTTCTAGACCTCTAAATTTGCTAGAACATTATTGACATTGGTCTCACTGGAGTATTGAAAGATTTCCTATGTGAAGTCTGAAATCTAGCTAAATGTAGTATCTCTAAAGGAGTTAATACAAGGTAATCAAAATAAAAATTGTAAATGTCTAAAGCTACGAAATCAGTATTGAAGAGGTCTGAATATTTCCACAGACCAAATAGGAAACTAAAGTGTCTAAAATGTTAAGTATGTGTCATTGTCTTATATAACATGAATGGAGAACAACATAATCCAAATTAAGAAGTTAGGAAATTGAGTTATCAGCTATTTCACAAAATCATATGTGGAGCTGCATTTTGATATTTCACTCAGGTCAGTTTTAACATTTCAGTGTGAAGTTCTGGTATATACATAATTGATGAACTGAAGTAGAGTTTACAATGATTTTTTGCTCATTGGTATTTTCTTTACAAAGACAGATGCCAAATGGGGAAACTAATTTATAATGTTCTTCCTCTTTTTGAAATTTAACTTAGGAAGAAAATAGTTAGAAGATTTAAAAAATATATTTTGAATAGTAGCATTGCTATAGGACTTTTGTACCTGTACAATATTTTAACCATGACACTGACTTGAGTCCTCTGTGTTACAATACTGATTTTTTTTGTCCTTTTGCTCAATGCCTAAATAAGTGTAATGAATACCTGCTGTTCTTTCAACCTGGAATGTCTTTGGAACTGTGGAAATGAGAAATAGTGTACTTGAGTAAGTAGTACTTATTTTTTTCCATTATGAAAACCATAGCCTATTCAAAGAATACTTTATTTATTACTGCTTATACTGCCATAAATTAATTTATTCTAAGAATTGCTGATAAAGTAGTATTAAAGCAATAGAAAAATAAGTGTGTTGGGATAAGCATAACTCTAATTCAAAATTATGATTGATTATTTATAAACTAAATTTTTTCTCTTTGGGAAAAATTGTTTGTGTTACATTATACAAAAATGTGAAACACATTAAACGTGTCCCTTAGATTTATATTCTAATGAATAATTTGTGATGGAGGACAATTAGACAATTCAAGAAAATGCTTAGCTTCAGTTATAAAAGTAAAAGGATAGATAAAAAATTGCCAAATACTCTATATTTAAGTATTTGTAATACTTTTTTCCAGGACTACATATGAAGATATGGTAGTGCTATTAGTCACAATAAAAGGCAGTATAATTTTTTTTTTTTTTTTTGAGA
>NW_016107419.1:1946871-1976090 GCF_001604975.1 Cebus imitator
CATTAGAGTGAATCGGCAACCAACAGATTGGGAAAAAATTTTTGCAGTTTACCCATCTGACAAAGGGCTGATATCCAAAATTTACAAAGAACTAAAGCAGATTTACAAGAAAAAATCTAACAAGGATACCATTATTTTTAAACACATTCTAATGTACTAATCATTTATTAAGATTAACTGAGCTCTATAAATAATAGTAAATTTTTTGTACTTTATGCTATCAGTAAAAATTTTAGTACACAGTATTTTCAATAAACAGTTTAGAATTCATCTTTTAAGATGCAAAAATTGATATATAAAACTCACATTTTAAATTCTCAAAGTGTTAAAATTCAACAAAACTACTTTATAGGGCGAATCAGTCACTTACTAACCATGACATGGAATATCATCCAAATATCCTTCTTTCTTAGAAACAAAAGATCAGCCCTGGCAAAGATGTAATATTGTTTTAGATCATATGCAGCACTTAAAAATGTGGTATTTAAGACTATGATTGTCATTTACAGTTAGCAAATCCTAACAGATTTAAGAAGCATCTCAACTCAGATCTCAATTAATGATGTATAGAGGAAGAACTCTAGGAGATTAGAATAATTCACTTATGTTTGGCCCCAGATTGAAAAGGTCCTTGTCACTTTCTAATAACTGCACATGAGAAGTGAAGAAAAATAACTTCCTACATAATTCTTAAGACAGGTCACTCCAATGCCTAATATATTCCCCGAACTACCATCACTGAAAGCTGAAACCCTGGATTAAATGACCATAGTTCAAATTTCTGGTCTGTCAATTAGTAGCAGTTATTGACTTTTGGTAATTTACTTAATTTCTTTGCATCTTATTATCTCTATTTATAAAAAGGAAATAACAATGGCATCTAACTGTTAGGTTGGTTATGAGCACTAAATAAGTTAATATTTGCAAAGCACATAGAACAGTGCCCAACATATACTAAGCACTCGTTAAATGTCATTCTTATTATTTCATTCTGCTCCATTTCCACCTGTTTGCTGTGATGGATTTTCTTGGTCTATGTAATTGCTATCATGTGGTTACTGTCCTGCATAGCTTTCTACTCCTAAATATTTGGCTCTATATTTAACCAAAACATTGCTTGCCTCTCATTAGATTACATAAATTTTGAGAACAGAGATCATTTATTTATTTATTTATTTTATTTTAATTTTTAAAATGTATTTATTTCTAAAGTATAATATAAATATATGTATTTGTTTTTCCTTTTTATTTTTGTGTTCTCTAGGTCAGTGTTTTTATTTTATTATTATTTTTAAATTTATTTATTATACTTTAAGTTCTGGGGTACATGTGCAGATCATGCAGGTTTGTTAAACAGGTATACACATGCCATGGCTATTTGTTGCATTCATCCCCTGCTCGTCTCATTAGTTATTTCTCCTAATGTTATCCTTTCCCAACCCCACCCCCCTCTGCTATCCCTCCCCTAACCCCCCATCCCACAACAGTCCCTTGTGTGTGATGTTCCCCTCCCTGTGTTCATGTGTTCTCATTGTTCAACACCCACTTAGGAGTGAGAACATGCAATGTTTGGTTTTCTGTTCTTGTGTCAGTTTGCTGAGAATGATGATTTCCAGCTTCACCCATATCCCTGCAAAGGATATGAACTTATCCAGATCATGTCTTATTTACTTTTATTCTTTTAAAAAACAATTTAATATTTACATGTTTTCTGGAAAGTGAGTATATAATTGAATAGATCCTAGTTAGGAGGGGCATGGTTTTTAATAATCAGTACTGACTAACTTAATGGAGTAGGTGTATATTTCTAGACCACAGCTTCCTGGGAGGTATCTGCAAGAACTAATAGTTTGTAATCACATATTGTTTAAAAGACAGAAAAAATAGATAAACAGAGATTATATGCATAGGTTATCATACATGCATCTATTCTCAATCTCTGTTCATCCAGAGTAACTAGAAATAATGACACCCCAGCAATAATGAGCATACCTCATGCCTAGATCTTCTTTTCTAAATATAATTTTTCAATAAAAGAAACCAGTCACTTAAGAAAAATGGTTGATTTGAGTGGTTGATTTCTAGAGCAGAGAAAACACTAGATGAACCTGAATTTTTTGTAGTATCAGAAAGTAAGGACATTTAAAAAAAATGAGGTGCAGTATTATCAAAAGAACACAGATACCAACCTCAGCCAAATCTAGAAAAAAACTATACAAAATAATTATACTATTGTATTATAACCCGTAGTATTAATTATCCTAGAGCTCATATTTATGTAAACAAAAAATTACCTAAGCAAATGGATAAGAAGGAAGAGCTATTTCATATGTCACAATTTTATTCAATAAACATATCTTCAAAAAAGAAAATCAAAAGTAATCATTAGGCAAACATTACAATAATCATTGTTCTAAACAATATCCATCTACATGAAAGTTTGAGACTAAAGAAGATTTACAAAGTGTAAAACTTTCCTTACCAAAATAAACCCACAAAGAGGAGATAGTAGGGCATCTTACAAAGAGGAAAAGAGTAGCTTCACACTAGAGAAATCACAGAAGTCTGGCAGCAACCATCTTAAACAAAAGATTAATGTCAGAATACTGCCAGTGGTAGGCAAATTAGCATATTAAGTAACCTTGTAATATGATGAATTGGGAAGGACACAATATCACTTCTGTGGTGATCTTGCTGAACATTCATAACCTCAGTTTTATGTTTTATAACATATTCAGGAAATAATAATAATTAGTCAGGATAGACTAAGATATATGTTTCACAAAGAACCCCAAATTTTTAATGGCTTAACACAATCAAATTTTGATGATCACGTACACTCTTCTGCAGGCCAATTCTCTAAGAAAGTCTTCATGGGGCAATACAGTACCTAAGCTGATGGAGAGTCTGCCATTTTGCAGGAGCACTATTTGGGATGTATGACATATTTTGTCAATGCAGCATGGGAGTATGAAACTTGATTGTGCTAAAAACTGAAAATTAAACTCTTCACTTTTAATGTGATATTTGTAGTGTTTCATTGGTCCCAGAGCCACAACTTACATCAAAAAGACAGTAATATGTGTTCCTCCACTGAATCAGAACATAAGATAAGCAACATATCAGTGAATTTTTATCTCAAGCACAAATTGCTCATGAGGTATTACTGACCATTCTTCAGTAAATGATACCTTCTATCATAGGAAAAGCAGCACCTTAGAATAAGAAATACTCTCCTACTCTAGATAATAGCTATGACCGTGAGCAAGTTATGTAAGCTTTCCTAATTCTGTTTACTTCTTTATCAAATGATGATGATGTAATCTCCCTTCCATTGCTTTTATATAGATTAAATGTGTTAATTGAGTTAATGTACAAAAATCTTCTGACACAGTTCCTGACATATTTAGTTACATGTGTTTAATAGATTGGGGAAGCATTGTGACTGTAGACACACAGATATACCAGGATTAGGATCTGATTCACATTAAGCTTTACAATCAATAGTTCAAGATCTATGAATAGAGACATGTGATGCTTACACCCTGATATCCCACTCGAGTGTGTGTGTGTGCACGTGCGTGTGTTGGGGGATGGTGACAGGAGTTATATTTGTATGTTTTCTGAACTGACTTGACTGTACATAAGGAAACAACTCCAGTGTTATCATGGGCATGAAATTTCAGATTTTTTCTATAATATTGTTGAAAATTAAAGATCATAAAACCCACAAAGAGAAGATAGTTGGGGGGGGAGGTCTTAAAAAGGATGAAGTATCCTATTTATTCTATAATTTTGTTTTTATATAGAGCTTTTTAAAATGTTTAGAAATCACAAACACCATGGAACTAGGAAATCATCATAGAAGATTCATTTATAAAACCTTTAGAAAGTTTATCCAACTGAGTTAATGTTAGATCAAGATATATTCCCATCATATTTCTTAAGCCATGGGTCATTCAACTTGTCTAAAGCTCTAATAAGGCTTAAAAATTTGTCTTAATTTATGTTATTCTGAGACCCTAGGATCTATAATTTGGGTGTGGTGAGGCATTAATTTTACATCCAAGTCCTCAGATTATTGATTTCCTGGGTATGCATTATAATTAGAAGTTTCTAGGCTGCACAGAGATTCTGTAGAAGAAAAATATATAAAGTTTAAATAAACGATGTGCCTTGTGAGAATATATGCGTATAAGAAAGAAAATATAGTTATTTAGTCACTACTGTTATTCAATCATTCAAAAATTAGTTTTGAACCAGGAACTAAGATGTACACTGTAGACATATCTTGAAACAACAACAAAAACAATTTTTTTGTCTTCTTGGTTGAGAAAAACAAATAATCAGATACATAAACAAGATTATTTCAAAGAGTGATGAGCTCAACAAAGGATATCAGAGGGTGATAAATGGGGACAGAGGTTAGGAACAGTTACCTTCAAGAGGAATTAAGTCAGGCTTCTTTGAGAAGACATTTGAACTGAGAACTGAATATTGAGATGAATCAAGTCACGAGGATCTGGGGAAGGGTGAATCAGGCAAAGGGAACAATTAGTTATGCTCGTGAAATAACAATGACCTTACTACATGAGGAGTAGAAAGAAGCCCATTGTTCAGTGTAGCTAGGAAACAAAATGAAGGAAGAAAATCTCTTGGTGGGAGAGAAAAATCAAAGAACTAGAAGGGACTTTATTTTGAAAAGTATACTGAGATGTGATAAGGTGTTTCAGTTTATTTCCATTATTTTCAGTTATAAGAATATGTTAATTCTTCTGAATCTTCTAAATAAATGGATACATACATGCATGCGTACATACATTAGCTAAATAAAACATAAACAACATAGAACAAAACTTCTTTTTCAAAAATATTTTTCACGGTCAATAAATTTGAAATTATTAATAGCCAATAAACTGTGGCTTCTTGTTTTCTGTAAATTCACCATGTATTCTGGCAATTATTTTTTCACCTTGCAAAACCCAGTATTGCATGCTTCATTATTTCTTTTATGTATTAAAAATAAAACATCTGGACATCTTTTCAACTTGGATTCTTGCATCTGATATTATTTACTACTGAATAGTGTTGACTGAAAAGTGTATAACCTGAAAATCTGTGCTAGTTGCCAAGTATATCCATACACCATGCTCTTAAGGTGGTTAATGTATTCCAGTATTTATTCTAAAAATCCAGCTGCCTCTCTTCTCAAATGGGAGCATGTGGTTCTCATAAAATTTGCTGGCATCAGATGCTGAACTACTGGGTCATTGTTTTACTCATTCAATTAAAACTTGAATATAATTCAAACATGTCTAACACAATATGTCCTTTAGAGCATAACTTTGAAAGGATTAATAAAAATGTTATGAATTTAGACAAGGAAAGATTATGTGGCAAGTGACATAATAAATATATTATAAAAGTCTATAAGGTCATGGAATACTTAATATCTCCAGGAATGAAAGAAGAATTAGAGAATCTGAACCTCAAGAACTCAGAAAACTTAGATTTATTTGTCTATATCTCTATCCCCTTTCCATTAAGAATTTTGGGTCCTTTCCCAAAACACACCTATACACACTCATGCACACAACCCATAAATGCAGATACACACAGTGGGAGCCTAAATACCAGACTGTGCCTCTAGCCAGTGGATCCAAAACCTACTCTAATTGCTTAGATTTTCTAAAACTTTAAACAGGCAAAACTGGAGAAAGACAGGGAAGAGAAATATTGAGTTTCCTGCAAAGCTCTACTAAGCAGGTAACTTTCACAAGCAAGGACGAAACTTAGACATTTTCACAATAGTGGTATATACAACATACCAGTTATATAATAACTGCTCAATAAATATTGGAAAACGTAAGTAAATATACTCTAGTTTTTGCATAATTGGGCATCACAAAAGGTGTTGATTAAGACCTTTTCATTTTATCTCTTGATCAACTGGAAAATCCTCATCTACTTTATTTTTATTTACTTATTTATTTTTGCTATCTTCCTGATACTGGCTTCAATTAAGGAGCATCCATATGTACTATTAACATACAGATCTCTTGGGTCATGCCCATTTTCCACACAATGCTTTTTTCTATAGTCAATATGCAAGAAACACAGATGTTGTGAGTTGCTTAAGAATCTTGACTTCGACAATTGCATATTTTGATTTTGCTTAAAACATACTTTTGGAATAATAATTTATCTATTTCATATTAGTCTAAAATATAAGGCGTATATGCAGTAAGTTTCAAACTTTCCCACATTTCCTGTCTTCTACAGAGCTCTCCAAACTGTTCCAACCTCTGCCTGTTATCCAGTTCCAAAGTCACTTCCACATTTTTGAGTATCTTTATAGCAGCACCTCCCTCCTGGCACCAATTTACTGTGTTAGTCTGTTCTCATGCTGCTAATAAAGACACACCTGAGACTGGGTAATTATAAAGGAAGGAAGTTTAATTGACTCACAGTTTCAAATGGCTGCAGAGGCCTGGAGAAACTTACAGTCATGGTAAAAGGGAAAGCAAACACTACTGTTATTCAATCATTCAAAAATTAGTTTTTGAGCATCTATATGAACCAGGAACTTCACATGGTGGCAGGAGAAAGAAGTAGAGAGAAGTGAGTAATGCCCCTCATAAGCCATCAGAGCTTGTAAGAACTTACTCACTATAATGAGAACAGCATGAGGGAACTTCCCCCATAATCTAATCACCTCCCACAATTTCCCACCCATGACATGTAGGAATTATGGGAACTACAATTCAAGATGAGATTTAGGTAGGGGTACAGCTAAATCATATCAATGAACATGATTTTTAGTTGCACTCCTGTGTTAGTTCATTCTTACAGTTCTGTACAGGAATACCTGAGACTGGATGACTTATAAGGAAACAGGTTTATTTTGGCTCACAGTTCTGTAGGCTGTATAGGAACCATGGTGCAGTCATCTGCTTCTGTTAAGGGCTTTGAGAAGCTTAGAATCATGGTGAAAAGTGAAGGAAAACCATACTGTCCCATGGTAAGAAAGGGAGCAAGAGGGAAGGGGAGAAGTCACACACTCTTTAAACAGCCAGATCTCCCATGCATTGAGTGAGAACTTACTTATGACCAAGAGGATGGTGCTAAGCCATTAATTAGGGTTCTAACCTCATAATGCAATCACCTTCCACCAGGCTCCAACTCAAACTTTGGGAATTGAATTTCAACATGAGATTTTGAGGGGACAAATAGCCAATACCATAATTATTCTACCCCAGGTCCCCCAAATGTCATTATTTTCTCACATTTCAAAATAATAATCCCTTCCTAATAATTCTTAAAGTCTTAACTCATTTCGGCACTAACTCAAAAGTCCCAAGTCCAACATCCAAAGTCTCATCTGGAGATGAATTTCTTTCATCTATGAGCCCATGAGATCAAAACCAAGTTACTTATTGTCAAGATACAATGGCAGTACAGGTATTAAATAAACATTCCTATTACAAAAAGGAGAAATCAGCCACAGAAATGGGCCATAGGAGCCACACAAGTCTGAAACCTACCAGGCCAGTAATTAAATCTTAAATCTCCTAAATAATTTTCTTTGACTCCATGTCTGTATTCAGGGAACACTGGTGCAAGAGATGGGCTCACAAGGTTTTGGGGGGCTCTGTCCCACACTTTGCTGGGTGCATCCCCTAGGTCTGCTCTTTGGGGTTGAAGTTGAGTGTCTGAAAATTCTCTATGCTGAAGCTACAATCTGTCAGGGGCTCTACAATTCTGGGGTCTTGAGAGCAGCCGTCCCCTTTCCACAGATACACCAGGCAGTTCGTTGGTGGAGACTTTGTATGGGGGCTCCAAACCCGCATTTTCCCTTGGCATTGCCTTAGTAGTGTTTCTCTGTGGGGGATTTAGTCCTGTGGCAGGTTTCTGCCTGGGCATCCAGGCTTTTCCACACATTCTCTGAAATCTGAGGGGAGGCTTCCAAGCCTTCTTCACTCTTGCACTCTGTGTGCCTGCAGGCTTACAACCAAATAGAAGCCATCAAGGCTTATGGCTTGTGCCCTGTGAAGCAGTGGCTCAAGCTGGACCTGGGGCCCTTTGAGCAACAGGTAGAGCTGGAGCAGCAGGGATGCAGGAAACAGTCTACTGGGGTGGTAGAGAGTATTGGCCCAATAAACCATTTTTTCCTCCTAGGCTTCTGGGCCTGCGATGGAAGGGATGGCTTAGAAGATTTCTTAAATGGCTTCCAGGAATGTTTCCCATTGTCTAAGATATCTCAGCTCACTGCAACCTCCACCTCCTAGGTTCAAGCAATTCTCCTGCCTCAGCCTCCCGAGTAGCTGGGACTACAGGCGCACGCCACTATGCCCAGTTAATTTTTGTATTTTTAGTAGAGACAGGGTTTCACTATGTTGACCAGGATGGTCTCGATCTCTTGACCTCATGATGAACAGAAGGTATTCAAGGCCTTAGAAGCTGTAGTGATTTTGACTTCAGTATAATTTAAAGTTATTGTTAATATCACACACCATTTTGGGTGTTTTGTACATTTTTCTCTGTAAAACTTTTAGATCTCTTTTATGAGCACTCAATCATTTTAACGAAGAGGTCATATCCAAAGAACTTGATACAACAGATCTCTCACTACTACATAAATACTGCACAGTTCATATATCAAGAAAAACATAGTTGACAGGTTTGCTTTTGTTTTCCAATTCTTTGTATTCAGCATCTTTCCTCCCTAGGCAATTGGTACTTTCTCTTTCTAATAACCTCATTTTCAATAAGATGTGAGAGATGACATATGCTACCTATCCCAGGGGCATTTCTATTTTAATAATAAGAAAATCTTAATAGTAAGGGATGGTTCCAAGCAGTTTAAGTTTCAGAGCAAAAAAAAGTTATTTCAATATCTGTTGTCCAAATTTATATGAGTTTCTATATAATAACCTCTCTCAACCAAACTTTGAAGTAACTCAATCGAGTTATTTCTACCAAAGAAACTTAGCTAATGCTTGAATAAATTCCTAAAGCAGGATTTCAAGTTGTAATGCAGTTAAAAAAAAAAAAAAAAAAAACAACATAGAGGAAATGCTTTCTGTAGAATCCCTTAAATGAAGCCTATGTAAGCCTGGCTATTCTATCAACTAATGAGGTCAGTTCATTTTGTTTTCTTGCAAGAGGCATGTCATAAATAAAAAGGTGTTCTAGTGTAACAAATGAATTCAAACAAGTTTGATAGAAACCAATCAGAGTTCAAATCTATCAGAAAAGTAGATTAAAAGCAAAAGGGGAGAAATGACATGTCTTCAATACTAAATTTTTCCACAAATTGAAGTAGTCATCATTATTTTCCTGTTTATATTGGATAATGATTACACTGTGGTGAAGGGTGGAGTGGAGGAACCTTATTATTTAGAGGAATGATATTAATACATCTCACTAACACTATATGTATTTAGATTAAAGAAAATAAAGCATAATTTTTTCATATATTTCTGGAGAAAAACTATAAATTATGCCAGAGTAACAGAGAGACTTATCTCTAAACAAGAAAGAAAGAATAAAATTAAATATTTAGAGTTCTGCCTTCCAATTTTTTTTTAAACAGAAAAATATATGCCATAGTAATGACTGATTTTATTTCCAGGGAAGCTTCAATTATTTAAAGTTTATAATTTAGGCATGTAATTAACTTTTTTTGTTTTTTTGAGGTGGAGTCTCACTCTGTTGCCTAGGCTGAAGTTCAGTGGCACAATCTTGGCTCACTGCAACCTTGACCTCTAGGCTCAAATGATTTACCCACAGCCATTTGAATAACTGAGACTATAGGCCCAGGCCATCAGGCTCCACTAATTTTTGCATTTTTTTGTAGAGACAGGGTTTTGCCACATTGCCTAGCTGGTCTTGAACTCCAAGCTCAAGCAACATGCCCATGTCGTCCTCCCAAAATGCTGGGATAACAGGCATATGCCACCATGGTCTGCCGCAAATAGAACTTAAAGACCCACAACTTGGTTTCCTGTGACCATTTGAGCAAAGTAATAACTTCCTTTGAAAATAAGTACTCTTACATTATTCTTCCCTTTTGCAATAAAAGTATATTGCAAAAGAACACTAAAATGTGTACCCTTGTGTATTAGGCTACTATTTAATATGTATTAAATGCAAGTTCAGGAAAAAAAACTGTATAAAATCTTACAGACACTAACCTCTCTATTTTCTTGTCCATGACTAGAGCGCTACTTTTTCAAATTAATTGAACATTTTGAGGACTTAAGAATAGAATACAAATTCAAAAAAAAAAAGAAAGAAGTGTATTTATAAGTGGGAGCTAAGTAGTGTGTACACATGGACATATAGTGTGAAATAATAGACATTGGAAACTCAAGGGCTGAGAAGGATGAGAAAGATAGTAAAGGAGCAAGGAATGAGAAATTAAATAATAATACAATGTACACTATTCAGGTGATGGTTACACTAAAAGACCAGACTTCACCACTAAATAGATCCATATAACCAAACTGCACTTGTACCTCCTTAAATTCATACAAATATTAAAAAATAAAAGAATTGTAGACTATTTATTGTAACATATACATTGTTAAGTACCCTTATTTCTCTGAGGTACCAGAATATCTAAATTGCTAGCTCATTTATTTAAATCTTACCCTACATATGAAAAGCATCTTTTAACAAAATGAACTAAAGCAATACAATTGAGTGTATGTGTGTGCACATGCCTGTATGCTGAATGCCCTTAATTAATTATAGAGTAAAAACATTTCTAGCAGAGAATACTTTTTTCCAACGTAATATCAATTTCAACTAATTACATTTGGTTGCAATATTGAAAAATGCAATACTTTTTGTAGGCAATGTCTATATCATACAGTATATACTGATATTGATATATATTTTTTCACATTCAACTAATTTGTCTGAACTTTAAAGTGTTTTAATAATTGTTAAAATGTAATATGCTCAATTACATAGTCAAATGATATCAAAAAATTAAAAGATATTTCATACCTTTTACAAAAATAACTTATGTAATGATTACTGCAATAAAAATTTACTGTAGAAGATATTATGCCTTTCCTTGCCAGAAAGCAGAAAATGATTCCTAACTTCAGCTGCTTGAGTTTGAGTGGAATAAAGATATAGTGACTTAGTATAAGCATACAGTCTTCCCCTTTAATTCAACTGTAATATTAAGTACTGATTTACCAACTCATTTTCTAACAAAAACTCAGAGTTTCTGTTTTGTTTGTGAAGGTAATATATCAGATAAGGTGGGATAAGTAAACATAGGGAGAATAAATGCTGTGGGGAATGTGAGAATTGCCAATGTCGATCTTTCTACTAAAAAATTCACTGCTGTCTTGAATAGGCCATTTAAATTGCCAGGTTCTTTCTTTCTTTTTTTTTTTTTTATCATATGCCTCATCTCACAAATATGTTAGCCCTACTCCATATTTACTTGTGAGGTTTTCAGGTAAATCACTTGAGTTAACTGGTATAAAAATAGTCTGTATTGGGGCTGGGCACAGTGGCTCACGCCTGTAATCCCAGCATTTTGGGAGGCCTAGGCAGGTGGATCACGAGGTCAGGAGTTTGAGACCAGCTTGGCTGGCATGGTGAAACCCAATCTCTACTAAAAATACAAAAACAAAAACAAATAAAAAAGAAAAGAAAACTTAGCCGGGCATTGTGGTGCATGCCTGCAGTCCGAGCAACTTGGGAAGCTGAGGCAGGACGATTGCTTGAATCAGGCAAGCTTAGGTTGCAGTGAGCTGAGATGGCACCACTGCACTCCAGCGTAAGCAACAGAGCAAGACTCCATCTCAAAAAAGAAAAAAAAAAGTTTGTATCTCCAAAGGCTGTAGTGTGGTGTGGAGGAGATAATATCTAATAAACAATACAGAAAATGTACTAAGAAGGATAACTGGCACATGATGAATTCTGTCTCTATTCTCAGTTGACAGACACACAACAAATGTAAATGTGTGGATACACACACACACATGCAACAAGTTGTATTTGGGTCCATAAACTTATAAAATAATACTTAGACTTTTTAAAATTCTATTAATGCATATCACTTAAAGACATCACTTACAAGCAATATTTATGCTCCTATTAGTAAATGAGTAGAAATGATCAAATGAATGGAATAGTTATCCCTGGGGTTGCATTGTGTGCAGCAGACCTCAGATTTTCTTTTGTATTCCAGATGGAAAGCAAACAATCATAGGATTGGCAAAAATATGAAATAAACATGTGAGAAGGCATTATTTTAAATGAATTAATTGCTGGAATAATAAGTACAGTATCTCCCTTTGATACATTGGCAACTGGTTGAATAAGCACTGAGAAACCTAAATGGAAGGCAACCTGAAAAGAATACAGGAACTCAACTCCACAAACACCTGTTAACTATTGTGAGCATCATCAATGCTGATTATGTCATTTGGTTTGGCACCCTTTGAATACATGGCATTGAAATTGTTTCCTGCCAAGCTATTTAGTTAAATGAGTACCTGGGCTTTGTATTTCAATTAAAAGCAAAGGGTTGGTAGCATTTTTTGTATGCTTCTGAAGCCTATCCATTTTACTTTAACTAAAATTGAACCTGTTTTTTCGCTTATCAATAAAACCTAAACACAGTAACTCAGCCCAACATCTTTGTTTCTTTTTCTCCTCTGACCACCTGCCTGACATATATTTTTTTAATTGACTACTTGTTTTTCAGTTAAAGAGGAGTGTTAGCAGTGCAGCCCAGGAACACTTGGTTCTATTTAAAACAAAAGCCCACTGTTGAATTCAATGTCACGGTTAAGGTTTACAGCATTGAAGAATTGCCTTGATAAATGGCCCTGACATTACAGCTTCCAGGACTCCACCTTCAATGTCATCACAACACAATGTAAGAGTTAAAGTATAGCCACGGCTGCCTCCCCAAAACATATTAACTTTATGCTTACTCTATCTCAGGATCCCATAGGCACAATAAATAGAAAAAATAACACATTTACAAACTGATAAAACCCAGTAAAGCTAATAAAATCAGACACTTTATAGTTCAGCTAATCGTGTCTTTTGAAGGGCATCAAATAACACATCATGTACTGCTCAGGGGGAAATCAAATTACGTGCAGCAATGTCCCTTCAGAACTAACACATTTGAATAGACCAGAGATTTTGCAGCTAATCAACTTGTAGATGTTTTATCCTTAATACAGTGTTTATGTTAACTGTGCTTTATGCAGTTTGGGTATGAAAAGGAAGGAAATGACTCCTTAAAGTGTACCAAATTTGTTTTCTGAATCCTTTGATTTTTATTTGTAATAAGTGTGTCACGACGATGTATGCAAATCTGCAAAAGGTGTTCAAAACATCTCTTAGCCTATAAGAACTTGGCTGAGTTACTCAATTTTCAGAGTTACTCTTCCCTCTGTTTGTTCCTCTTCATAACTCCAACTCCAAATGTCCACTATGTTATTGGCTCAGGAAGACATAACTGATAAAGCCAAGTATCTTTTCCCAGGGTGTTTAATTCTGCCTTAAACCAAAGTCTATTCAGAGAAAGCTGCTATATTTGTTAATCTCTAATTCTTAATATCAGGATTCATATTCTTTGATTATGGGCCACTTCTTTCCCATTAAAATTTATAAATTTCCAATAAAATATTAAAAACACCGATTAATAGGAAAGAAAGTTAAGAATTCACAAGACTAAAGCTATCTTTTAGGGAGGAGGACATTGGGCATAGAAACAGGATGTGTGAGTAAAGATCTTAGAGAAAAAATGAGACATTAAATTAATGTCCTGTGAGCAAAATCTGTCCAACTTGTTTTTGTAAATAAGGTTTTATTGGACACATCTACACTTAGTTGTTAACATATTCTCTCTGGTTGCTTTCACATAGTTGTGCTACCTACCATATGTCCTGCAAAGCCAAAAATGTTTTAGTGTCTGACCCTCTACAGAAAATACTTGCCAACCATTATTATAAGGTTCTAAAGGCCTTATTAAAGAAAAAGCAATTAAAAAAATAAAGAATATGATTCCCACTTATGAACGCATGGAAACAGAGAGGAACAACACTCACTGGGGCCTTGTGGAGGGTAGAGGGCAGGAAGAGGAAGAGGATCAGGAAAAATATCTAATGGGTACAAGGCTTAATAACTGGGTGATGAAACAATCTGTACCACAACCTCCATGACAACACTTTACCTATGAATCAAATCTGCACTTGTACCCCTGAAATTAAAATAAAAGTTAAAAGAACATAAAAGGAGGCTATAGCGTATTCATTAACACAAATACTCAATGTGCTAATGTCATCATTCTTCGTAAATTAATTTGTAAGTTCATCAGAATCCTCATCAAGCATGTACTGAATTTAAATAAATGATTCCTAAGAATAAAGCCTATATATTTAAGTGTAATCAAATAATATCTTTGTTACAAAAAATCTAGGTGTCAATAAGACCCCATTGACATAAGAGAATGATTTAACCAATAAATAAATAATAAATTGGAAAACCAGACAAACCTTCCATGTAGAAGAATTCTAAATCTTATGTATAGTCCGTCCTTAAGGAAGTGAAACATTTACTTCCCACTTCTTAAATGTGAGCCACACATATTTTTCCAAAGAATACAAAATGGAAAGAAAAAAAAAAAAGTAACCTTGTAGTGAAGAATCTAACAAACACTATCTCATGCAGGTGATCAGGGTCAACATCAACAGTGAAAAGTCAGGTTGATAGTATGTACCCATGGCATATTGTGATAAAAGTGACATTTTATCTCTGTGGTCTTTCCATCAAAAACACATAACCCCAGTGTATTTATGAGAAAAACATCAGATAAATCCAAATTTGGGGACATTCTACAAAATGCCTGACCAGGACTCCTCAAACCTGTCAAAGGTATTAAAAAGAAGAAAAGTTTGAGAAATTCTCACAGCTAGGAGTGGAAAGAGACTTGAAAATTAAATGTAATGCAGTATCGTGGATGGGATCATGAAACAGAAAAAGGACTAGATAAAAATAAGAAAACATGAATAGTATGGGCTTTAGTTATCAATAATGTGTGAATATTAGTTCACTAATTATAACACATGTTTTATACCAACATAATATGCTAATAGAGGAACTTGGATGTGGCATATTTGGGAACTTTGTGTGCTATCTTTGTTTTTTGTTTTGTTTTTGTTTTTTGTAAATCTAACCTGTGTTAAAATTTAAAAGTTTATTTTTAAAAGCCTAGGAACTATAGTATAATACTGTTTGATCATTTTGTTTCTTCAGATTTTTAAAATAATTTTAAATGTAGTCAAAACTATCTTTCATATATAAGGAAGATTACAAAAGAAAGCAAAAATTGAATAACTGTGTGATGAATAATAGAACAATATGAAACTCCTTTATGAAAATGCTTAACTATTGTAAACCCTATAAACAAAAAGTAATTTTATGTAGATAATTGCAAACCTGGAAAGGAACAGTCTGTGGAGTTCAGAAGAAATTTTAGCTCCTGAATTACTATTCCTCTGTTATGTTTCCTATATCAAGAGCTGCTGATAGGCTTAGAGTTTGCCAAATCCTCACAATTACTTCCTAACCCTCAACCACTCTTGAAGAACTATATCATACTAAAGGATGAAGACATGTGTGATTTAATCCCTCCATTCATTTTGTTTCCCTTTTGTCTTTCTTCCCTCTGCTTCTGTGTAGCCTCTACTTTCTCATTTATAAGATTTACAAATTTGCCAAACAAGTATATGTACTTTGGGGAAGGAAAACATATTTGTATTCCATGCTATAATTGTATCTTTAGGATGTTATCAACATTAGAACCACTGGAAATGTATATGCCAAGATTTTAAAATCATGTGTAAATGTGCATTAGCTGCTGAACTCATTTTGAGCCATCAAAAGGAACATGGGAATAACTTGATTTCAGTTTTTACATTTTTAAGTTGCTTTTAAGTTTACAATACATATTCAGATTCATACTTCTGGAAATTTGTTCATTAAAAGTGCATAGCCAATATAGATCAGGCTTGAAGTTGTGTACTTCTCATTTTTTTCTAGTTATGTGATCTTTTGAAAGCTACTTTAAGTGAATAATTCGAGTTTAGGTTTTGTTACATGCAAAATGGTTATAAAGAGAATAATTATGTCACTAATGACATTATGTCATGGTGATATTATAAAAATATACTTTCTGACTCTTAGTAAATAACCAACAGATAACAAGTTTAATTAATGACAATAACAATTATAAATATTATCTTTATTCCTTGGATAGTCAATTGTGATTCAAAAACAATTAAATGACATTATCATACAACTAGCAAATAGCAGTATTAATGTTTGAGCTATTGTCTTTGAAATATCTTTACTCACTCATTTGCTTATACAGAAAAACAACCTATCTATGATCTAATATCAGCAATTCTTCTAGATCCTGAAGCTTAAATTCAAGCAGGAAGAGAGAGAAACAATAAAAATGAATGATAAGATGTATAGAAAATATATAGCACTTGAGAAGGTGGTATGTGCAATAAAGGTGACAGGGACTATAGGAAGCAGGAAAGAAATATTTCATTATCAGAGTTATCAAACAAGGCTGGCTGCTGAATGAGAGTGAAGACAAGCAAGACTGATCTGTATAAGGAAGGTAGAGCATGGCAATCTCATTTTTACCATTAAAGGCCTTCCATCATTCATATATACATTAGTAATTAAAACACACACTTAATATAACTTCTTTCATGTGACAGACAAAAAGCATTACCATTTTACATTCCAATTTCAGAAATAAATTCACAGGAAATGCAACCATCATTATAATTCATCTCTGTGATAATAAAGACATAGTTGTATTCTTTTTACCCAGAAATTATAACTAATAGACAACTTTTTAAAAATAACTTCGTGCTCATGGTCTGAAACTTTTTTCTGTCATAACGTTGTCTAGTTCATAACTATTAACATAAAATAAACGTCTGTATTATTCAAAAGCAAGACTTGCATATTATGATTTCAAAAGTAGTTATTAGCAGAAGAAGGAGAGGAGAGAAATGCTATGCAGTCACTTAAACATACTTTAAAAGTAAGTTGGATGTAAAGGAATAATATGAATTTATTTTTTAGAAGCTTCCTCCTGGTTTTAGCAGGTCCAAAAAGCTATCAGATATAAACTTATTGAATAAATAAATAATTTCAATGTTGCATCTGTGATAAATCAACCATTATGGGTTTTGCTAAGAATCTTGCCTGTGCTAGCTATAAAACCACCACAAATTTAGAATATCACTACATTTAAAAGCATAGTCTAAGCTAGAATGTTTTCCAGAAAGGGAAATAATTATTTTGGCATTAATAATGGACTGCTTTTGTAGATACATATTAGTTTCTTTCCCTCAAAATATCATCTCAAATTTCTTATAATAGATTATAACAAAACAAAAGCAAATGGATTTCAGAAAAATATAGGTTCCTCAAGAGACGATTCTGGAGATGATCATTTTTTTTCTCAAATAAATGAAATTTTCACCACTCCACTATGAGTTTCATTATTTTCATTGAAGTCTGCTGAGAATAAAAGAGAAAAATACTCATACAGAATTATTAATAGTTATACCTTCTTACATATTCTGCTAAGATGAATTACATTTATTTTTCACACAAATACATAATGACTCTTACTTTTCCCCTTATAACTAAAGTTCATTGTCATCTCATTTCTCTCAGCAACTCAGTGGACATTACTTGAGGTTAAAATCAAGTTAATTAATCAGGATCTTCAGCTCATTACAGAGAATGGAAGTTTGCTGCTTGCCAGAACACCTGCGCTCCTCAAACAGCCCCGGTACCTAATTGTTTCCAGGTGCAGCACATGCTCATTTTGGGC
The DNA here is from genome assembly GCF_001604975.1 of Cebus imitator. NCBI lineage: Eukaryota > Metazoa > Chordata > Mammalia > Primates > Cebidae > Cebus > Cebus imitator. The sequence continues at coordinate 1,964,789 of NW_016107419.1, forward strand.
TAATTCAAAATTGTGAATTTCTGCTTCCAGAGGACACAGTTTGAAAGTTAGAGTTAACTAATAAGAGAATAAACCCTCAGTTAGAAGAGTTGTATGTGCTGCTAGTCATTAAGATGGAAATTTACAGAATATTAGTTGATGTTCAGTTCAGAAACAGACTTTTGTTGAGTCAACAGAACCTTTTCTTACAAACCTAGAAGACACATTTACATCTGTTAGGGATTATTTTTTGTGGTTCACTGTATAAATATTAAGGACATTTTATGTGTCAGGCACTTGAAATCCAGCAGCGAGAAAAACAAAGATCCTTCATAAAGCTTTTATTCGAGGGGCAGGAATGACTTTGCTTTCTTTTTCCCTTCATGGTTTGGTACTTCCCTAAGCAGAGAAACATATTTTTAGGTTCCAGTATCCATGAAACAATCACACCTAACTTTATTCTAATACTAGATTTTAACTTCTAGCATCCACGAAACCACTTAGTTTTATTCCATCCAAATTAGTAGATATTCAGTTTGGTCCTGCCCTGAAGTTTAACATATCTCCAGTTTGGGGTCCCACAGAATAATCAACCCTATTTTGGAAACTGGTTCCTCATATTTTCTAATTTCTTTTTATCAGAAATAATACTCATACTCTATATTAATAGTCATCAAACACACACACACACACACACACATACACAAATACACACATACATATTTCCCAATTTGTTAGGACATTTGAAGGATAATGGAGTATTATTACCTACTCTTGCCCTCCCTTTGAACTTCACTTTCTTCTGGAACATGGCAGCCAAATATAATATTTATATTTATAAATATAAAATTATATTTATATATCAAAAGGTCTAGATTTATACCTCTCCAAAGAAGAAGGTATGATTTGTGGTTTCCATATCAAACAATAGATTTCCTACAGAATCTTTGGAGAAATATTGAGTTCAGTTTCCTGTCTTTCAGTTTCTGTCCTGCCAGGTGGTATTTTTAGTATCATATCCTCTGGTGATTGCCAAAACAAGGAAAAGAAAGTATCAAAGTCTTAGGAAGTAATGAAGTCTATGTGATCAGCATTCATGAAAAGGATTGGTGGCAAAAGATTTGGCTTTTTTGTTCATCATTCAATTTTATTCTTTGCTAGGTGAGTTTGTGCTATCTAGCTTGTTTATACCTATAAAAAGGTAAAAAATCTAGAAGTAAATTTGTCCCTGATAAAGTCAGAAATCGATATCCTAGATGTATAGGCATATACAGAGTCTCACTTTGTGGCCCAGGCTGGAGAGCAGTGGTGCAATCTCTGTTCACTGCAACCTCCGCCTCCTGGGTTCAAGTGATTCTCCTGTTCTAGCCTCCCAAGTAACTGGGATTATAGGCATGCACCACCACACCTAGATAATTTTTGTATTTTTAGTAGAGACAGGGTTTCACCATGTTGGCCAGGCTGGTGTCAAACTCCTGACCTCAAGTGATCCTCTCTCCTTGGCTTCACAAAGTGCTGGGATTACAGGCATGAATCACCACACCTGGCCTAATAAATACATTTATTACCCAACTAACTAACTCATTGAAAAGACTAAGAGTAATGCAAAAACGGTTGATTATCTCTTGAATATTTGTCCTTCCTTCTACGCTACCAGTACACCAAGATTTTTCCAAATGTCTACTCTCTTTTGTTTGGCAACATATTTCAAAATAAACTTATCCCAAATTGTTCTAATGAAATTACGGTAGTCACAGTTCCATTGCTTAATCATCATGAGAAGAGCAAATTCTGACAATTATTAATAGTGAACAGTGTACTCCTGCCATTAAGACACAGGAGAAGATAATCTGTTTCCACCTTTAAACTTTGACATATCTATGTATTGTTTTTAAAGTTGTGGTTATTCTCAGACAAGTTTTCAAATTCGATACATGAATGTAGATTACTCTTTCAAGGATTGCTAGTTAAAAAGGAGAACAGAAAAGTGACCAGAAAGCTTTCAAGAAAAGGGAAGAAAATGGAAGAAAAATTGTATACGCTGATAAAAAAGATTCAATAGAAAGGAAAACTAATGGTACAGATAAAGGTAGGGGAGGATTTCTGGAATTATTTGCTTCAATTGGCAAGAGGACTAAGAACGAGGGAACAAGTATAGAGAAGGCTTTAGATGGAAGCACAGATAATCCACCTATGGTATCAAGCAGTAAGAAAAAGTTTGTGGATACACAAGAAGGTAGAGGAGAAAATGTAGTGTAGGCGTCTTGCTAGCTTTCTTTTAATTGTTTCAATTACTGACATGTTCTTTTATTTCTGTAATTTGTTCAAGGTCACATCACCAATAAAGAGAAGAAACACATTTAAACTTGAGTTTATTTATATACTTTTCCAATAAGCATCAAGCATCTGAGAATTAGGCAGGTGTTGCAGACAATGTTGCTAAGGCAAGATCAAATATATCAGCTTTCTTGACAGAATCTCATTTATTTTGTAGTGGAAATGTGAACAAATCTAGACATTGAAACCTAAGACAATTAGAACAATTTTTGTTCTCATTTTCTCAGCATCATTCCAAGATAGTCCAATTCTGAACAACAAAGAATAAGTTTGTTACAAATGTTTCTGAAGAAGTGTTTCCTTTCTCAATTAAAAGAAACACTGTGTGTCTAGCATGGTTCCATCTTACTTTCTCCCCTTATATCTGCTTTGAGCCATCATGGTTGTTTGCTTAGGCAACAGAAACAATCTTGCCATCATTACTGACAAACAGACAAAGAAACAAACAAATGCTCGTTCTTCAAGGTTGGTCTGAAAAGATGGAGTTCAGATCATTAATGACATCATAGGACAGTTCAACTGTCTCTAACAGAAATAAACACAAATTTGATTAAGTTACTGTTATTTAGGTACTTGCTTGCCTGATCTAGTTCTAAATATGACTTGAATTCCATAATTCCTTAACTTTCTGAAAAAAAATTAAAAGAACACTGCTATAGTTTGAATATCACCTTCAAAACTGAGGTTGAAATTTAATCCTCAATATGACAGTATTGAGAGGTGGGGCCTTCAAGAAGTGATTAGATTATGAGGACTCTGCCCCAAAAATGGATTAATGGAAAGTTATCATGGGAGGGGAACTGGTGGCTTTATAAGAAGAGAAAGACTTGAGGCAGCACAGAGTATGCGCAGGCTCCTCACCATGTTATACTCTACACTCCCTCAGGACTCTGTAGAGAATCCCCACCAGCAAGAAGGTTTCACTAGACCTTGGAATTCTTGGTCTTCAGAACTTTCAGAAATACATATTTTTCTTTAATATATAGAAAATATATTTTTTCTATAAATATATATTTCTCTAATATGTTTAATGTGTTTATATATTAAATTTGAATATATATATATATATTTAAATTATCCAGTTTCAGATATTCTGTTATAAGCAACAGAAAATGGACTAATACAAACCCACAACAGTCAGTTGTGATAGAATTTTCAAAATGCAGATATTAATTATGAAACTATTCATCTCATGATTCTGCTATGTTCTAAGAAATGCAAAATTAGTTGTAAATTTTTAATCAGACAGAAAATAAATCTTACAATCAGGCAGAAAATAAATCTTACCACTAAATGTTTAAGTAATATTTGGCCCCTGGTCATTTAGAATTGTTATTCCCTTTGATGTACTGCAGAGACAGTATATTTTAAATATGTTAAAATTTCTTTTATATTTGCTTGAATTAGAAGATATTAGACATCAAATTAAAATTAAAAGTTTGAATATTGAGATATGTGTCAAAATGAAACCCATTTTATTATATGAAAAATTTTCCTTAATACTACAACGTAGAATTATATATGTAAATTAGCATGCCAAAAAAAGTTTCCAAAGTTTTTAAAATGTTTTGTCTTGTCATTTATGTTATTTTATTTATTTTAATTACAGTTTATTGAAGTATTGACCAGTAAAAAGTATTGATATTTGGTGTATAATTGACAAAAAATACATATGCATTGTACAATATGATGTTTTGATACACACATACATTGTAAAATAACTACTGCAATAAAGCTAATTAATATATTTATCACCACGTATAACTACATTTTATTGCTTGTTTGTTTTTGTAATGAGACCATTTAAGAGCTATTTTCTTAGCAAATTTCATGCATATTATACACTATTAATTTTATTTCACCATTTTGTATATTAGAGTTCCAGAGTTTATTCATCCTGAATAACTGAAATTTTTACCTTTGACCAAAATCTCCCATTTTCCCTACCCCCAGTAGCAGACAACCATTATTCTGTTCTCTGCTTCTATAATATCAATCTTTACCTTTTCACATATAAGTGACATCATGCAGTAGTTTTTGTTTGTTTGTTTGGCTTGGCTTATTTCAGGTAGCATAGTATCCACCAGGTTCACCTATGCTGTCACAACGACAGGATTTTCTTCATTTTTATGGCCAAGTAATATTCCATTATATATTTTTTATTCATTTATCTGTCAGTGAACACTTAGTTGATATTTAATCTTGAATATTGTGTAAAATGCTGCAACAAACATAGGAATACAGAAATCTTTCAAGAAATTGATTTCAATGTCTTTGGATTTATACCTAGATGTGGGTTTGCATGATTATATGAGAGTACTATTTTTCATCTTTTGAGGAGCCTCAATAATATTTTCCAGAACAGCTGTACTAATTTAAATTTCTACCAGCAGCATACAAGCACTCATTATCTTTGGTCTTTTTGCTAATAGTCATTCTAACAGGTGTGAGGTAATATTACTGAGGCTTTGGTTTGCATTTCTCTGATGATTACTGACATCAAGCACCTTTTCATATACATGAGGCCATTTTTATGTTTCCTTTTGAGAAATGAGGTCCTTTGCCAGTTTTAGCTGTGCTATTAGATTTCTTCTTTTGGGTTTTTTTTTTTTAAGTTCTCTCTATATATTAAACCCCTGGAAGAAGTATAGTTTGTAAATACTTTCTCATATTTTCATATTTCTATATTATCTCTTTACTCACTTGATTTTTTTTTTCTGTGCAGTTCTTTTTATTAATCTTCATGCAAAAGTTATTGTGGCTTTCCTATTACTTTCAATGGTAAAAACTGCCATTAATTTTGCACCAATCGAATAGTTTGTCACAATGCAATTTGTCTGTTCTTTTTTTTGCCAGTGCTTTCAGGGTCATACCAAAAAACAATTACCCAGACTAATGTAATGCATTTTCCACCTATGTTTTCTGCTAGGTATTTTGCTGTTTCAGGTATTATGTTTATGTCTTCAATCCATTTGAATTTTATTTCTGCATGTGGTATGAGAAAAGGGACAATTTTATTATTCTCCAGTAGATATTCAGTTTCTCCAAAACCACTTATTGAAGAGACTATCCTTTCTTCATTGTCTATTATTAGAAGGGAAGCTTTGGCAAAGATCAATTAATCATAAATAGGTTAATTTATTTATGGGCTCTACATTTTGTTCCATTGGTCTATACATCTGTTTTAATGTCATTTCCATGCTGTTTGATCACCATAGTTTGTAGTGTATTTTGAAATAAGTAAGGTAGAGTTTAGCTAAATATTCTGGCTACCTCCAGCTTTGTTCTGGAGAGCTATTTTCCCTCAGTGGGTGAAGGCTGGGATCTCCTCCACCACCATGCTGACACCTCTCAGTGAGCATTTCACTTGATCAAGTATGATGTTGGACATTGCTATAGAATTTTTCAGCGCAGTCACTATATTCTTCTTCAGATGCATAGTTTCTGTTTGGTTTCTAATAGTTTCCATTTCTTCATTGAACTTGTCATTTTTTAACGTGTTGCTGTCCAGTTGTTGTTAAGTTTTTCATCTGTGTTTATTTGTAGCTCACTGTTCTTCATTAAAACAATTATTTTGAATTTGTCAGGCAGTTTGTAAGTCTCCATTTCTTTGGAGTCTGTAACTGATGCTTTATTTTGTTCATTTGGTGGTGTTATGCTTCCCTGTCTTTTGTTTGTTTTTTCGTGTGTTTATCTTTTGGTCTTGCATTAGTATCCACTAATTAGAAGACGTATACACACCTCTTTCTGTCTTTACAGATTGGCTTTGACAAAGAAGTCCCTCATGATTCAGCCTGGCCTGAGATTCTAGGCAGCATGTCTGGTGGACTGCAGGCAAAATTGCTGCTGTAGTGCTCAAAGAAGTGGAGGTTGTCATATTCCTTAAGTTGCCTACAATAGGTCTGGAATCTGGATCCACTGGGGTGGATGTATGGCATGGGACTGTGTAGGCAGGCCTGGTGACTAGTTCTACAGGGGTAAGCTTGGGATTTATGTATATGGGAGTCAATATGAAACCTAGGTCCATGGGGGCAACCTTTTACAGGAGCAAGCCTTGACCATCTATCAGGGGGTAAGCCTAGCACTGGTTTGGGACTAGTACCTGAATCTGCAGAAATGGGTCTTGTTTTGAGTCTGTCGGGGCTAGCCTTATTCCAGGGTTTATTGGTGTAGGGCTGGTGCCTGAGACTGTGGAGGTCATCCTGGAGTCTGGCTCTGGAGGGACATGCCTGGAGCTTAGACCTGGCTTGGTGCTGAATTGTATGTACCTGGTACCTGGGGTTGCAAGATCAAGCTTGAATTTTTGGGCCAAAGGGGCTGGTCCACTACTGGGATATGCCTGAATCCTATGTCTGAAGGGATTATCCTAGAGGCTGGATTCACAGAGGTCAACCTGGAGCCTGGGGCTGGGGTTTACTGGGTGGGTCTGGTGCTGGGGTCTGCAACAAAGTCAGGTGTTCACTTTATTCTCCTTTCCCCTATATAGGATATTTCTCTTCATTTCCAAGCGTATTTTGATAGGAATCTTACTGTATCAACTTAAAAACTAATTAAGAATTGATGGTGGCAGATTGGAAGGAAGAAAGGTCATGTGTTCCTCCTAATTGTGTTGATCCATAGAACTACTTACCCCAAAAGTACTCTACTTATGGGTTATGAGAGATGATAACCCATAGGTGGTTAAGTCAGTTTAAGTTTTCTTTAACTTCCACCCAAAGGTCCTAACTGCTTGCATAGGTAAACAACTTTGGAAAACACTAAACTTAACAATATAAATAATCTTATTTGTTTTGAAGGTTAGTTTTAGTTTGTTTCTTATTTTTTGTTTGCTGCAGAACTTTACTAAGCGTTTAATATGCTAAGGTACATATTGAGTTTTCTAAGCAAAGAATAGAGTAGGCAATGATTTTCAAATTTATTTGGTTATAGAAGCTGTTATCTTAGAAGCCGTTTTTCCATAGACACTCCTTTAAAACACACACTTAATGGATTCTAGCACTCAGAGAATCAACATTCTAGCCTTATAACACAAGGAGGTAAAAAACATCTAAGAATCCCAACATGGGTTTAAAAATGATCTTTCACTGAGAGCCATGTAGCTTTAGGCAGGTGACCTGACTACTCTCAGTTTCCATTTCATTTATTTTTAAATTAGAAAAAAAATACATGTGCCTATGTAAGATCACTTTTGGAAGAATTCAAATGTTGAAGTTTATTGATTATCAGGAAACCACTGAATGCTTAATCAGTGATAATATTCACAAAGGTTGCCTTATTAGTACTACCAGCTATGATAATCATTAAAGTTATGTTTTGACATTATTAGGTATTCCATTTGTCTATGCTATCCCTGACATTGAGAGGGCCAAAAAGTGACCCCTGACACCTTTGAATAATTACTTTGTTCAGGTAGCGTATTATAAATCTGAAATTTGCTAAAGCTATGACAAGATAGGAACAAACAATGAAAAAAATTGAAAAGTTAATTTTTGCATGAGAAAATTCTTGGAATTTTAGAATTATAGGGCCCATTTAAATGGTCAGATTATAGTTATTTCTCTAGCATTGGGTGCAGAAGTACTTTTTTCTCATCCCAAAACATGAAGATGTAGAGTTGTTTTACTATTTCATTTGTAGAAGAATAGGACAGTTTCACAAGATTCTACTTAACTTTCCTTTACTATGGTAATTCTGATATCACAGCTGAAGACCCCAGTTTGGAAGTTGCCTCACCTTCCAAGTATGTCCCTCCTTCACAGACTGGGAAAATGAATACCGAAAAGTTTGCTCATCCAGTGGATACATTTGAAGCCAGACTTCAACTAAACTCCATTTAGTACTTGTTCCCCAGATTTACCACTAGACTGCTTAGGTTGACATGTGACCTTTATTCTAACTGGCGTACCTTGATGATACTTAAAGTCTCAGCATCAGTACCATACCAGCTGCTTTTCCCAGCCATCCTCAGAATATCTGGCTACTCTCCCCTCCCCGATGTATGGTTAACTGAATAAACGGCCATAGATACCTCTGAGGATAAATAGGAGGAATCTTCTCAGTGTATACTTGCCAAGGTGTTGCAGGATCTACCTCTTCAGTCAATTTGCTCCATATCTAAATATTGGCTCCTGGCTGGGAACTGAGCAAGGCACTGTGATTTTTTGTGGCACAGTCACATTCAGCTTCCTGCATTTTCACTCTGGCCTTCCTGTTGTCAATGTTAAGAAGAACCCTCACTGGCTTACCATCTATGCTTTTCCCTAGTATGGCCACACTCTTATTTCCTTGAGAGTTAGTCCCATTGGCTGCCGGTTCATCATTGCTGTCTACAGTAATTGTAGTCTATTGGCATCTTGTGTTTAAGTATGTGGTCTCTATTATTTTAGTGTCCCATTGTCCCCATGTATATTGAGACCAGTTCTGTCATAGTCATGTCATTCCTGGACTTCAGAGGAGGGCGACCTCTGATCGTATATGCAAGTACCCCCCTGAATAACGCAGTTTAAATATGTATATATATATATGCATATATATATATGTGTGTGTGTGTGTGTGTGTGTGTATATATATATATTATTGCATTTTAGGTTCTGGGTAGGGACATGGATGAACCTGGAAACCATCATTCTCAGCAAACTGATACAAGAACAGAAAATAACACAGTTTCCATTGCCGCAGTTAACTCTGGGATCTGACCACTTATGCAAGTACCCCTCTGAATAACACAGTTTTTATTGCCATGGTACACTCCTGTGAAACATAAAAATACTGGGTCTTCTGGCTTCACTATAACATATTCTTTCCAATATGACCACCTCCTTGAACCTTTTTATCTATTTTTTAAGGAAAAAAAAATAGGCATTTTTTCCTCACTTATCAGAGACTATTACTCTAGACTTCTAAGAATCACCTTAGCAGCAAATTTGCCCTATCTTCTGGAATCCTTGTCAGGTGTTATGTGCTGTCTTCAGAAAGTGCCCTCAAATCAGTGAGATAAATAATATTTAGTCATGCTTTCTGGCACATTTAATGAAGCATGCTCAAAATTCAATTTTGTAGATATTCCCCAGCTTTTTGCCAGTACATGCTAGCTAATTTTGTATCATCTTCAGAGTGCAATCTCTTTCCTCCCTTACCAGACCCAGAATAACTCAAGCTAGGGCATGCTGGAATTTAAGCTACTGATAGGCCTGGCAGCCAGGAGAATATCTGATGGCCAGCACTGTTACCTGGAGGACAAACCTTTGCAATGTCATTCTGTAAAAGGCAGGTAATAGCTCTTAATAGGGTGGGTGGTCTACCCTCAAGCTCATAGTTTAGGAATGTCTGCAGAACTGAAATCCTTAAGAATATTCATCCAGGCATCCCCACACCATTTTTTTTTTTTCAGGATTTTCTCTACTAGGAATCTAAATTTAGTGTAAGCTTTGGCTGAGCATTTACATCTCTGGAGCTTTGCCACTCTATTAATCTTAAACTTCACAGCTGTATTCACTCTTCTGCAAGAGGTAATTGACTTTTTAAAGCTACCAAAGTAGCTGGCTCTCTGGTACTAAAACACAGTCTTTAACTGTTAAACTCCAGAATTTCTCATTAATTTGCTGTAGAGTGTCAATACATCTTGGTAATGAGCAGCCAATCCACTGTCCATATAGGTATTGGTTCTCCATATTTTTCAAATGCCTGAATCATTGCATTATCAAGGGCATTTCTTTCTATCAAGACATTTGCTAAAAGCAGTGAAATCTTCAGCAGTTTTCACTACAATTCTTCAGGATCATTTTCCACATTCCGCTCAGGATGGGGTCTTTCTTGTCAGCCAGACAGTAAGTTCAAAAAACAAAAAAATAAAAAAATCTTATCTTATTGCCTGCTTTCTTGAATTATTTCTGGTACCAATTCCTCTAGTTCAGAACCTTGGAGAAAAATACTCAAACATGAAATTTTATTTCCAAGTCATTTTTAAGCTTAAATACAGAGTGAAGACACAGGACTAAGTGGGAAAAGTTCTCATACAGGACTGCACATCTGACACCAATGAAAGAAGAGAAAAAATAAAGGAGAATTCAGTAGGAATGATCTTAGACTTGAGCACAGTTCTGAGAAAGTCTGATCTGACCCCTAATTCAAACAGATTTTGTTTTCCATTTTTTCCATGGAAATCTGATGCCCAGACACCCATCTCTATTTCTAGACCATAAGCCCTTCAGACTCTGACTTACCACTGTATCTTTCTTTTGTTTATTTATTTTGTGATTTTGAAAACAATTTTATAGTGTTTGGCTTACTTTTGTCTGTCATTGCTGGCTTTGAAGTGGAAAATATAGTTATATTATAAACTCATAGCACTATCTTGACCATAATTTTAAAAATAAGGTTTTTGAATAAAGTTTTCAAATAGGAACTGAGTTTCAGAATGATTTAACTAGGAAAAAAAAGCAAAACACTATAAAAAGAACATAAGCAAATATAAGATAATTATAATTGTCCCAGATTATGTTATTGACAGAGGGACTATGGGTAGTTACAGAGAAAAATGTTGAGCCAAAATCAACAGGACTAGTTAATTGATAAGATATGAAAATCAAAAAAACCAACAAGGGCCTCTTATTACTGTTTTCAGTTTTCATTCTACATGTAATGATATTGTCAATTTTATTCATTCTTATTTTTCATTGGTGTATTGTTATATTCCATTTTTTCTTTCTAAAATAAAAACTCCATTTTTCATTCTTTGCTATAAACCACCATGTTATGTAAAAATTCTAATTTAGATTAATCAATAAATGTCAGCATAAACATTTAAAACAAAAATCCTTAACTGTAGTATTTTTAAAATAATATGTGATATACCTTCCTAATGGTTCAAACATGATTAATTGAGAGTGATTCCATTGACTATAGACTGAGGGATCACATAGTAAGTGTAAATTCCAATCCTGAATTTGTTGGCTGTTGGCTTTGTGACAGAGATATATATATATAT
>NW_016107419.1:1976245-2087486 GCF_001604975.1 Cebus imitator
AGAGACAGGGTTTCACCATGTTGACCAGGATGGTCTCGATCTCTTGACCTTGTGATCCACCCGCCTCGGCCTCCCAAAGTGCTGGGATTACAGGCGTGAGCCACCGCGCCCGGCCCGACAGAGATATATTATGAATGCTCTAAGACATTTCCCACATCTATAAAAAAAGGAATATGTATGCTATCTATATTATAGGCTGACATGATCATTTATAAACTAACTAATACATTGAAAGCACTTAGCATAGGACTTGGCATAGAGTATGTGCTCAACAAACAGTACCTACTAGAGGATACTGAGTTACCACATTCTCCCTTACTCCCATTCCAGGATATATTTTATCATCAAATATCAGCTCAAATTCAACCTCATTTATAAAATATTCATACAAAATTATAGTTAAGATAATCTTTGATGAACTCCAGAAATATTTTTTTCTGTGCTTCATTTATGTCATTTGTACACTTATTTCTGTTATTTTGATATTCATATATTTTTCCTAATATATTATAGGTATTTTTAGAACCAGCATTGTTTTGAATACTATCTTGTCCTCCTACATGATTCCTCAGAGTCTTGCATAGAATTAGTGTTCAGAATACATGTTGTAAAACAAAGTGTATTAATTTCCAAGTAACAAAGTGCATTAATGTTGATTTTACCAACAGTAAAACTGTCATAATTACTCTATCCTCACACAGACATCATATAATGACAGAGAGAAATATAAATTATAAATTTGAAAAGTAAATTGGAGAGAAAAAGTTTAAAACAATTGTACAAGTTAAAGAAGATTACCTTGTAAATTCATGTGAAGCTTTCAGTATTTTTGCTTTATAAGTAATTATGCAATAAGTTTCATAACTTTCAAGGACAGAAGTGTAGTGCAATTGTGGTGTTGAATAATACTGGAGTTAGCACTCAGACATAACTGTATAATCCGTAACAAATCCTTAAGCTTTTCAATGAATTAGGAAAAGACAATTTTGCAGCTTCTTCCCTCCATCTTTTATCATATCATTTTCTTTCTTCTGTTTTATAACAAAGCCTAAGTGAAATGAATGCTCTATTTTATTCACACCATTATGGGCCTTTTGTAAAGCTCTTAATTAGCCCCTCATTCTAAATAATACATTTGTATCTATAAAATATATGATTCTTTACTTGTCTATCTTTAAATGGGCAATGTGAATGGGAGAAAAGGGCTTCATTATTTGACACAACATAACGAATACATATTCACATTTAAATATAAAATGCATATAAATTTCAATTATATACGAAAAGAACTTTAAATTATTCTTTGAGACTTTCTTTGAATATTTTCTTTTTCTGAAACCAATTTCTATTTATCTCTCTAATATTTTGAAGCTACTTTGAAGCAGGAATGAAAAAATACAAACATTGCCCCTATTTTTTTTTGAAGTATCTGAGAAAATTTAAATTATTTGATGTCATTAAGTAAACTGTGATATTAACATTGAAACTAAAATCAAGTACTACTACTTACACTGACATTCGCATATGCAAAGATTCAGTTTTTAGGTATAGAATTTGAATGAAAGTTAACAACTCTTCTTTCATAAATAAACTACAGCACAGTTTAGTCTTGGACATTTTATTAGTAGTAATGTAATCAATTTCTGAAATATATTTTTTAAGGTGTTTACCACATTCTGTTCTGATTACAGTTTCAAGAATATGTGCCATGTTTTCTAATGATTTACTTCTAATTAGTTTGAAGTAAGAAGAATTCTACCATAATTTATCTATATGACATTATCTTTTATATGAGAAAATATAACATTTCAGAAAATACAAATAATCAGTTAAACAGTTGGAACATATTTTAAGGATATATATTTTCTAATCTAATCATTCTCTTAATATATATGTTCAATTTCACAAGAATAAGAATGTAAAATTTTCACTTCTTTTGGGTGAAAAAAGAGGCATAATTGCTGAAATAATAAAAGTTTAACAAAGAGATATTTTAGACTATTATTAGATGGTATTGATATGGTTAATAAGAAGAAGCCTGACCAGCAAAAAAAGAATAGAAGAGCAAAAAGTCATTAAATGACATGGAGTCAAAATATACTGTTAGAGGCCATTCACAGTTGAGTTAGAATAATTTGTCCTCTAATTGTTTTTCTTTTTAATATATTAGTTCCTTACTAACAAGAAACAAATGAGTCAATTGGCCAACCTAAGAAAATTTGTTTTCTCAGGTTACACATCAAAGTTATTATGATTGTATTTAATAAGACTTTATCATCATATTACTTAATTTTAAGACCTACTATGAAGCTACAGTAATCATGACAGACTGAAATTGATGTAAGCATAGTCATTTACATCAATGGAAAAGAATAAAAAGTCAACAAATACATGCATATATGGTTAATTGACTTTTGCAAAGGTGATAAGAGAATTCAATGAGAGAATGAATAGGTATGCAAGGTTTGAGAAACCCATGTCTGATGGACACTGTGTGCCTACATGATTTACTCCAAAAAATCCCCCAAACTTGAGTAAGTCTCTCTACTGGCAGAACTGTGCAAGTGTAATAATGTCGTTGCTGTAGGAATGAATACATCCCTATGTGGCTCCACTGAAAGGAGATACTTAGAGGCTTGTGCCTAATTTCTTATGGATTTTATCACACATGCCTTTTCGCTTTGCTGATTTTTAATTGGTATTTTTCATTTGAGATACTATTACCATGAGTATAATGATAATGACCATGAGTTTCATAAGCACTTCTAGCAAATCATTAAGGGTTGTGGTGGTCTTGCTGACCTATAATCCAGTAGTCTTTTTATTGAATGGTACTGGACTTTCTGTATATAAATATGGAACTAAAAACAAAAAGAAAACTTGATTCCTTCCTGGTACCATAATCAAAAATAAATTTGTAATGGATCAAGCCCTAATCAAGCTAAAGCTGTAAAACTTCTAAGAGTAATTAATATAAAATTTTCATTTACTTGGATAGACAGAGAATCCTTATATAAGATGCAGAAAGCAAAAATCATAAAAGAAAATAATAAAGTTTGCAATGTTTAAATTTCGACGTTTTCTTTTAAAAACAGTTAAGAAGATGAAAATATAAGTAAAGATAAAGAGAAAATGTTTGCAATACACTGTCACACATATACAGGATTATATATATGATACACACACACACACACACATATATGATTAAATTGTGTTCCCCTCAAAATTCCTGTGTTAAAGTAGTAACCCCCAGTATTAATGTATTTAAGATGGGATTTGTAAAGAGATAACTGAAGTTAAATAGGGTCATGGGATGGGGCCTGGATTAAATAGGATTAGTGCTCTTAGAAGAGATGCTCAAGAGCTTGTTTTCTGCCATGTGAGGAAACAGTGAGAAGGAATCATCTTCAAGTCAGGATGAGAACCCTTGCCAGGATCTGAATTGGTTAGCATCTTGATCTTGAACTTCCCAGCTCTCTATATATGAGTAGATACATTTCTGTTGCTTGAAACCAATAATCTGAGGTATTTTGTTATGGCTTCTGAAGACGACTAATGCGGATGACAAAATATTTATATTCAGAATATATAAAGAATACCACCAATCAATAATGAGAAAAGCAGCCCCAAATTGGCAAAAATTTGACCAACTGCTTTCTAAAAATTAAATTCAAATGGTCAATTAGCACATGAAAAGATACTTAACATCATAAAGAGATGTCCATTAATATCACCATACATACCAATAAATAACCACCAGAGATGTTTTTTGAAAGGTTAAGAATACCGAGTGATGGAGAGAACACGTCATTATTCTTGTTCATTGTTTGTGTGATTTAAATGATGACAGCCACTCTGGAAAAGGTTTGGCAGTTCCTTAAATAATTTATTTTACATTTACTGTGTAACTTAAGTAATTTCTAGAAATTTATCCAATGGAGATGGAAGCATATGTGCATAGAAAAACTTGTAATGTGCATACTCATGAGAATTTTATTCATAAGAGCCAAAACTAGAACTAATGTAAATTTTGTATCAAAAAGGGAAAAGACAAATAAAATGTGTTATACTCATAAATAGAATAGTAGTTAGCAATAAAAAAGCAAAAATCTACCAATGCATAAAAACTATATGGAACAAATTCAGAAATATTATGAAATGAGAAAGAAATAAGGAACAAAGCTATACATACTGTGTGATTTCATTCACATGAAATTCTATAAATGGAAAAATCTAACTCATTATACCAGAGAAAATATTAATTGTTGTTTGGTATGATGTTAGTGTGGGGCTGTTGATTGTAAAAGGACACAAATGAACTTTGGTGAAGATGGAAGTATTCTATATCTTGATTTTGTTGGAGCAGATATCTCTCAGTATTCTGGTTGGTTCTAGGATCTCCTGTCAATACCAAAATCCAAGAAGGCTTAATTCCCTAATATAAAATGACATTGTATTTGTATATGACCTATGTACATCTTCCTATATAATTTAAATTATTTCTACTATGTAAAAGCTAGGTAAATAATTCTTGTATTGTTTTTACTTGTATTATTTTTTATTTTTGTATTGATATTTTTTATTTAAAAAAATATTTTTGAACCATTCTTGATTGAATACATTGATGTAGAACCCATGGATACGGAAGGCCAACTGTATGTATACCGTGTAACTAGAGTTATTTATACTGTATATACATTTCTTATGCTTCATTGAACTTTGTACTTAACTGATTGATATTATCATATGTATATTGTGTTTCAATAAGTTTAACTTAAGAAAGAAATATGCAGCATATATTTCATTGTATATGCAGCTATTAACATGTATGAGAAACTGCAAACATTGGCTGCTCCTATAGAGAGCAACTGTGAGACTGGGTACAAAGTTTTCAGACGGTCATTTAATGGTGAACCTTTGTATGCAGTTTGAATTTTGAATCAAGTAAATTTGTGTTACTTATTACAAAAATAATTATACTTTTTTATGTCAGATATTTGCATCATTCTCAGAGCAAAATAAACACCCATAAATGTATCTCTAATTAAAACTAAGACTATGGGCTGAATCATGATTCATAGTTGTCTATATATTGAAAATATATTATAAAGATAACTTTCAAAATATTTCAGAAGAAAATTATTTACTATACCAGCATCTCAAGCAAGTAATATGTTAGAAAAATGCGATAAAATTTTTGTCAAATATTATCTATTCTTTTAGCTTTCTATAAACTGGTTCCTACTTATCAGTGGTGATAAACTTTAATACACTGAAAAGTTGATAACATTGATGTATCTTATAGCCAAACAAAAGTTTTGAATCAATAAAATAGAACATTCACTTATGGCAAGCAATAGAAAGTGGTAAAATATATATTTTTGTAGATATTTGCAATAAAATAAAAACCAATATGTATAATTTGTTGACAGAATTTTTGAGGGAGTCAATTGACTTGGCTTCTTAAGAAATACATTTTTATTTGTTATTTGTTATTATTTTTCTAATGTTTCTAATTTGTTATTATTTTTCTAATTTTTCAACTATAGAGACATTTATTAAGCATCTACTATGTGTGAAGTTACCTCTATGTCAACACAAAATTATCTGCATCCTAAAAGGACAGATAATCTAGAGAGATCAAACTTTTTTTTTTTAAATTCAGAGTATCTCACCCAGTCTGGAGCGCAGTTGTGGGATCATAGCTCAGTGCAGCCTCAAACAGCTGGGTTTCAGCAGTTCTCCTGATATGGTTATGCCTTGTGTCCCCACCCAAATCTCATCCTGAATTGTAATTCCTATGAGCCCCATAATCCCCATGTCTTAGGGGAGAGACCAGGTGGAGATAATGGGATCATGGGAGCAGTTTTCCCTATCCTGTTCTTGCAATAGTGAGTTTTCATGAGATTTGATGATTTTATGTATTTGATGGTTCCTTCTGTGTTTGTGTTTGTTTTCCTTCTTGCTGCCTTGGGAAGAAGGCACCTTTCTTCCTTCCCCATCCCCTTCTACCGTGATTGTAACTTTCCTGAGGCCTCCCCAGCCATGCTGAACTGTGAGTCAATTGAACCTCTTTCCTTTATAAATTACCAGTCTCAGGCAGTTCTTTATTGCAGTGTGAAAGAGGACTATTATATCTCCCATCTCAGCCTTCTGGGTAGCTAGGACTGCAAGAGTACAATGTTTATCCTGTTGTTCATTTACTTCTTTTGAATTTGTGCCATATCTGCGATATTGTGTTTTTTTCTGAACACCATGCATTTTACTTGGAATACTGACAAAATGTGTAAAATAGAGAGTGACCGTATAGTGGGTGGGAAACTATGTTGCAAATGTTCAACTCTCCTAAGATTACCAGAATAACCTGTGGGTGAACTAAAGCTGAGTTTAGACTTACCCCTGAAAAGGTAAACCCCAAACTTGAGAGCATCTTAATAGTGATTGAAAATACAAAAATTGGAGGAAGATATTTATACTATTTTAAGACATAGATTCAGTGATTTTCTTGGGGCAGGGATGGATTAGAAGGGGTGAGTTTATGACAAGTTGTATTTGGATTAGTGAGCAGGGTAAGGCAATGGTTTAAAGACAGCTTTGAGAAGCAAAGTTCTGTCTTAATGAGGAAGATATTTTTGTGGTTTAGTCTTGCTCAGAGCCAAAAAGGGTAAATATTGTCCCCTGATTGCTTAGCATAAGGAAAAAACTATGCTGGGTTTATTTGTCTGTGTTGGATGAGGAACAATTGAAAAACCCAGGGCTGTTTAGTTTTAATGAAAAACAAAAACAAAAACAAAAAAAACAGAATTCTCAGGTTGGAGTAAAGAAGACTAATAGTCTTTATTAGTTTCTTAAATATAAATCTATTGTAAAAATAACTGTAAGAGAGATTGGAAAATTGCAGTATTGTTTCTGAAGTAAAATAATAGTTCCAGCTTAGTTTCTTGGTGTCCTAAACAAAAGAAATATTCTAACACAGTAACAATAAACTAAAATAATGTATATGGAGGCTTGGAATTTCAGTAGACATCAGAAAGATAGCAGAATGGGACATTTTAGTGCTCATACCTCTACAGAAACATCAGTGTAAGCTACTACTCACATGCAAAAATACTTTCACCAGAGCTATGGAAACCAGGTAAGGATTATAACACCTGGATGTAGCACTGAAATAAGGAAAGATTCACTGAAGACAATAAGGACACTTTTACTTTACCCACATCACCCCTCCCTCAACATTAGTCAGCATAGCCTGGAGAGAAATACCCTCAGCTTGGAGGAAGGAGAACAAAGTGAGCATAATACTTTCTCTAAGACTACAGCTCTGGTCCTGCCCAGGTGAAACTTAGTCCTGAGAAGGATCCCATGATCCCAGACACCAGCCCAGTACCCACAGACTGAGCATTCAAGCTCACCTTGGTGTTAGGCAGGAATTCACAGTCCCAGGCTCCAGGCCTGTCAAGTGGATTCATTCTCCTGCCCTACCAACAGACCAATCCTAGACCCCTCAGGCTCTTAATTGGCTCTAGCACTAGGGTGGCCCAAGAGGTTCTTGGCTTTAGCCCATTCCAGTGCCAGCCCAGCCCCCACAGACCCAGGCTCCAGGGCTACCCCAAGCCAGGCTGGCTCCAGAGAACCTGGGCTCCAGACGATCTTCAGCAATGATCTGACTAGCATGGCCCCAGTCCTCAGGTCTACCCCAATACCATGCTGACTGTCACAGTCCTAGTTATTAGGACAGCTCCTGAGGGTCCAGGTTGTAATCCCACCCCATGCTTCTGATCAGCCCAGAACAAGGTCAGCCTACACACTCTCATGTTTCAGATCTGCTCCAGCCCCAGATTGGCACCATAGACACAGATTGTAGGTCTTTCTAGTTCAAGACCAGTTCTTGTGGCACCACCCTACAGGATGATCCCTGGATGTCCATGTTCTGGCAGATCCAAAGGTTAGGTCTGCTCCAGGAGGTACAGGAAGTTTAAAGGTCTCCACTCAGATTCCATCTAAACAAGATTATACCAAGATATGTTATAATTCAATTGCCAAAAATAAAGAACAAAAAAGAAGATCATGAAAGCAACAAGAAAAGAGAGGTAAATCCTACGTAAAGGAGTTCCAGTAAAACCAGCAGTTGACTCCTCAGCAGAAACCTTATGGGCTAAAAGAGAGTGGGAAGACATGTTCAAAGTGCTGTGAAAAAAACAAACAATTGCCAATCACTAATAATGTACCTGAAAAAGCTGTCCTTCAGAAATAAAAGTGAGATAAAGATTTCCCAAGACAACAAAAAGCTAAAGAAGTTTATCACTACCAGATCTGTCTTATAAGAAATAATGAGAGTTCATCAAGCTGAAAAATAATACGATAAATAGTAACACAAAAATGTATGAAATTATAAAAGTCACTGGTAAAAGTAAATACACAATCAAACTCAGAATACTCTAATACTGTAATGGTGCTGTGTAAATCATTTATATTCTTAGTATAAAGGTTAATAGATAAAAATATTAAAAATAGTAAAGCTATAATAATTTGTTAAAAGATATACAATATGAAAAGATATAAATTGTTACATCAAAAACGTAAAATAGGGAGGAATGAAGTAAGAACATGGAGATTATTTTATGTAACAAAAGTTAAGTTGTTATTACTTTTAAATAACTTATTTTAACTAGAAGATATTCTATTAAAGCATCTTGGCAACCACAACACAAAAATTTATAGCAGATAGATAAAGGATAAATGGTAAGAAATCAAATAATACCACTAAAAAAACAAAACAAAACAAAACAAAAAACCTCACCTAATTACAAAAGATGATTAGAGGGAAGAAAGAAACAAATGATCTAGAAAACAAGAAAATGGCATATTAAGTCTTTACCTATCAATAATTATCTTGAATGAAACTGGGTTAAATTCTTCATTGAAAACTTATAGAGTGGCTGAATGAACTTTAAAAAAATCAATATGCAAATATTTGTTGAATACAAGATCCTCACTTCAACTCTATGGACACATACATACTGAAAGTGAAGGGACTGAAAAAATGATACAAACAGAAAAGTCAAAGTTGGGGTAGCTATACTTACATAAAGTAAAATGGATATTAAGTCAAAAAGTATAAAATGTGACAA
The DNA here is from genome assembly GCF_001604975.1 of Cebus imitator. Lineage (NCBI taxonomy): Eukaryota > Metazoa > Chordata > Mammalia > Primates > Cebidae > Cebus > Cebus imitator. The sequence continues at coordinate 1,985,377 of NW_016107419.1, forward strand.
AGCATATTAATATCTAATGATAAAGAGTCAATTTATTAAGAGTATGTTACAAATATAAATATATGCCTCCAATGTTGGAGCTTCTAAATATGTAAAGCAAACATTAATAGACCTGAAGGGAGAAATAAATTTATACATTAATAATAGGGGAATTGAATACCCGACTTTCAGTAATGGGCAGATTATCCAGACATAAAATCAATAAGGAAACATTGCACTTAAACTACGCTTTAGACCAAAAATGGATCTAACATTCAACAGCTACAATTACACATTCTTATGAAGCTCAAATGGAACATTCAGCAGGATTATCTGTTAGACCACAAAACAAGTCTTAACATATTCCTAAAGACTGAAATCAAATCAAGTATCTTTTCTGATCATAATGGTATGAAACTAGTAATCAATAACTGGGGTGAATTCAGAAATTCAAAAATACATGAAAATTAGACAACACATACTTAAGCAAATAATGTTTCAAAAAACTAAAAAGGTAATTTAAAAACTATCTTGAGACAAATGAAAATGAACACATAACATATAAAAACTTATGGTATACAGCAAAAGTTTTTGAAAGAGTTAAGTTTATAGCAATAAATAACTAACTTAAAAAAGGATCTTGAATAACAACCTAACATACACCTCAAAACAGTAGAAAAAAAAACTAAGCCCAAAGTTACCAAAAAGAATAAAATAAGATTAGAGCAGAAATAAATGTAAAAGAGATCAAAAAAGAAAAAGATTAATAAAACCAGATGTTAACTTTTTCAAAAGATAAACCACACCAATAAACTCTTAGCTGGCATATCTAATCAAATATTGAAAAAAAAATAAATATAATTATAAATTTAAAAAGTCAACATTACCACTGATATCACAAAGATTTAAAAGATCCTAAAATACTACTATGAATAATTATAAGCCAAAAATTGGATAACCTAGATAAAACAAATTAATGTATTCCTAGACCTCTCCAATCTACCAAGACTGAATTATGCAGAAATAGAAAATTTGAACTTGCTAATAATGACTAAGGAGTTTGACTCAGCAATAATATACATTCCATCAAAGAAACACATGGAAACTGAGGCTTCACTGCTGAATGCTACCAAACATTGGAAGAACTGAAACTAAAATTTCTCAAACACTTCCAAAAAACTAAAAAAGAAAGAATACCTCCAAACTAATTTTGAGGCCAGCATAAAATATGAACATACATGCAAGAATAATCAACAAATACTAGCAAACTGAATTCAATAGCACATTTAAAGAATTATTCACCGTGACCAAGAGGGATTCTTTTAGCCCTAGGAATTCAAGGACACCCAAATCAATAAATGTGATGTGATGCACTACTTCAACATAATAAAGGACAAACATGATATTTTCTCAGTAGATGCAAAAAAAAAAGGCTTGACAAAATTCAAAATTTTTTCAAAAACTCTTAGCAAATTAGGAATAAAAGGAATGTACTTCAACACATTAACTGTCATATAGAAAAGGCCCGTAAGTAACATTATACTCAATGGTGAAAAGTTTAAAGCTTTTCTTTTTAAGATCAGGAGCAAGACACAGGGGCCTACTTTAGCCACTGCTATTTAACAGTACTGGAAGTCACAGCCAGAGCAATTAGGCAACAGAAAGGAATAAAAGGCATCCAAATGGGAAATGGAGACATAATATTATCTCTGTTTGCAGATAAAATTATTTTATATATAGATAGTCCCAATTACTCCACCAAAAACAACAACAACAACAACAACAAAACAACACTGTTAGAACTAACAGCAAATGTGGTAAAGTGCAGGATATAAAATCAATACACAAAAATCATCAGTTTCTATATACCAACAAGTTACCTGAAAAGAAATTTTTAAAAAATCCCATGTACCATATTTACAAAAAAATACTTAGGAATAAGAAATCCAAGAAGATAAAAGACCTGTACACTGAAACTAACAAACATTGATACAAGAAATTTTGAAGAAGCCACAAATAAATGGAAAGCTATGCTGTCATGAATTAAAATAATTAATATTGTTAAAAATTTCTATACTACTAAAAGTAATCTACAGATTCAATGCAATTTTTATTAAGATTTCTTGACATTTTTTGCAGATGTAGTAAAAAGCATCCTAGAGTTCATTTAGAACCACAAATGACACTGAATAGCTAAAGTATTCTTGTGTAAAAAGAACAAAGCTGGAGCGATACTACCTGACTTCAAAGTATATATACTATATACACAGAGCTACATGCTATCTCTGTAGCCCTATAGTAATTAAGACAATGTGGTACTAGTTTAAAAACAGACATATCAACCAATTACACTAAATAAGGAGATCAGAACTAAATCTGTTCATCTATAGCCAATTGATTTTCACGAGAGATGCCAAAACTCACAATGGGGAAAGGATAGTCTCTTGAATAAATGATGTAGGGAAAATAGGATATCCACATGCAGAAGAATGAAACTAGACCCTGAATTGAACAAATACAAAAATCAACTCCAAATGGATTAAAAATGTAAATGCAAGATTTTTTTTTACATAATTTTGCTCTTGTTTCCTAGGCTATGGAGTCCAATGGTGTGGTCTTGGCTCACTGCAACCTCCACCTTTTCAAGCAATTCTCCTGTCTCAGCCTCCCAAGTAGATGAGACTACCTATGCTCACCATCATGCCCGGCTAATTTTTGTATTTTTAGTAGAGACAGAATTTCACCATGTTGACCTGCTGGTCTCAAACTCCTGACCTCAGGTAATCACACCCTCTTTGGCTTCCCAAAGTGCTGGGATTACAGGCATGAGCCATCATGCCTGGCCATATTTGCTGTATTTTAACATTGAAATTTCTGACATGTCACGTGGCATGCCCTCAGTGAGGATCCAGTTTTCTTTGGTTTATAAGAAAATAACACTAGCTGAAATAAAAACACTAGAATTCCGTTTTCTGCTTTGCCAGTTAATTGTAGCTTTGTGAACTGGAATGAATAATTAACATCATAGACCTGAATGACTCACTACTACAATAATTCTAATAATTTGAGAAATAAATTACATAATACATTTGAAACACTGTTATAAAATTAAAAATAAAAACTAGCAGGTGAGCTAATATCTATTTTCTTCATATTTTAAATAAATATACTCTGGAGATCACTTTTTGGTGGTCTCATATTAAGCAAGCCTCCTATTTCTATACTCCATTTTTCAGACAGTGCAAAAGATATTTTGACCTCCTTCTTCTAAAAAATGAAACTATGTACTTAAAATCCAGGATTATGTGGAATCTAGGTATTCAAGCAAAGAATATATCAATAGTGTGTGTGTTTTGGACTTTTCTGTCTCCAGAAAATGTGAACCATTGAGTTAAATAGCTGTTGAGTTTTCCCAGTTGCCCAAGCTAATTTGATTTGTACAAAGGAAAAAAAGTTTTCTAACTAGTGAGACTATTAATTTGGAGTCAGAGTTTCTCCGGACTAAATGGAGTTGCACAAATAATGTTATAAATATTATTATCCTGTCAATTTTATTCAAATTAGCTATTACAAAGTCTTAGTGTTTTGTAGTAGCCAGATACTCATTGAAAAATATATAGAACTTTTCCATAGCCACATTCGTTATCTGAGTAATTATTTTCCATAACAACTAAAAAGATTTCTCCACCCCATATGGTGTTGTCTCTAAGCTTTAATTTTATTCAAAATTGTATATAGATAATTTATTTTTCTTACTATTAAGTGAGAGAAGTATGGAAAAATAGTGCTAATCAACTATTAATTTTTTTTAAGAAAAGCATTGTTCTCCAGTTTTGAAATGCAATAAACAAAAGAGCTCTGAAGTTAGGTTAAATGAGTTTGATTTTCATATTCCACAATGTGAGTGACATTGGGTATTATTTAACTTTTTTTAACTCAGTTCCCTTAGCTGTAAAATGAGGATAATGATAATATATACTACAGGATTGTAGAGAGTTTAAATGTTATAATAGATATAAAGCACTTCACAGTATTTAACACACACTAGACACTGGATAAATATTAAATGTTATTGAGAATACTCTTTCCTTTCCTTTCCAATGGCTACTCACACCTAAAGACACATATACACAAGTTCACACGTGCACAATTTTATCATCTACAATTGGATTTTTGACCTAGGAAACTGTATCTGTGTAATCCATATCTAATTTGGTGGTTTGAGGAAGATTTTTTATAAACATCATCAAATGACTTGTTCAAGGACTTGTTTAGACCTTTCTCCTTGGGATTGTTCTTAGCAATAGTTTAGAAATGAGAGCAAAAAGAGCTACATATGGTGGGTCTATAGAACTGATTCAGCATATCATCCTGAAATGTAGTTTGCTCTCTTAATGGTGAATCAGAATATTGGTTTAATTAGGATCCTGCTGCCTGTGAAGTTAGAAACCTGTGCTTAATGCCCTCTCCAAGGAGATTTAACTTTATATTTCCTGCCATTTCAGAGTTGAGAAGTAAAATACAAAAATGGAATAAAAAGCTTTAAAGTAAAAAGTAGAAGGAAACAAGTACTTTGCCTGCACATGAAGTTTTCTAACTGGCATATTGCATTTAAATAATGGTAGATCTGAAAAGCAAAGTAGAAGAAATGTCATTTTCAAATGAAATTAAGTTTTCATTTAAATTAAAATTAGCGACAACACTATGTTTACATTATTTTTACATCCTATACTTTGTTCAATAAAAAATGTTTAATTAGAAAGTCAAAATTTTAAGACTCATGAACAAAACTATTTCCAAATCCTTTAATTTGTTTATGTCAATCTTTATAACATTTTAATTTTTCTATTCCCTTCAAATTTGGTACATTTTCCATATTTCTAATGTAAATTTCAAGGAACAGCCAAATTTTAGAAAACAAAAATTGCATAATAATTAATACAACCTAAAGAATTTTGCAGCCTGAGGACTAGAAGTATCCGGCTCTCTCAGGGAGATTTTTCGCATAAGATTTTTTTTAAATAAAATTTGCATCATTTTCTTGTTCTTACATGACCCATACCTTATGCTCTCCCATAGCAGTAGGATGGCACGATTGTAGGGTACATCTAATTTTTTTCCCTCAGGAATCACATTACATTGCTTGTTGTACAATGTCAGAAAACCTTTGTTTCATTTTCCGTCTTGGTTTTCTAGTTGCTTAAGACAACCACTCCCTTGGCAAATATTCCTTCATGAGCTAAAGCTGAAATCAGGGTAATGATTTCTTATAAAATTAAATCTTGGTTTAACATATAAAATAGAAATTCCAGTCCTAGATGTTTGACAAAAATCAACTAAATCATATGTCAATAAAACAACTTATGCACAAACATTCGTTGCAACTTTATTTATAATAGATAAACATTCTAAATAATCAAAAACCCCAACAAATTTTTGAGGGTTAACAAATTTTCATGTATTTATATAATGGAAGATTAGTCAGAAGTATAAGAATAGACTACTGGTAAACTTAACATGAATGAATTTCAAAAACATTTTGCTGAACAAAACAAGTCAGAGAAAAATCTAATACATTCTCTATTCACATGAAGTTCAGATCAAGCAAAACTAACTTATAGTGATAGAAGTTAGATTGGTCATTACCTAGGTGGTAGGGTAGGAAATTGAATGCTAAAAGCCATAGGGATCTTTTTAGGGTAACAGAGTGACAGAATATTATCTAATCTTGATTAAAGCTGTGAAGACGTACACACACACACACACACACACACACACACACACACACACACACACACTTCTCTATAAATTAAACTTAAAGTTAAATACAATCTTTATAAAAGGTGGTTCAGCACTGTATGGTAGTAGTGGAGATGAAACAAATAATTGGAAAAATTTTGATGTATAAAACCCAGCATTTAAGCATTTAGTGATGTGAATTTCCACGAAAGAAGATGCATAGAAACTGCAGAGTGACTCTGAATTTTCTGGCTTGGGTAGGCTTGGATACAGGTTCATTCATGGAAATAGGGAACCATGGAAAGGAGCTAGACTGAAGAAAGCTGAGGGATGGCAGAAAGATGGCTATATAGCTCCAGCAAAAATTAATAATATTTTTAATATATGCAAGTGAAAATGCAATATTATGAGTGGTTGTCAAGGATGTGCATTAGAGAGATTTGTGTGTCTTTGGCGTGTAGAAATAATTAAACCATAGATGTAGATCAAGCTACCTTAAAGAGTGAAAAGGGAAGTGGGCTTTAAGAAATTGCAAATTCTACTGATATTTTTAAGAGGGTGAAAATAAAGGATGGGACACATTTTGGATTTATTCACTAATTCAGCAAGTAATTTGGTATGCTTTTAATTTGCCAGATGCTATTTATTGTAAGCACTGGGGGAAAAGCAATAAATAAGATGAAAAGAGAGACTGACATTTTGTGTAATTTTTCCAAAAGTGAATTCACTAATAGATGCATAATCAAATGATTCATACATTTACATTGATTCACTATTGGTTTCTTCACAGTCATATTCTAAACAATTTTATAAAAAGTTAACAAATTTGCAGCACATTTATCACCGTGGAATCTGAGATGGACAAGAAGAAAAATAAAAACAAAGTCTATGTTATAATTAACATCAATATTATTATTTCAGAAAGCAAATATATTAAAGATTAATGAAGATGACTTCTGTTACACTATGCAATGCACTAAGCTTTATTTTTCATTCATATATGAAAGCTCTCTTTGGAGCCATTTTCATTTCATAACAGAAGCTAGCTACACACATGTACACACACACACACAAACACACACACACACACACATGCACACACACAGAGAGAGAGAGAGCGAGCGACATGCAAAAAATAACCAGTCATGTCAGACCTTTTCTTAATGTGTTCTCCTACTCTTTTTCTGCATTGTTTTAAATTAATGAATAAAGGAATTATCAGCTATTCAAATTAACTCTTTCTTTCTACCAAGATAAAATACTTTGCAGAAAAATAAAGTTGAAATCATAATAGAGACAGGTATACTGTCTTAAAGAAATATAAAAGTTATATCAGGAAGCAATTTTACAGCAACTGAAAAACATAAACATTTGGAAGATTTGGGCACAGGGTATACCTATTAAACAGAAATATTTATTATATTTTATGATACTATGAAGAATTAACAGAAACTTTTACAAGTGGTCAAATGTTACAATTATATTTAAGAAAATAGAATAAATGCTCATTAAGCATTAAATCAAAATTGAGTCTATTGATGTGGCAGATGCTTTTGCAAGCAATATAATAGGAGGCATTTATTATCTATCTAGCCAGAGAACAACAAATGGGAAAGACACACAAACATCAGGTTATCCTCTTCTATCAGGGAACTGTGCTTCACTGACAGACACCTCATGCCAGTTTCCTGACATATTTACAATTTTAGGTTCGTTAAAAACACTTCCACACGCATTTGAGAAGTAAATATCACAATTATTAAGTAGCTATAATGTGTAATATAGTTGTTATAAAATAATTTTTGATATTTAGCTGAAAACTACCTTAGTGTATATTTGCTCTTTAATATCTGCCTCACATGATTACTGTAAATGCATGATTTGCATTAACATGATAATTCAGCCTCATACAAACACACACAGTTTTATATGACTCATCCTTTCAAAAAATATGACTTGTTGATATCCTGTCTTTGAATGATGAAAAATACCTGTCTTCTGTTCCCTGAGACTATATCCTGTCTTTTGGTTACAGAGATCATTATTTGTAACTTAGTTTGCCAAATGATTGAGTATAAGATTAAGACCACAAATGTAAATATAAAAAGTATAGGTTTGGAGTCAGGCTGTCTATATCAAATCCTAATTACACTGTTTAGTAAATGTATGACTTTAAGTGATTGCCTTTAATTGTTTTAACGTCAGTTTATCTGTTAAATAGAGAGAATAATAGTGGATACTGAGCACATATAACATACTAGGCAAAGGTCTAAGAGCTTTTCATATATTAAGTTGTCAATTTCCTCAATAACCGTATGAGATTATTATTATAAGTATTTAATATAAGAAGAGAAATTTGAAAACTGAAGAATGTAATAATATGTCCAATGTTATATACTTTGAAGCAGGTAATCTTGATTTTATGCAATCATGAAAATGGAACAATGATTATCCCCACACTCTCACCATGATATCTACTACTTAGTAGAGTATGTAGTACATGACATTTGCTCCAAAAATATCCTCTCATTTCTTGTTACAGGGTTTACTCAGCTTAACTAGCTACATCACAAATTCCTTTTCATTTTTGCCTGTGTATAGGTAATCCTCCTCAAGCTGCACATATAGTTGAAATTTCCAAAATAAAGAATTGTAAAGTGCAAGTTATTAAAGTCCATGTATCCTCTCCCAGTGCCAACCAAAACACAGTCATGAATAATATAGTGTATTTCTATGCAGTTATTATTCTTTATACAACCCATACACACACACACACAGAGTCACATATGAGTGTCTTCTATTAAATAATTTGCTCATTATTTAAATATGAGATTATACTGTATAGTCTTTTGCAAATTTATTGGTATTTGCTACCATTACATATGGATCTCACTGCTAAACCTCTGTGGGACTTCCCCATCCCAGGTCTCTTGGTCAGGAATATGGCCTTTCTTTTTGTTGTATTTCTTTATTTTTGGTGTATGTTTGGCTGTTCAAGGTATGGAGGGCTCCCGGCACCCAGATAGACATGAGTTGGTTCCACAACATCATAGCTCAGAACTGACAGTTGAAAACCTGAATTTTTTGTCTCTGTCATTAATTTTACTTTTAGTAAATCATCTCACAACATTTATGTTTATTCTGTTTTTCTTCTAAATGAGCCTTCTAAATGATTGATAATTATCTAATATATTGAGTTTAACCTTCTTTGTTTTCTAATGGAGTTGGCATGTCTTTTTAAATGTTTTTCAATGCCCAGAGAACAAAAATGGTGTCACACCCCAGAAATTCTTATGTGTAATCCTTTCAGTGTCTTTTGAAAAGAAGTACACTTTACCGAGACAAATGTGGGCCTTGTTTTCATAGGTGGATTTATGCTTGAAGGGGTAGCCAACCAGGAACTACCTTCACAGCCTTTTTTGCTTTCAGGAGTGATCTTGTGACTAGTTCTGGCCACTGGAGTATGAGCAGAGACTTTTGTGTCATATCCAATCCTGATCAGTAAAACTTTCTTACACAGGCGAACTTTCACATGAAAAAGAAATAAACTTAAATTCTATCTGTTTCTTTATACATGTTTAGGCCTATAATTTTTACAACTTTTTTGGACACTGCATAAGATTCATTCATGTGCACATGGGTTATTTAGAAGTGCTTGTCTTTAAGTAGATAGCTTATCATTTTTACTATTTCAACATTATTTTCTTATTGCGTTCCTTGCATTTATAAAATTTGCTTTTTGTAATTTGTGAACATGATTTTATGGCCCCATATATGATCATTGTTGTTAATACTGCATAGGTATTAGGAAAAACTGAAAAATCTATGTTACTGAAGTATAGAAATCATTATTTACCTATTAGATCAAGCCTACTAATACATATTGCTTATTCATTTCCTGTGCATACTTACTAATACTTTTTTATTTGTTAGGCAAGAAATTTGCTGCTGTCAAATATAAATATGAATTTGACAATTTCAATATTCTTTATATATTTAAAAATGTTTAAACACCTTAAAATTCACAACTATTGTATCATCAATGTTTTTATCTTTAGCAATACATTTTTTTCTTATTGATTTAATTTCTCAAGCAATCCTTTTAAATATTAATAAAGTAATTTATGCTATATTTTATAATATTTTGATTGTGATTAACATGAGATCTAGCCTTCTAATAATATTTTAAGTATTATTAACTACAGGCACAACATTGTACAGCAGATTTCCAGGACCATATTTAACTTGCATAACTGAAATTTTGTACCTATTAAAACACAACTCCTCATTTCTCTCTCCTCTAGCCTCTGGCATCCACCAGGGCTTAATTATTTTTGATGCTTCATATAAATGAAATAATTCAGTATTTTCCTTCTCTGACTGGCTTATTTCACTTAGCATAATATTCTCCAGGTTTATCTGTGTTTTCACATGTGACAAGATTTACTTTTTTAAAGGTTGAATAATTTTCCATTGTACTTATATACCACATTTTCTTTATCCATTCATCTGTCAAGGGACATGTAAGTTGTTTTCATATCTTTGCTATTGTGAATAATGCCACACTGAATATGGATGGGAGTACAGGTATATACCTAGAAGTGGGATTTCTGGGACATATGGTAGTTTTATTTTGAACTTTTTGAGGAAACACCATACTGATTTTCATAGCGACTCTAACATTTTACATTTCTACCAAGTAACTGTTCCTAGGGTTCTAGTTTCTCCATACACAAATAAATAAAACATTTATTTATTTCCAGAATAATAATAGCCATTATAACAGGTATGAGGTGATATTTCATTGCGGTTGTGATTTGCATTTTTCTAATAATTAGTGATGTTGAACATCTTTTCATATACCTGTTGGCCATGTGTATGTCTTTCATACAACACAACAACAAAATAACTTTAGAATTTGTGATGGTAGTTTCTATACATTAACAACAAACTATCTAAAAGAAAACCTAAAAACAAAAATCCCATTGCCAAAGAAAGAAAAAGAATGAAATACCTGGAAATAAAATTAACTAAAGAGGTAAAAGATTTGGACACTTAAAACTATATAACATTGATCAAGCAAATTAAAAAGACACAAAATTGGAAACCTATCCCATGTATATGGATTAGAATAATAAATATTTTAAAGATGTGAATATTACCCAAAGGAGTATATGGAGTCAATGTAATCCTTAGCAAAATCCTAATGGCATTTGTTATCATAATGGAAGAAACAATTTTAGAATTCATGTGGAACTACACACACTCTCTCTCTCTCTCTCTCTCTCTCTCTCTCTCTCTCTCTCTCTCACACACACACACACACACACACACACAGACACACGCAAAGTTGGAGGCATCACACTTTGTAATTTCAAAAAACTATAGTAATTATAATAGTAGGTTTCTGGCATCAACAAAGACACATAAACCAGTGATATAGAATAGGTATCCCAGAAATAAATACGTTCATCAACTAATCTCAACAAGGTTGCCAAAAACACCTGTTTGTTTTTTTTTTTTTTTTTTTTTTTTGGCAAACTGGGTGTTTTTGGCAACCTTGTTGAGATTACTTGAAGGGTATATTAGTCTATAGCATTTATTGCTAAAGAGGTATTTTTAAAAACTCATTAAAATATTTAAATGTACAAAAATATTAAAATGTGAAGAAAACATGAGCCCCTACCACAAAGCTTAAGGAAGGACTGATTTTTAAAAATGTATCTGAATTCCCAATTAATACATCATGCTTTCCACCTACCTGTCCCTAGTGAAACAAATATCTTGAATTTGATTCTTATTATGTCCAATAGTTGTAAGTACTTTAATAATATGTGAATGGTTTCTAGATAATATATGGCATTTACTGGGATATTCTATACTCTTATAAATAGATGAATCCTGCTTTATGTAGATTTCAGCAAGTTGTACATTAAGTCCTCTCTTCATGTCCTCTATATTTTTGAGAAAAGATCAACTTTCATCTGAACAATGTACAGTAGGTCCTCTAATAATATCATTTAGTTCAACATTGTTTGTGATAATAGTGACAAAAAATGATTTTGTTATATGTTAACTTGCTTAAAGTTGCAGTTTTCAGTAACTTACCAATAACATTATGGTATTTTTGATAAAAATGTAAACTTCATATGGAACCAAAAAAGAGCCCACATAGCCAAGATAATTCTAAGCAAAAAGAACAAAGCTGGAGGCATCATGCTACCTGACTTCAAACTATACTACAAGGCTACAGTAAACAAAACAGCATGGTACTGCTACCAAAACAGAGATATAAACCAATGGAACAGAACAGAGGCCTTGGAGGCAACGCCACACATCTACAACCATCTGATCTTTCACAGACCTGACAAAAGTAAGCAATGGGGAAAAGATTCCCTGTTTAACAAATGGTTTTTGGAAAACTGTGCGGTTTTCCATGTGCAGAAAGCAGAAACTCACCCCTTCCTGACACCATACATTAAAATTAACTCCAGATAGATTAAAGACTTAAGCGTAAGACCTAACACCATAAAAACCCTAGAAGAAAACCTAGGCAAAACTATTCAGGACATAGGCATAGGCAAGGACTTCATGATTAAAACAACAAAAGCACTGGCAACAAAAGCCAAAATAGACAAATGGGATCTAATTAAAGTCCAGAGCTTCTGTAAAGCAAAAGAAACAATCATTAGAGTGAACAGGCAATCAACAGAATGGGAAAAAAATTTTGCAATCTACCCATCTGACGAAGGGCTGATATCCAGAATCTACAAAGAACTAAAACAGATTTACAAGAAACAAACAAACCAACCCATTCAAAAGTGGGCAAAGTATACGAACAAATATGTTTTAAAAGGAGACATTTATGAAGTCAACAAACGTGAAAAAATGTTCATCATCACTGGTCATTAGAGAAATGCAAATCAAAACCACATTGAGATACCATCTCACGCCAGTTAGAATGGCGATCATTAAAAAATCTGGAGACAACAGATGCTCACACTATTGGCGGAAGTGTAAATTAGCTCAACCATTGTGGAAGACAGTGTGGCGATTTCTCAAGGACCTAGAAATAGAAATTCCATTTGACCCAGCAATTCCATTACTGGGTATATATCCAAAGGATTATAAATCATTCTGTTATAAAAACACATGCACATGTATGTTCATTGCAGCACTGTTTACAATAGCAAAGACCTGGAACTAACCCAAATGCCCATTGATGATAGACTGGACAAGGAAAATGTGGCATATATACACTACGGAATACTATGCAGCCATAAAAAATGATGTATTTGTAGGGACATGGATGAATCTGGAAACCATCATTTTCAGCAAACTGACACAAGAACAGAAAATCAAACACCACATGGACACAGAAAGGGGAGCATCACACACTGTGATCTTTTTGTGGGGGAATAGGGGAGGGACAGAGGGTGGTAGGAAGGTTGGAAAGTGATAACATGGAGAGAAATGCCAGATATGGGTAATAGGGGGATGGAGGCAGCAAACCACATTGCCATGTGTGTACCTATGCAACAATCCAGCATGTTCTGCACATGTTCCCCAGAACCAAATTGCAATTTATATATATATATATATATATATATATATATATATATATATACATACACATATAAATGAAGTTTGTGACTTATCCGTACTGCTAGTTTTACTATTGTATACAATTATAGTACATGCTCATGACTTTATTTCTTTATTTTTCTCCTTTTGAAAAATATTTACATAATTTCCAATTTATTACTCTCTATCAATGTTATTGATTGATGCTTTGTTTTTGTCAACTTGTTATATATATATTTCTTGTAGAAGATATACACATACAAATGAGTGAGATTTCAGCATCATAGGTTTTTTTATCTTTTATTTAAAATAGTTATTACAATATTTTCTAAAATGTTTGTATCCATTATATTTTTACTCCCTTGTCAGCAATGTGTAGTATTGTCATTACTTTACAAATATTTTGTATTTATTATTTTTAAAATATAGATAAAGATACTGATGCAGGTACATATATGTGTGTTTATATATGTGTTTGTAGAAACAACTATACACATGTACATATCAGTAATGATCATATATGATCACTACCAATATAATCAGAAACAGCTGGATATTTAAATATTCTCCAATGAGCATTATACAATTTGGCAATGTGGATTGGAAACATTATAATTAAACCATGTGTCCATACACTAGGTTCATTCTTAAAAAAAAATCAGGTTTATCTGCAAAGATTAAAGTATGATATTATTCACCAAAGTATTTTACATTTAAATAAAATTTAGAAAAAAAAAGTCTAAAATGTTTGTTCTTATAGGTATGACAACACACAATTTGCAAGGTATGATAGCATACTAATCATTTTATTAAGTCACAATTGGATATTATAAAGAATTGCTTATACATCTATTGTATTTTCTAAAAACCTCAATCTATTTAGCTATATCTCTATTTCCAGGTTTTGGTATTTTTTCTTAATTCTGTTTGAAATAATCCCAGATGTTTTTATCTTAATTCATTCGGGTTTCAACTAAAATATGCATATATGCTAGCCTTTGGAACAATAATTTAAATAGCAAAACTTTAAAAAACACTACTCTTAAATACTTAACGTTTAAAGAATATATTCAGGTTAACATATTTGAAAGCATTAAATTGAACCAGATTAGCTTTAAATACTGTCCAGCTAACTGATTACACCAGAGACATTTGGATTTTAAAATTTATCTATTACATTTTGTATGGCCTATTTATATTGTTAATAATATAATTATCATACAACTGGGCCTCTACCCATAGTAAAAAAATTTGACAGCATCTAAAGAATTAGTGCACTATAATTGCCTGGAGCGTTAATTAACTCTGGCAGCATTAGATTACAAAATGATACTGTAAAATAAACTTTCTAATTTCATCTGTGTTACAATTTATATATATATACATGTAATATATAGGAGTGATTCTAACTTATTTTTTTTTCAATTGTTAAGCCCACAGAATAGTTGTACATATTTTTAGGTGTATGTATATTTTGATACGAATATATAATGTGTAACAATCAAATCAGGATAATTGGGATATCCATCACCTCATGCATTTATCATTTTCTTGAGTTAGAAAATTCTAATGCTATTCTTTTAGTTATGTTGAAGCATAAAATGAATTATTGTTAGCTATAGTTGTCCAATTGTCCTACTAAATACTCTTACTCCTATGCTCTGATTTTTGTACACATTAAACATTCCCTCTTTATCCCAGTACCCTTCGTAGCCTCTGGTAACTATCCTTCTACTATCTCCATGAGTTCCTCGTTTTGTTGTGTTTTGTTTTGTTTTTTTATAGCTCTCACATACAAGGGAGGACATGCAATTGTAATTTGTAAATACAATACAAAACAAAGCAAAAGACAAATGTTGCATGTTTCTGTCAAATTCATCAATCAATATTAATAGTCATTTAATTCAGTATTAATATTCATTTAATATTAGCTATGTTAACATAAGCTAAAACAAATCTAAGAATAAATCAATTTTTGTTAGAAAGTATGGAATCTATGGTTTTGATTACAATAGTATCATATGAACAACTGACAATATAACTCCCAAAAATATTATCCCAGCTGTTATTTTTTAACTTTTCAATAATACTTAGACTAATCTGATCAATAACTAAAAAAATATTTAGACCACCCTCCACATCCAAGTTACATAGTCAGTACGGAAATTCAAAGCAAAATGGACAAAATCACATCATATTGTTTTTTGTTTAAGTAATTTGTTTGAATTTTCTAGCTTGAAGAGTCTTATGATTGATGGACTTCAATTGCAGTACATATTATCTAGACAGAAATTTTGAATGTGGCACAAAATGCTATTTATTTTCTAATTCATATGTTGAATTCCATTATGTTCCTACAGGACATAATTTATGTGCTTTTTATTCTTATGCAAAATAACAAGAATGGTTCATAAACTACAATAAAATTTTTATCAACATATAGCTTTAAAACAACCTAGTTTGCAAAAGGCCAAAGACAGCCATTATAGTTAAATAGCTCTGATATTCAATCAAATTGTATTCCTGCTATTGCTACTTGAAACATTCTGGTAGCCCAAGTGGCCAGATATTAAATTAGAATTTTCAGAGCTTACATTTTGTTTCTGATGTTAATTTTTCAGAAAATGCTTTATGGAGACAGGGTTAAACAGAGTTCTCCCATTCCTATGCCATGCTATTTCCTTTCCTGAAACTTTGGTAGTAAAAGTACCACTTAAAATTTCAAACACTTATTTAATTTCCTAAAGCAAAGAACTTTCAGTGTAACAACAGTTTCTGAAAACCTTTAAAAAATAGTTTAAAAAGTTCGAAGTCAAATGTAGAACAATGATCAAAACCTCTATTGTCTTCAGATTCTACTGGATATGAAAATAGGCTTATGAATAATTAAGTTTTTTTAAAGAGATTAGTAACACAAAATAAAACTATAAAAATAGTTACCCTAAGCAGGTAATTATTACCCTTGACTGAAGATGGACTTTGTAAATCCTTAATATAGAAAATACTGTCCAAAGAGTCATTCCATGACTTCATATATACAGGGAAAAGGTAAAATTAGCACATTTGCTTTAGAATACTACCGGTAATTAAAAGAGAGAAGACATTGCAGGAGGATGAAAAAGAAAACAGTTGACTGATCAGATGGTGAAACCTGGTAATACCTTTTGTTCTGAATGAACAAAAATTCTTAGACATATATCCTTAATTATATTTACAACTGGACTCCATTTAATTAGCTTCCAGCATTATCATTTAATCAGTGTCTTCTGAAAAAATACTTGACTAGCCTTTAAATGTTAAAGACTGTTTGAAAATAGATATCCATATCTTTGCTATATTTAACTTAAGACAACAAATATGTTATTTATCTAATATATTTGTGAAATAACATATTATAATAATTTTAAGTCAATATTTAAAGAAAATTATGCATTTCAATTCTCCAGGAATTTACTGAAATAATGTTCATTGGTGGAACTTACATTGCTTGTTTGTTCCAGTTTCAGGAATAAAATATGGCCATTTTATTATCTTGATAAATAGTGAATATTCAGCAACAGAAAATAAACTTCCACTTTCATTGTAGCACACTATAACTCAATTTTAAAGTAATATTTTGGTTGCGTTTTATACATGTCCTATTACAGACATTGCAGTATATACTAAATTTACAAGATGTGTTAGAAACCTTGAACTATGTAAACTTAAGTAATGAAAACAAAAACACATAATTGAATTATAAGGCATTATTGGTTTTAAATTATAAGTATAGAAAATGTTATACTACAAAAAAAGAGAGACTAGGTTTTAATTCTTAGTAGTTTAGAAAGACATGTGAGACAATGATAATAGTTTCAGCGAAAGCATAGAGGTATGAAAATTCATGCTTTGCAAAGGAAAAGGTAAATAGTTTCATGTTACTTAAAAATTATATATCTTGGGTGGTGTAGAGTGGGAAATGTTATTCTGAAGATAGTATAGCATCATATTACAAAGTAATATCAATATTATCTTAAGAAATTTATATTATTTCATGTAAACAAAGTGACTTGTTTTTGATTCCCCCACCCAGAATAAGGCATAATCACAATTTTGCTATGTGTTCCAGAAAACTCAGTTTGTCAACAACCATTTCTGTGATAATAGTCAGCATTAAATACTTAATGTAACAATATATCCTTTATATACACAGTTAATCCTTACTAAAACTTATTTTGCAAGTCACATTATTAATTTTCAAAAAAATATTTTTTAAATGTTCAAAAATCTGTAAAACCCTAAGTATGCATCAATGGCATGAAAATAAATGGATAGTATATTTATACAATAGAATATTTGTTAAAAGTACAAATTTTAAATAAACGATTATGGAATATAGCTATATGTCAATATAGACATATAAATATGAATGAAATTTCTACATTACACAAAGTATATATTCGAATGTACTGTATTATAATTAATTGTTCTCACAGTACACTTATTTTTGTATTTATTCTCCTATCTGTGAATATGATTTCTGTTTCTTTCCTACCTTTCAAACACCTGGTATTTTCAGTCTTTTTAAATTATTGAGACTTCTTGTTATAAAGAGGAGGTTTCCGTTTGGATTCAATTTGCTTTCCCTGATTTTTAGTTGATTTTATAATTATTCTGTTGAACAAAATATTTATTGAACGAATTCTATATGTAAGATATAGTTTCGGGTATTGGGAAAAAAAGCCTTGTACTGTGATGCTCACATTCAATAATATATATATTTGCCTATTTTCCTTTATAGGTAAGTATTTTCAATATATTCTGAATATTAATAATTTTTCAGAAAATATTTTCTCTTAGGTCATTGATTTAATTTTTACTTACTTTTGTTTAGTATCTGCTATCTTTGGATACATGAAACTTCTTAACATTTTCTTTTTTATCTACATTTTCCTTTAGGGTTTGACCTTTTGAAGTTTTATTAAAGAAATCCTTCTAAAATGCCTGACAGTGATTTTCTATAAAGTTGATTAAAAGTGCAAATACTACTGATTGATGTTTATCTTTCACGCCAGAGATTGAACTATCATCTTTGGTCTGTTTATGGCCTCTGGTTTCTATTCCATTCTGTCTGAATTCCTATGCAAATGTTATGCTTTCTTATCACTAAGAGATAATCAAATTATCTGACAGTGTTAGCTAGCATGACATATTTTTCTTCCAAGGTGTCATACTGTGATTTTTTTAAAGACCATTGTTATCGTATTTAATAAATCTTAAATGTTTCACCAAAAGTTTGACGATGATTGCAATTGCATTGAATCTATAGATAAGATTATAGAGAACTGAATCTTAGTAATGTATCATAAATGTATTGTTTCACTGTAAATATATAGATATTCTTTAATTTTTACATCTGATTGTATGCTTATTTTAATTACTCCTTAATTTGTTGTCAAAGATAATGTTTCAGGTATTTACATTTATAGGCTATCTGGAACTTGTCCTTGTGTATTGTGAGAAATAGGGGACAATTTCTGATATTTTTTTCCATAGATATCTTAGTAGCCTACTCAGAATAAAGAGAGGGTCCTTTCTTTCTTCACAGCACAGCAGTAGCACCAGTATGAAAATCAGTTCTCGAAGTTTCTGTCTGACTGGTCTATTTGTCAATTCTTGCACCAATATATCATACTCTATCATTAATCTTGCTATATAGTAGATCTTAGTATCTGATAGTACAAGTACTCTAGCTTTGATGCTGATCATCAAAATTGCCATTGGCATTTTTAGCCTTGGCATTTCCATAAAAACTTTCTAGCCAATTTGTCAATTTCCACAAGAGAACCAGCCAAGAATTTTTGTTGGAATAAAAAATTTTGTTTGGCATACACTTTTAGTCATACAATTTTGTTCTACCAAACCATAACATGTTTTTTCTTTTTGTTTATGTATATCAGCTTAAATGCCTCCTCATTATATGTGGATATTTTATATCAAAGGTTTTATATTTTTCACCTATTTGAGATGATATTATTAACCATTTTTGTTAATGTGATTTTTAAAAAATTTCAATTGGCTGGTTTGTTGCTGGTATAAATACAATTAATTTTTGAATACCAATCTGGTTTACAGTAGCTTAAAGATATTTTTGAATAGAAATAGTGATAAAAGCCATTTTTGTGTGTTTCTCAATCATAATAGGAATATTTTCATATTTTCATCATTAAATAAATTGATGGTAATTCTTTCTTTTAAGATAACCTAGAGATTACAGATATTGTTTTTATATTATTTTATTGCTTTTATTTTATTTTATGGTTTGCTAGGTATTTTTAAAAATTCATTAAAAAATGAATCCATACCAAATTTACTCAAATGTGTTTTAGCTTCACTTGTGATTATCACATACTTTTATTGTCTTAATATGATTAATATTGTCTTAATGTGATTTTATTATCTTAATGTGATTAATTTTAAAAATCATGCTACAAGTTATTGTTGGATGCTATTAGATAGACAGATGGATAGACAGAATATATTTATATGCCTTAAGTTTACAATGTTTTTTAATGAAATAAATCAGAATATTATTTTCCTTTCTTAGAAGATTCTTGCCAATTTTTACTCCTAAAATGATTTGGTTCATGGTTTTATTATTCTGTGTCAGAGTTTGACTGAAATTGATCTTTCTTTATCAAGTCTTTATAATAATTTATAATAATTTACCAGTAAAATATATGTGGACCTGAAGGGTTTTTAATTTTTGCAAGAAGTGTGTGTATATATATATATATATATATATGATTTAATATATTAAATAGCTTTATCATGCTTTGATTTTCTGTTTTTATGTAAGAATTAATCATTTGTTTTTAAATAATTTGTATAGCGCATCTATATATTCAAGTTTATTTGCTTATTCATATGTTTTTGGAATTGTAAATAAAAGTATATATTTATTACAATTTTCTGAGTTGATTTTGCCAGAAATGCATTTTAACTCTTATAAAATTTCTTTTCAACATATTTTATGGTGACGTTTTATTGTTCTCCTTGTATTAAATCTCTTTGAATTTCTGTTCTTATTCTAGTCTGAATCATGCTTTTTATTAGTTTTAAATTTATGTTAAATTTTATATATATTTTTCATGTAAAATATTGTGTTTTGAAGTACATATACATTTTGGATTCACTAAATCCTGCTAATTACCATATGTCTTATAACCATAGGAGGTTTTCTTAATCACCTTTGGCTACTGTAACAAAATACCATAAACTGAGTGGCAGAAAAATGGCTTAAACAACTTACTCTGAAGGCTGTAATGTCTATGATCAAAGCAGCAGCAATTTAGTTTCTGGGGAGGGACTTCTTCATGGCTTACAGATGGATGCCTTCATCATAAGTGGTGAGAATGAGAGAGAGAGAAAGAGAGGTCTCATAAGGACACTAGTTCAATCAAGGAGCTCCACCCTCATGACTTCATCTAAATTAAATTATCCCCTATGGACATTACTGCTAAATACTATCACGTTGAGGGTCAGGGCTTCAACATATGACTGCTGGGTGAGATACATTCAGTTCACAGCATCAGCCACTGCCACCCTTCCCCATCCCCATGTCCTGCTTACATGCAAAATATATTCATTTCATCCAAACAGTTATAAAAGTCTTAACTAGATTCAGCATCAAATCTAAAATCTAAAGTGCAAAGTTTCATTAAAATATCATCTAAATCAGATATGGGTGCGATCAAGATACGCTTAATCCTGAGACAAGCTTTCTTTACAGCTGTGAGCCTGTGAAACCAAATAAGTCATATGTTTCCAAAAGTACACTGGTGAGACAGGCATAGGATTGACATTCGCATTCTAAAAGGAAAAAAAACAACGGAAAGAAAAAAGAGATGATGGGTTCCAATCAAATCTCAAACCTACCTTGACAAATACTATTAGATCTAAAGGGCTTAAGAATAATCCCCTTTGGTTTTATGGTTTTATGCCCTTTCTTCCGGACTTTCTGGAGAAGTGCACCTGCCTTCTGGATTCATTAGGGTAGCATTTCCTCTTTCTAAGGTCTGCTGAGAGTAGATCACTTTTCCAAGGCCGTGAACCCAAGGTTCCACACAGCTGCCACCTGAACTGTTGAAACTGAGGTGATGTCACCCCTTTCCTGGCTTTTCAAACTGAAAGAGAGCCCTGATAATCTCTGAATGTCTTTTTTTTTTTTTTTTTTTTTTTTTTTTTATGAGACAGAGTCTTGCTTTGACACCCAGGCTGAAGTGCAGTGGCATGATCTCGGCTCACTGCAACTTCCACCTCCCAGGTGGAAGCAATTCTCCTGCCTCATCCTCCCCAGTAGCTGGGATTACAAGTGTGTGCCACCACGCCAAGCTAATTTTTGTATTTTTAGTAGAGACGGGGTTTCACCATATTTGCCAGGCTGGACTGAAACTTCCTGACTTCATGATCCACCTGCCTCAGCTTCCCAAAATGCTGGATTACAGGCATGAGCTACCCCACCCAGCCTCCCTTGACTTTAAGAATAACACATATTCACAGTCAGTGGCTCTAGAACTCAGTCCTGTAGGATCGAAGAAGTCCAACAACCTTCTTTAATTTAGTCCTGTCTCTAATCTCTTCAGTTTAAACTGGCAACATTTCTGTGGAATGGCTGAGTAGATCTGTGGTAAACACCCATACTAATCTTACATCTTTAGAGTTCTCTTAGAACAAGCTTTTTTATTTTTTGTAATATGGATAGGCTGAAAATTTTTCAAACCTTTAACTTCTTGTTTCTTTTTTCTTAACATTTCCTTGTTCAACTCACCCCTTACATTTTACTACAAGCCATCAGGTAGAACTAAGCCACTTCTTCAACACTTTCTTAGGAAACCCCTTAGCTAAATATCCAATTTTACTACCCACTAGTTCTACCTTCCACAAAACACTAGAACACAATTCAGCAAGTTCGTTGGGACTTTATAACAAGGATTATCTTTTTCTATTATCCAATTACATTTTTCTCATTTCTGAGACCTCTGCAGACCTGACTGTACTGTCCAAGTTCCTATTAACATTCTGTTTATAATTATTTATCTATTATCTAAGAAGACAGACCATTTCTCTACAGCTCTCTTCTTTTATTTATGAGCCCTCACCAGAACCAACACTGATGTTCATATTCCAGTATGCACCTCAAAATGTCTCCGATCTCTACCCAAAGCCAATTTCAAAGTCACTTCCACACATTTAGATACTTATTAAAGCAGCACCTACTCTTGTATCCAAAATCCATTTTAGACAGCTTAGGCTACTATAACAAAATGCTATAAACTAGCTGGCTTAAACCAAAGGCATTTATTTCTCATAGTTCTGGAGGCTGAGTTCCAAGATCAAGGTGCCAACAGGTTCACTTTCTGGGAAGAGCCCTCTTCCTGGCTTGCAGATGGCCACTTTTTACTACGTTTTCACACTGGAGACAACTAGAGACCTATGGTCTTTTTTTCCTATAAGGACACTAGTGTCATCATGGAGGCCCCATCCTTATGACTTCATCTAAACCTAATTATTTCCCAAAGCTTTCAGCCCTAATTATCACCATATTGGTGACAAGCAACATATGAATATTGTGGGTAAACATTCATCCTGTCCATAACAGAGGCAAATATAACTTTATCTTTTTTTGGCATATGGTGTATCTTAAATAAAAGTCTCATTATTTATAATTAACCTTACTGTAACTCTGTTTAGAAAAATAGGGTGAGCTATTTATACTTTGAAAATATAATGTAATGATTATAATAGAAAATACACATTTTTTTCACATTCCTTGAGCATATTTTATAAAGGATAATCCTTATAGGAAGAAGAGTAGACAATAAAATATAATTAATCAACCCAATTAATCATTTTTATTATTTGCAAAACAAAGGTTTAAAAGATTAAATTCTACATTACATTTAATTTTGTGAATTTCTCTATTTCTAAATGTTTATTGCTATAATTAGTTCATTTTCCTTCTCAAATGAGAGCAATAAAAACTAAATTATCAGCACAAAAGAGTGCAAGGTAATTTGTCTTATCAGATGCACTACAATAAATAATAAAGGAAGCTTAACAAGCTGAAGGAAAACAACCCTAGACGGTAACAGAAAAAAGTAAAAAGAAAGTACCAGAAAGGAAAATGGTTTGGTAAACATAAAAGACAACTTTTGAAAGAGGAAATAATGATAATATATTGCAATGTTTATAGTTATGTCAAAGCAAAATATATGACAACAGTCGTAAAAAGGTGGATGTAGTGTAAATAAGTTAAAACATGAATGGTTTCTTGAGTTGTTTGGAACATGTTCAAAATACTAGTCTGAGACTAAGACAATTAATTTAGTAGAAAAGTGTTTTAACAACTTCCTAAGTTGCTTAGCAGTTTCTATTGTGGTTTGATTCATCTTACATGGATGTGCAAATGTATCAAATTTATTGAATTGTACACTGATGACAGTGTGTGTGTTATATCTCACTTAAAATTTTAATAACAAATGTAAGTATTTTTAGAATAATTATAAATATTTATTTTATTATTCAAGAGGAAACTCATAACAAACATTATGGTAAATTTTATTTGTATTATAAAAAAGGCATCTTTTACAATTAGGTGAAAAATAACTCAAATAGCTTTAGTGGAATAAAATTGTGCATGGCTATTAGAAATAATCTTAACTAAAGAGGAGAAACATTTATATATTGAAATCTACAAACTATTCATGAAATAAAGAAGGAACAAATAGACATTTCATATTAATAGATTGAAATAATATTGCTAAAATGTCAATTTTACTCAATGAAATCTACAGATTAGTGCAATCACTATCAAAATTCCAATGGCTTTTTTGTTACAGTAGTAGAAAAATCAATTACAATATTCATATGAAACCACCAAAGACCTTAAACAGCCAAGGCAATATTGAGAAGAACAAAGCTGGAAGCATAACACTTCTTAATTTCAAATTATTTTATAAAACTATTGAAATAGTATGGTACTTGCCTAAAATATATGCATAGATCAGTGGGACAGAATAGAGAGCTCAGAAACAAACCCGCACATAAACAGTCAACTGATTTTCAATGAAAGTGCCAAAAATGAGCAATGGAAAAGAATAGCCTTTTCAGCAAATGGTGCTGTGATAACTGAATAATCACAAACACGCAAATAAAGCTGGACCTTAACTTATACTATACACAGAAAGCAACACAAAGGGGATTAAAAGTTTAAATGTAAGATGGAGAACTGCAAAACTTCTAGAAGAAAACATCATGGCATTGTGTTTAACATTATTTTCTTAGATATAACACCAAAATCATAAGCAACAGAAGCAAGATAAATGAAGTGGGACTCCATCACACTACAAAAGGTTCTGTTTGGAAAGGAAATAAGTGATGGAGAAAGACAGATACAGAATAGGAGAAAATATTTGCAAACTATATATCTGGTGAGGGATTAATATCGCAAATACACAAGGAACTCCTTAAAATTCAACAGCAAAAAAGATACCAAAAACAAACAAAAAGAACTCCACAAATGCCAAAATTAAATAATGGGCAAAGGACTCCAACAGACAAAGATGTTACACAATTGGCCAATAGATGCATAGAAATATGTAAAAAGCCAAGTGTGGTGAGAATGTGGATTAATTAGAACATTTGTACAATGTTTGTGAAAATGGAAATGGGTTCAGTCCCTATAAGACATAGTATAATGTTTCCTTGGAAAAGTAAAAATAAATCTACTATAGCATTCAACAATCCCACTTCTTACCATACAAACAATTCTTGACTTACGATGGTTCCACCACAATATTTTGACTTTGTGATGAATGTGTGCCTGGCGACTAACCCCACTATATGTCAAGGAGCACCTGGTCTTGTGATTATCAAATTTACATTTTTTTTTTTTTTTACTTTACAATGGATTGATTGAGGCATAAAATATATTTTTGACTTATGATATTTTTGAATTAAGATGGTGAGTTAATATTGAGTGTCAATTTGATTGGACTGAAGGATGCAAACTATTGTTCCTGGGTGTATCTGTGAGGGTGTTGCCAGAGGAGATTAGCATCTGAGTCAGCGGACTGAAAGAGGCAGACCCACCCTCAGTCTGGGTGGGCACCACGTAATCAGCTGCCAGTGCAGCTAGAATAAAAGCAGGCAGAAGAACATAAAAGCATCTCAAAACTTTCATCTTAACAACTGTCTTAAACATACAGTACTAAGGTAAATCTATAAAAGTTAAATAATGTACTCAAATTCCATAATTAGGACTGATTCATGTGTGCAACCTGTGCGGTCACATGGGGCTTCATGCTGAAAAGGGCTCCACAAATAGTTACTGCTTTACTCTTGTTATCTTGAAATTCTTAACAATATTTCAACAAGGAGCACTGCATGTTCATTTTGCACTGTGTCCCACAAATTACGCAGGCAGTTTCATTTACAATAAATAGGTGAACTAAGTTTCAAATTCATAGGTACAACTTTAAAACAAAACAAAACAAAAGCATCTATGCCCTTGCCAGAACAAACACAAGAATTTTGATATAAACTGAATTTATTCTGCCTTTGACTTTGGCATTGAAAGTTTTAACTCTACTAAATGTAGATAGTTTTGATATTCTGTTGAGACATTTTTATCTATTTTTACAATTAAACTTGACAAGAGCCATCCTCATAGATACAAATTTAAAAGTCAAACTAATTAAATTTTGCCCTGAGAAAAAATACTGATATTTTCCTCGAAAGTTATTTTGATAATACCAGATAATAAAAGCAGTTTTTCATTGAGAATATTATGACGTATTTTATTTTTTTATTTGAGAGTCACTGTAATAAAAATATCATGTTATAAAATTACAATTTGAGGTACTACTCAGACACAAAAATAAAGAAGGTTTATACTGAATCTTTAAAGACTCCTCAAATCTTACTTGATAAGTTTATTTGTAACAACACTTCCTGGAGATCCATGACTTATTTTAGAAAGTTTTACTTGGATCATGATCTTTTGACCAAATATGATGTGGTAATATTATATATAATAAAATTCTAGCTTGCAACTTACTGTAGGTCTTTTTTTCCCTCTTCTGCAATGACTTGCCTTATTACAGTTTCTCTATATTATCAACTTATTGATATACTTTAGATAGCGGAATTGATCTTGAGCAGCCAATCTTTTCCCTCTTACATTATTTATTATTTCACAAATTCAGTTGAGATGAGAGAAAATCATTTTACTAGGCTTGTACATAGACTAACCTCATTTTCAGGACATTGTACAGTATAATTTTGCTATTTATTCAGATGACTAAAATATTGAACATGAAGATTACTCGTAATGAAAATGATGAATAAATAAAAACCCTGTTTGATGGTAAACAATATTGAAACTCTGGGTACATCTCATTATGAGAAATGAAATCTATCAATAGTCCAGAGTAAAAATTTGATTAATTTCTTAGAAAGAAATAAAAAGTTAATTCCTGCTAACACAGAAAATATGATGAAAGGTTTTCAAAAACTTTTTTTAATAAAAGAAGTATTTCCATATTTAAGGAGATTAAGAAGAAATGAGGTAAATGAGAACTTTATGAATCAGGAGAAAAATAATCATTAGTAAAATATCTTCAAATGCAGTCATCTTATGCTAAACTCTGCTCATATTTTATTGCAGTAAACGAGCAATATTATATGCAAATTATTATGTAGTTAATGTTTTTGGAAATTTAATTATAATGAAAAGCATTTTAGGATTAGTTTGAAAGTCATAAACCAAGTCTTTATTCAGATACCAACTACATGATTGTGGGCATGACATATGTGCTAGATGGTGGATTTTCAACTGTAAATTGAGGTAACTGTAAATAATGTATGCAATATATACATTATTGCATATTGTATATATTTTGCATTATTGCCTAATTCCTTGTGTCTGAGCTTACTGAATAAATTATCGAAGGCCAAAATGAAGTTATAAACCAACATTGAAAAAAAAATACACACTAAATCAAATAGTAGGCTGAAAAATACTGGTTTAAATTACATCCAGATGTATCTCTTTATATGTCATTCAAAATCTTCAGCTAATAATTATTTACATTTTCAAAATGCAAATTATAACTGCTAGTACATTAGGAGTTTTACTATTACAACATTTAATAATCTTCTGTGAAGGTAAAACAAAATTTGAAAGTCAAATAATAATATTGTCTTGTTTCACCCAAAAATCTATAGTACTGATACTTTTGATCTTACCAAATCATATGTTTTGGTCCCAATGAGGACTACTGCAGACTTGTAATGATTTAGAAGCATCCCTGATAAACAAACTATTTACTGAGCACTTATACTTAGTAGGTACCATGAAGAAATGTCCCAGAACTTACGGGATTTATGTTATTGTTTGGTGCTTTTATTTGGGTCCCCTGAAAAGTAGAGCCTGAGATAAGGTCTTAGGTGTGGGCTGGTTGCTCATAAGGAAAACACAGAATGTTAGTAAATGGAAATAGGGAAAATGTGATGAACGAGGAAAATCCAATATAATGTTGCATTATATTGAATTTTCAAGATGTCTGCTTTATAGTACAAGGAGTCAATTTAAAAAAAAATGTTTCTCTTGAGAAACATAAACAGATGGTTTATGATAAAAGATAGAAGCTTGGATTACTTAGTTAAAGGCCCACAAGGTCTTGTGTCTCACATTATTGAGATATCTTAGAATTTTTCCACCTTCTTTTTTATTACCTAAGAATACATCCTGAAGATTATTGCATATTTGTATTAAAAAATTCTGCCACATTTGTTTTCATATTTTATATTCCTCCATGTATATTTACCAGAGAATATTTAACAAGTTCACTGCTGATGGAACTTTGAATTTTTTCTAACGTCTTATGTTTACAAATGAAATCATGATAAATAGTCTTGATCATATTTCACTTTGAATTATTAACAGGTTGTATATGGGATATATTTTGTGGGAATGTCAGGTAAGGGGATAAATGTATATAAAATTTTTCAAGATAATGTCATAGTCCCCTTCACACAGATTTTGTTATTTTGTATTCCCACCAGCAATGTGCAAAAGTGTCTATTTCAGCATAATTTTACCGACAGAATATGTTGTTAAACTTCTGAGGTTTTTTTTTTTTTTACTATTTTTATAGGTGAGAAATGGCATCACAATGTTGTTTAAATTTATATTTTACTTATTATTAATGAAGTAGGAAAATATTTATAATTTATATTAGCATTTTCCATATGGAATGCTTATATATTGTGCCTGCTTTAAGATGGCATTTGGTCCTTTATTTTTATTTTTTATTTATATTTTTAACTTTTAAGTTCAGGAGTATATATGCAGATTTGTTATATTAGGTAAACTCATGTCATGGGGGTTTGTTGTACAGATTATTTTGTCATATATGTATTAATTCTTATATCTATTAGTTATTTTTCCTTCTTCTCTCCCTCATCCAACCCTCCACCCTCTGATAGGTCCCAGCGTTTGTTGTTCCCCTCTATATGTCCATGTGTTCTCATAATTTAGCTCCCAGTTATAATTGAGAACTTGTGGCATTTGGTTTTCTGTTTCTGCATTAGTTTGCTAAAGATAATGGCCTCCAGCTCCATCCATGTTCCTGCAAAGAACATGATCTTGTTAGTTTTTACAGCTGCATAGTATTCCATGGGGTACATGTGCCATATTTTATTTATCCACTCTACAATTGATGGTCATTTGGGTTGATTCCATGTATTTGCTATTGTGAATAGCACTGCAGTGAACATAAACATGCATGTGTCATTTTGGTAGAACAATTTGTTTTCTTTTGAATACATGCCCAGTAGTGGGATTGCTGGGTTGAATATTTTTGTTTTAAGTTCTTTGAGAAATCTCCAAACTGTTTTCCAAAGTGACTGAACCTAATTTGTATTCCTCTCAACAGTGTACAAGTATTCCCTTTTCTCTGCAATCATACCAACAACTGCTATTTTAGAACTTTTTAAAAATAGCCATTCTGACTGGTATGAAATCATATTTCATAGTGGTTTTTATTTGCATTTTTCAAATAATCAGTGATGACAAGCTTTTCTTCATATGCTTTTTGGCTATATGTATGTCTTATTTTGAAAAGTGTTCATGTCCTTTGCTCACTTTTTAATGGAGTTGTGTGTTTTTTGAAAATATGTTTAAATTCCTTATGATGCTGGATATCAGATTTTTGTTAGATGCATAGTTTGCAAAGATTTTCTCCCATTCTGTAAGTTCTCTGTTTACTCTCTTTATAGTTTCTTTTGCTGTGCAAAAGTTCTTTAATTAAATCCCATTAATCAATTTTTGCTTTTGTTGCAATTGCTTTTGGCATCTTTGTCGTGAAATATTTGCCCACTCCTATGTCCTGAATGGTATTGCCTAGGCTGTATTCCATGGTTTTTACAGTTTTGGGTTTTACATTGAAGTCTTTAACTCATCTTTAGCCTATTTTTGTATATGGTATAAAAAGGAGCTTCAGTTTAATTCTTCTTCATGTCGCTAGCCAGTTATTCCAGCACTACTTATAAAATAAGAAGTCCTTGCTCCATTGCTTGTTTATGTCAGCTTTATCAGAAATCAGATAGTTGTACCTGTTGCAGCCTTATTTCTAGGCTTTATGTTCTGTTGCATTGGTCTATGTGCCCGTTTTTGTATCAGTAGTATGCATACTACTGTTTTGGTTACTGTAGCCCTGTAGTATAGCATGGAGTTGGGTAGCACGATGCCTAGAACTTTGTTTTTTTGCCTGGATCACCTTGGCTACTAAGACTCTTTTTTCTTTCCATGTGAATTTTAAAATAGCTTTTCCTAGTTCTGTGAAGAATGTGAATGACACTTTAATAGGAATAGCATTTAATCTATAAATTGCTTTGAGCAGTATGGCCATTATAACGATATTGATTCTTCCTATTCATGAGCACAGAATGCTTTTCTATTTGTTTGTGCCATTTCTGATTTCTTTGTGCAGTGTTTTTCAGTTCTCTTTGTAGAGATTTTTTTACCTCCCTCATTTGCTGTATTCCTAGGTATTTTTTTGTGTGTGTGCGGCACTTGTGAATGAGCTGTTTTCATGGTTTGGCTCTAAGCTTTATGTTGTTGGTGTATAGAATACTAGCAATTTTTAGAATTTATTATTGGTCTGTTTGGAGATTAAATTTGTTCCCTGCTCAGTCTTGGGAAGGTGTATGTGTCAAGGAATTTATTCATTTCTTCTGGATTTTCTAGTTTATGTGCATAGATAGGTTAATAATATTCCCTTATTGTTATTTTTATTTCTGTTGGGTCAGTGGTTACATGCCCTTTCCCATTTGTCATTTCTAATTGTGTATACTTGCATCTTCTGTCTTTTCTTCTTTATTAGTCTAGCTAGTGGTCTATTACTTTTTTCACAAAAACAACTCCTGGATTTGTTGATCTTTTGAAAGGCTTTCTGTGTCTCAATCTTCTTCACTTCAGCTCTGATTTCAAATATTTCATGTCTTATGCTAGATTTGGGGTTGGTTTTCTCTTGGTTCTGTAGTTCTTTATTTGTGATGTTAAGTCATTACATTGGGATCTTTCTGACTTTTGAATGTGAGCATTTAGTGCCATAAATTTCCCGCTTAACAATGATTATGTGATTGGTTTTAAAGTATGTGCCATTGTGATGATGTGAAGAATGTATATTCTGTTGTTTGGGCATGCAGAGTTCTGTATATGTCTATCAGATCCATTTTATCCATTTTGAGTTCAGGTCCTGAATATCATTGTCAATTTTTTTTTGCCTTCATGATTTTTCTAATGTTGTCAGTGGGGTGCTAAAGTCTCCTGCTATTTTTGTGTGGGAGCCTTAATCTCTTTGAAGGTCTGTAAGAACTTGCCTTCTGAATGTGGGTGTTCCTGTATTGGGTGAATATAGATTTTGGATAGTTAGTCTTCTTGTTGAATTGAATCCTTAGCAATTATGTAATGGCCTTTTTTGTCTTCTTTGATGTTTGGTAAAGTCTGTTTATTCTGAAATTAGGATTACATCCCCTCCTTTTTCTGTTTTCCTTGTACTTGGTAGATTTTTCTTCATCCCTCTATTTTGAGCCTATGGCTGTCATTGCATGAGAGGTGGATCTCTTGAAGACAGCATACCAACGGGTCTTGGTTCTTTATCTGGCTTGCCACTCTGTGCCTTTTAATTAAGGGTATTTAGCCCATTTACATATAAAATTAGTATTAATATGTGTGGTTTTGATCCTGTTATCATGATGTTACCTGATTATTATGCTGACTTGTTTATGTGGTTGCTTGTTAGTGTCAATGTTTTGTATACCTAAGTGTGTTTTTGTAGAGGCTGGTAACAGTCTTTCCTCTCCATATTTAGTGCTTCTTCCAGCAGCTCTTGAAAGGCAAGTCTGGTGGTAATAAAGTCCCTCTGCATTTGCTTGTTTAAAAAGGATCTTATTTCTCCTTTTCTTATGAAATTTAGTTTGGCCAGATATTATATTATGGGTTGGAACTTCTTTTTTTAAATAATGTTGAATATTAACTCCTAATATTTTCTGGCTTGTACGGCTTCAGCTGAGACATCTACTGTTAGCCTAATGGGGCTCCCTTTGTAGGTGACCTGCCCTTTCTCTTTGGCTGTCTTTAACATTTTTTTTTCATTCATTTCTGCCTTTGAGAACCTTATTTTCATGTGTCTTCTTGTGTATCTTGCAAAAGTTATCTGAATTTTCTGAGTTTGATATTCGTTTCTCTAGTTAGGTTGGGGAAGTTCTAATGGATGATATCTTGAAATATATTTTCCAAGTTCCTCACATTCTTCTCATCTATTGCAGAGACACCAATGATTCATAGATTTTGCCTTTTTATGTAATTTCATATTTCTAAGAGATTTGGTTCATTCATTTTAACTCCTTTTTCTCTATTCTTTTCTGTTTTATTTTAGAAAGCCAATCTTCAAGCTCTGAGATTCTTTCCTCCATTTGGTCTATTGTGCTATTTATATTTGTTATTGCATTATGAAACTCTTGTACTGTGTTTTTCAGCTCTATCTGGCTGGCTATATTATTTTCTATACTGGCAATTGTGTCTATTAGCTTCTGAATCATTTTATTGTGACTGTTAGCTTTCTTGTATTGGGTTTCAAAGTACTCTTGCATCTCAATGATCTTCATTTCTGTCCATATTTTGAATTATATTTCTGTCATTTCAGCCATATCAGACCATTCAGAATGATTGTTGGAGAGGTGATGTAGTCATTTGGAGGAAAGAATGCACTGTGGCTTTTTGAGTTGTCAGGGCTGTTTCTCTGGTTCTTTCTCATCTCTGTGGGCTAATGTTCCTTGAATCTATGAAGTTCTTGACCTTTGGGGAGTTTTTTTTTTTTTCTTTCTTTCTTTCTTTCTTTCTTTNTTTTTGAGAAAGAGTCTCTCTCTGTCATCAGGCACCAGGCTGGAGTGCAGTGGCATGATCTTGACTCACTGCAACCTCCACCTCCTGGGTTCAAGCAATTCTCCTGCCTCAGCCTCTTGAGTAGCTGGAACTACAGGTGTGCACCTCCATGCCCAGCTAATTTTTTGTATTTTTTTGGTAGAGACGGGGTTTCGCCATGTTGGCCTGGAGGGTCTCGATCTCTTGACCTCGTGATCCGCCCGCATCAGCTTCCCAAAGTGATGGGATCACAGACATGAGCCACCACACCCAGTTTTTAAATTTTCAGAATTTCCTTGTATATTAGGCATTGTAAGTCTTTGAGATATGTTGTAATTTTTCCCCAGGGCATCATTTGACTTCTGAATTTGTACACAAATGCATGTGTGCATGTTTTATATGTTTGCCATGTACACAGGCATTTTCTTCTCTCTGAATTTTATATAAGCAAATTGCTCAATCTTTTATTTTATTGCTTTTGAATTATGTTATATTTACAATAATTTTATCCACTCTGAGTTTATAATAATCTAGTCATACTTTGTTTTAAGACTTAATGGTCTCAATATTTTAAAATGTATAATTCTGACCCAACTAAATATATCCCACAGTGAAGTGGTGGGAGAACGTATCTATTTTACTTTTCTCATGATGTCTGTTCAGGTGACACAATAACATTTGTTAGAAGTTTTGTCTTTTCTAAACTGTTTTAAAAGTCTGCTTTATTGCATAAATATTCTATAACTTTTTGTGAATGTTTTTGATTGTCTTTCTTTGCCATTCCTTAATTGACCCATTCATGCACCAATATAACACTTTTAATTAGAAAGATTTTACAGTGTGATTTAAATCTGACATTATTGTAACCACCACATGCTCTCATAGTTATGAATTCTATGCCTATTCTTGACAATTTACACTTTCCTTTGTATTTTTATGTCAATATAGTTTAATGCCAGGATACAACTTAGTTATAGGCCACTGGTTTCTTTCCCATTCCTCACCCAAAACTACTACCTGAAGCTTTTGCAGTTACTACTCCTCTGCATGGAATGCTCTTCCCAGATTTTCTGCATGGCTTTTTTCCTCACCTTACTAATGTCCCTGATCAACTGTTATCCCTTTAAAGAGTCTATCAGTGAGTTAATGTTTTATGTCACCAATCTAAAATGGCACCACCTTCTGCCCTACTCATCATACTCTATCCCTCAAACAAGTTTGTTCTTAAAGGATTATCATTTTTTACAGCTATGAAGATGCATTGCTCAGATCTTAAATAACTTGATTCAGCTTGCAGGAGTGAAGTTAATGGACAGTCATCAGCTGTACCACCTTCAGTAATAGACTCAGCTTTTTACCCAAAATTCAAGTTCTTCCTATGCAGACCTCAGTCAACAACTACAAGTCCGGGATATAATACAACTAAATCATTTCTGTCTAAGTGTGGACCTCTCTAATTGATGATCTTCACTCCAAAGATCCATATTTGGCCGGTAAAATCCTTGTCAGGTCTGCATCATAGTGTGGAGTTCTCCCAGCTCAATCTTGCTTTCTCCCTATTATCTTAGCACAAAGATCAGATCAGCTGAAACTATGTTTCTGAAAGCTTCCCTGCCCAGTTGTGCTACCGTCTCCTTTATCTTTCACAGGCATTATCCTCAAAACTCACTGAACTCCTAACTAATCTCAGGGACTGCTTTCTGGGGGGCCCAAATGATATAGTATTCTTTTATATTTTGTTTATTTGCTTACTGTGTCTCTTCACTAGAATACAAACTGCCTTAGAGCAAATTAAAAAAAAAAAAAAAGTCGTAGGTACCTAGACTTGTGTCGGACATGTCGTAAATATTCAATATAATGCATTATATGTCACTTGATTTATACAGAATCAAGTCTGTTTCTAAATATTTTTTTAAAAACTTAATTGAGGAATGTACAACTTATTGTCCTGTTTCCCCATTTCTAATTGCGAACGCCATATAAGTAGAAAATTATCCTCTCTGAGAACTCAAGAAACTCTGACCAACTGAGTTGGCTTGGCAAAAATAGAAAAGTATAATAATTTATTATTGTCTTAAGATTTATTAGTCAAGCATAAACTTAAATCCTTTGATCAGGGTAAGCAAAAATTAAGAAGGCAATTTAATAACTCTCTTTTTTCATTATAGACAGACCTCTGACATCCTCCCCAGTAGGAACAAGATGAGAAAGAAAATAAAGAATATGAGAGGTATTTCACCCTTCTATTGATTTTCTGGTTTCAGCTTCACCCTAGCTTATCACTGAATGCATATCTAAAAAAGAAGCTACCTGTGAAAGGATTAGAAATCAATCAAGGAGAAGACAAATAAGAACACATTAGGAGTTGTATAAAGTCAATTTTATAAATGTTAAACATAGATATATCTTCTCTAGTTTCAACCACAGAATGTGTATTGTCTCACTGACCACAAAATATACATAGCTGAATATTGTGCTTGCCTGAGTCCTCAGACATTACACTAAATTTTTCTTCTATTATATAAGAATACTAAAAA
Organism: Cebus imitator; assembly: GCF_001604975.1. Taxonomy (NCBI): domain Eukaryota; kingdom Metazoa; phylum Chordata; class Mammalia; order Primates; family Cebidae; genus Cebus; species Cebus imitator. The sequence goes on from NW_016107419.1 coordinate 2,020,687, forward strand.
TATATGCACTGCTAAGATCAAATTATGAAATATATGTCAAACTTAATTCCTAAGAGTCTGCATTGCTTGTGAAGTTAGACTTATTGTTTGAAAGCTATAAAAGTTAACTATGTAAAAACCCCTTGTACCAGAATAGTAATTTTAGAGCTTATGCCAGGTTCATACATTTTGTAATATATACAATAAGGTTGAATGTAAAACTCAAATGAATAAATAGAAAATAAAATTATAATAAGTTAAATGTTAATAGGATGCTGGTTAAATAAACTATAATGTATCTCTCCAATGTCATACACAAATAGGTATGTGAATACCTATGTAACAATATTATAATCATTCCACAAGTTAAAAAATTAAATTGAACAAATGCATGGGCAATATGAAAATATTTGTAAACAAATAACTATGTTTATTACATTTATTACCTCTTAATTCTTACTTAACAAAATGAGATAGGTTCAATTATCATTTCTATTATATGAAGGAAGAAACTAAGGTACAAAGGGGGCAGAAATATTTGAAAAGCAATTTGAATATTTCTAGCATATGTACATGTTCTCTGTAAGTCAAATAATTAAAAAGAAATAAGTATGGTGTAATGGATATCCAGTGAGTTATTTTTTATGATGAAGAAAGTTTTTTTTCCCCAAAACCTTTTTAAGAGATTAAATATGTCAATCCTGTAGAAAAATGGTAGGTTATAAATAAAAATTATAAGATTATCAATTTATGTGACTGTTGTGTGAGAAAGTAATATTAAATTAAAATATATTCAGCTTGCTTAATAATGGTCAGTAGAAATTATGACACATCATGTTTCACTGATGTTTATGCATTCATATTTTCTGTTTACTCTAGAATATAACTCTGGCCCTAGGGGCAGACATAGAGGTTCTGAACAAAAATAAGTATAACTTTTGCCCTAGTGAAAGAATATTGCTGATCTAAATATATGACAAGAAATCTAGTAGTACATTATAATATATTTTTAAGAGAAACGTAGGATTTGGCTAAAAGACTCTTAGTAAAACTTACCCCTAGGATCCCTCTTATTTCTGTTTTTTAACCTCATTGCTCTAGCCAGTACTCCCAGTATTCTGTTGACTAGGAGTGGTGAAAGTGGATATCCTTGTCTTGTTCCAGTTCTTAGGGGAAATTCTTTCATCTTTTCCCAGTTCAGTATGATGCTGGCTGTGGGTTTTTTTTCTGAATTTTATTGAATGCTTTTTTTTTTTTCTTCTGCATCATTGGCATGATAATATGATTTTTGTTTTTAGATCTGTTTATGTGGTGTATCACATTTATTGATTTGCATATGTTGAACCATCTTTGCATCCTGGAATAAAACCCACTTGATTGTGGTGTATTAGTTTTTTGATGTGCTCTTGGATTCAGTTACTAGTTTGTTGAGGATATTTGCATTTTTTTTAATCAGTGATATTGGTCTAAGATTTTCTTATTTTGTTTCGTCCTTGCCTCGCTTTGATATCAGGAGGGCACTGGTTTCATAGAATGGGTTAGGGAGGATTTCCTTCTCCTCAATCATTTGGAAGAGTTTCAGTAGGACTAGTACTAGTTTTTCTTTGTGTGTATAGTAGAATTTAGCTCTTAATCCTTCTAGCCCCAGGGCTTTTATTGTTGGGAAATTTTTTTATTACTAGTTCAAATTAGAAAAAGGAGGTCAAATTATCTTTTTTCACTGATGATACAATCTTATACCTAGAAAGCCCTAAAAACTTCTTCAAAAAGACTCCTAGATTTGGTAAGTGACCTCAATAAAGGATACAAAATCAAGGTTCAAAAATCTGTAGCATTTTTGTATACCAATAACATGTAAGCTAAGAAAAATCAATAACTCCATCCCATTTACAACAGCTACAAGAAAATATGTAGGATTACATTAATCAATGAGGTGAAAGATCTCTACCAGGAGAACTTCAAAATACTGATGAAGGAAATCACAGATGACACAAACAATGGAAAAATGACCCATGCTCATGGATCAGAAGAACCAATATCGTTAAAATGACCATACTGGCCAAAGCAATCTACAGATTCAATGCAGTTTCTATCAAATAACCAGGGTCATTTTTCACAGAATTGGACAAAGCAATCCTGAAACTCGCCTGGAAATAAAAACAGTCTAAATAGCTAAAGTAATTCTGAGCAAAAATAACAGAGCTGGAGGCATCACATTACCTGACTTCAAGATAAACTACAAGGCCATGCATGTAGCCCCAGCTGCTTGGGAAGCTGAGGTGGGAGGATCACCTGACCCAGGAATTTGAGGCTGCAGTGAGCCATGATCATGCCACTCTACCCCATCCTGGGTGACAGAGCAAAGATCTATCTCAAAACAAAACAAAACAAAAACAAAAACAAAAAACTCTCAGTTGATCCACCAATCTCACTGCCAAGTGTCTATCCAAAGGAAAAGAAACTATTATATCAAAGACACCTGCACTCCTATGTTTATGGGCAACACTATTCACAATATCCACATAATATATATGTGTATATTATCCTATACACATATGCCATAGATATGTACCATATATACAAACATACCCCATATATACATCATATATTTACCATATATAGGTACATATATACCATATATATACCATGTTTAGGTATATATGCAACACACACATACATATATATATATATATATACACACACACACACACACACACACACACATCATGTTTAGGTATATATACACCATATATATATATATATATATATATATATAACATGTTTAGGTACATATACATCATACATATATACCATGTTTAGGTATATATGCAACAAAGGATGGTACTCAGCCATTAAGAGGAATGAAATCATGTCTTTTGCAGCAACATGGATGGAGCTGGAGGCCATTATCCTGAGTGAAATAACTCAGAAACAGAAAGTCAAATACTATATGCTCTCACTTACAAATAGGAGCTAAACAATGGGTATACATGGACATACAGAGTGAAAAACACAGACATTCAAAATACCAAAAGATGTCAGGGAGGTGAGAGTTGGAAAATTACCTGTGGGGTACAATTTTCATTATTCAGGAGATAGTTACACTAAAAACAAAGACCTCACTACTGCATAATATATTCCTGCAACAAAACTGCATTCATATTCTGTAAATCTGTAAACAAGAAACAAAAACGAAAATAGTAACAACAAAAACTTACCCCAGGAAAAATCCTTCTATCCGCTTCCCTTCACCTTCTCTTCCTCTCTTCCTCCTTTTGTTCCCTCTTTCTCTCTCTCTCTTCCTCTTCTTTTTCTCACTTTCTTATTAATTGTTGTCTTATAAGCCAAAGTTTAACTTTTTTACCTTCCCACTCAAGAAACACAAGGAAATTCTGACTTACTGGGCTTATATGTACCACCAGTCTTGATTTTAGAGAGTTCTCCTCTTTCTTTCCTTTTTGGATTAGATGAACTCACTTCTGATATAGAAATGCATTGAAAGCTAGAAGTGCATGAATATAGAGTTGTTTGATATACACTGTTATAAGAACATCAAATAGATTCTCCTCAAATCATTTGAAGTTAGATTCTAGAATTTTTGAGCCATTTATATTAGTTGTTCATGTTCTATTCTCTTCATATACTGATCTCAATAGCTTACTAATAAAAACTATAAATTTCTTCAAATATTCCACTTAATACAAATGAAAAATAAAGTATTTTGTTTATTGTGAACAAATGAAGTATAAAACATTATACAAGGTTTTACAGCTTTGCTTCAAAAGGAGGCATCAAAGACAAAGAAGGAACCTTACACAGAGAGGAAACTGTCTTTGGGCCAGAAATACTTGTTCTAGATGGTGTGTAAAAACTATATCTTGAGCCACAAGAAAACTAAAATTAAACAATAGGCTTTGATTCACTGATAAATTACATTGAAATCATGCTCTCAAAGGGTACATTTAACTATGTAATGCTCTATATCTCAAATTCAGAATTAATCTTTGCAATTTTCTTCATTCTGTGTAAAAAGATTAGGATTTTCACGTGAAATCATTTTATTTAACTTAGGGCAAAATGGACCTATACAATATAAACTTTAACCTCTAGGGTTGAAATGATTGCTTGAAAATACAACTAAATTGTTATATAATTGTGCAAGAAACAGTTTTACTGATAGAAAATGGCTTTTTTACTTATAGTAAAATGATATCAATGATACTGATTTATTTCTGCATGTCACCTTTTCCCTTGGTGTCCATTTACCTCAGAACCACTTAAAGATACTTGTTAACCAGTTAAGAGGTTAATAATGTTTTAAGGGAATAAATAAACTGGTGTGATTGAAAGCCTCTAAGATGGTCTCTAATGAGCCTTTTTTCCTAGTATTCACACTCTTATGTAATACATTCCTGTTGATTGTAGACTGGATTTACTGACTTGTAACAAACACAATATGACCAAAGTTACTTTCAAGATTACTAAAAGGCTGTAGCCTCTCTCTCTCTCTCTCTGTATGTCTCTCTTTCTTTCTCTTCCTTTCTCTCTCTCAATTCCATTAAACTTTACTGTGTACTCTACTATTGAACTACTTAGTGCTTACTGTGTATTCTTAATATTTTACCTATATATATAATAAACAACTTTCCAACGATCCTCAACTAGATACTATTCATTATCCAAATGTTAGAGAAGAGTGCACCAAGGCACTGAAAACCTGATTTTATTTCGAAGGTGATCTGAGTGTACAATTAGTGGACCTGAAATTTCAAACCAGAACTTACATTATTTGGCAGTACTGAGTGATTTAGGCAGTTGAAGTCAAAGAAGAAATGAAGACTTTCAAATATGTTTGAAAACTGGTAAATAATTCGTCACATCGGAAGTAAGTTTCGGTTGATTTGGGGGAAAGAAGCTAGAATGCAACAGATGGATGTATTGCACGGCAAAGATAGGGAGAAAACACCAATTTCATTAAAATCATTGAAGTGCTCAGTTGTATGTGTTTTTCATAATTCCCTCAGACTCAGAACCCTGTAAGAAAAGGTAAAGCAATGCTTGCTGTCACCAGGATCACCTATAATATCGAAACCTTCCACCTCACCCAGGTAAAGGACAAGACCATGACAACTGCCTGGGGGTCTGATTGTTTCCACACTCACACTGCCCAGGTGCATTTTCCACCTTGCTTTTCCTCATACTTTCCAGTCCTGTTCTACCATTAGGGTCTTTGCATTCATTCTTCTTTCAAATGTCATCTCTCCCTCTAGATTTTCATATATCTAACTTATTTGCCTCCTTTAATTATTTGTTTGAATGTCATGTACTCTTCAAACTATCTCTGACATGTTATTTAAAAATTTAACCTCCAAATATATCATTCTTATTATTCTATCTTTATTTGCCTATTTTTATTTTTGGTGTATATTGCCTTTTTCTTTCATCTAGACTGTATCCTTCAATGAAAGCATGAATTTTGATCCATTAGGTTTGCTAATGTATACCCAGTATCTACAAAAGTGCCTTAAACATAGAAAATACATAATAAATGTTGGTTGAATGACTAAATCATTAATAAACAAGGTGATCTTGTCAATCACCTTAATGTCTTCTGAATTTATTTCCCTACTATTAAGTCTCATCAGTTGCATTTTCACCATGTTAACTTGGATAGAGCATGGGGAAACCAGATCAGATTTGGAGAGAGTAACAGAAATAATTTTACCGATTTCTTATGCTCACAGGGGAGAACACAGCATGCCAGGCAGGATCACTTAGGAGAAGCACCTGGCTTAGGCACAAGGCAGAGGGAGGGAGGGAAACTCTGGGTAGGAACTTTTATTGGGGTGTCTGTGGGAATAAAAGGATGAGGCATGGTGAGCAGGTTTGGGCTTGGCTAATTTTAAAGATTTCAGTGGTCTCTGAGGCATAAGGATTGTCCCTGGTTGTCTGAAACCTGGCCTTGGGATGATTAGAACAGGTATATGATAACACAGAGTGTGATAATCTGATAAGGGAGGTGGTTGGGGGTATGAATTTACTTGCTTCTTAAGAAAGGCAACTAATTGGCCTCTAGCCAAGGCCTTAAAACTGGAACAAGACGACATTAAAAAACAAAAGATATTATCATTGATGTTTTGATGCCTTTACATCAGTTTTGAATTCAGTTATTTGGGGTATTTGAATGGCCTGACTGGTAAAGAAGACTTTTAGACAATAAAACATTAATAAAACATTAGTTGCCCTTAAAAGCATACAAACATTTTATTCTGAGGTAAAAAGGAAAAAAAAAAAACAAGTAGAATTATAAGGAGTCTTTATAATCTGACTCATATCTAAGCTTCTCATTAGTGTAGAAATTGCAATAAAAGCAGATCCTAAATTTCTGGGATTCTCTGTGTGTGTGTGCATGTGTGTGTGTGTAAATTTGTGTGTGTACATGTATGTATATATAATATTTAAAAACACATATATATTTCAAACAGCAATATCTTGCATATTTCTTGGGTCAAGGTGGTGTGTCTGGCAGTTGCTATTGGAGGGTATTAATGGATGGTTTAGTGGGGTATATGGAAAGACTAGCATTATTACTCTGTTACCAAGGGGAAAGGGTAGTTTTTACGGCCATGGTTAAAGGCACTAAGCAATAGGCCATGGTTGAAAGCTGAAAGTGGGGAGGAGAAGAAGGGGCCAGGTAGTGGGTGATCATCTACTTAGGAGGCCCAAGTATTACTCTAGGAGACAGGGGCCTCCTGAGAAAAGTGATAATCTTAATAAATTTTTAGAATGGAAGAGATGTAGGAAATTCTATCAGAATTCCCTTTAGGCATGGAATTATACTGGTATACATTTTGATAGAGAGCAAGGAATATACCAGAATTATAGAGTAAGTGGTCAGAAAGCTCAGGAAAGAGAATAGACTCTCTAACATCAAAGAGATGAAAAAGCAGTAAATATCCTGTGTGCAGTTTGTCAGAACCTTAGGAAAAGCAGATCACAGCTATTGCTGGGGTGAAGATTTTAGTATGCAGGTGAAGTTGACTCTGGTAAAGGGGGTGAAATAATCTCCGATGGCAAAGTCTTGCACTGGAGCAATGCCATTTGATGCACTTTCATCTCCAATGGCAAGGCCCTGTGCCAGGTGACATTATCTAAGATGTGGGAGCAAGGTATCATTTCCAAGGGAGACTCAGTTGAATTGATGTGAGTCTTGTTTTTACAGCTGTATACTATTATAATGAGGCTGATGCTGGAGCCCCAGCATTAGTTTGCAGGCAGGCCTATTAATTTGGCCAATTACGAGGGGCTGTTTGCCTCAGTAATTAATTTGATTGGTGATGGAAAACATGGCAAAGCCTTGGGATCACAGGGCTTGTATTAGCCAAACCAGGTGGCATGAAGTCCTCAGAATTTGCAATGTTAGGTTGAAACAGCAGTTTGTTTGGAAGGTTTATGCCTGTGGATTGCAAATCAATAAAAGCACCCTAAGCAAGAGTAACAAGATCAATAATCAACACAATGGTGTGCAGCTGTACTTGGAAGGGTTTGCTGTCTGATGTTGGTTTTTCTCTGGCATGTATTATAATCAAGGAAGCATCTGGTTTCATCAGTATGGGATATAGTGTTGATGTTGTTATTATTTCCAAACATATATTTTTTTTCTTTTACTGAGTAGTGTTTTCTATCTTTTTTTGTGGTTGTCAATACCGTCTGTAAAAACAGCCTTGTAGTAATACTTTTAATTTCCTGGAGGAGATTGGAGGGAGAGCCTGAATTAATTATCTACTTTTATAACCTAAATATTAAGTAGGATTTCTTTGTGGTGGAAGTTTATAGTCTCAAATAAGATGGACAGTTGCCTTGCCTGCGGGATAAGCTATGGTCAACGGGTCCTAAGAGAATATTCACCCTCAATCTGGCCTCCAGCCCTTACATATTACAAGTAAAATGGGAAATTCATAAAGCTGTCACTTCAGACACTTAAGTACTGGCAAATAGATGAGGTCACAGAATTGTGGTTAGGTGGTGGAAACTTGGTGAGAACTCAGAACAGAGTTGCACAATTTAGGGTGGAAAGCGATGGCAAAACTAAAACAAATAGCATATAGTGGCAGTGGTCAGAGCTCCAGGGCCAGCATGCCAGCAAGCAGCAGTGTCTCCCTAGGCTGCCTCTCCATTGAGTGAACCTAATTGGGAAGCCAAGGGTAGTCTAGTAGCCTGTCTTTCTATCTGGGGTCAAACCACCCTGTTCACTGTGCCAGTTGTTTTAAGCATATTAACTCAGGTGAGGTATGACAAGACCAGTCACAGGTCTAAAGAGAGAAAGTGGAAAGAGTTTTACAGATTTGTTATATTCAGAGTTCCCTGGAGAGAAAAAAAGCAGGCTTGGGAGGACCACGTAGTGGAGGAGCCTGAGTCAAGCATAAGAATGAGGGAAAGAGGGGAACTGTGGGCACAAGCTTTTATGGTGGTTTCTGCTGAAATGAAAGGGTGAGATAGGGTAAGCATGTTTAAGGTGGGATGATTTGAATAATTTCAGCCTGGCACTGGTGATTAGGACAGATGTGTAGATGCCTGAAGCATGAAAACCTGATAAAAGAGGTGGTTCAGGGTGTGAACTCAATCAGCTGCCTAAGAAGTAGAACTGACCAGCCCCTACCCAGTGCCTTAAAACTGGATCAGTATAGCATTTTTAAAAGCCATATTAAAGGTTGTCATTTCTAAATTTGACTTTCCTGAACACCTGTCTTGCCCCTCTTTGAAATACTAGATATTTGTAGATCTGATGTTTCTCCTAAATTTATGGTTTGTGTTAAATTTATTTTCATTTTCTGTGACTAAGTGATTTCAACTTGCACACCCAGATCCTTTTCTATTTTAAGTTGTTGATCAATACCAGATTGAAAAAGTAAACCAGTCCTACCCTAACTATGGTCCACAGATTGCTGGAATCCACATGCTATACACACCAACCCAAAATGAAGAAGTATGGAAGTGAGAGCATTTCACACAGTGATTTTATGTCTGTTGCATTATATAATAATAAAAAAGCCTGGCTTGTATTTTGTATATGTATTTATTTATTTTACATTTTCATTAATTCATTTTTATAGTAGCAAAAACACTGCTCTATCAGATTGTTGTGTAGTTTTCTCCTCCTCCTTATATTTTTCTCCTCCTCCTCCTTATATTTCTGTATAACTTTCTTCTCCAATCTGTTTCAGGGTGTTACTTCTCCTTTTTAAGACTAATTTTCTATAGATGCCTAATAACCTCTTGTTATCTTTTATCTTCTGGGATAGTTATTAAACATTTTTACATTTTTTTTCTTTCTTAATTCAATTTTTTCTTCTCCACTGGCTTCTTTCTCATTTAAGTTCTCTCTCTTTCCCCCCACCCCTGCCGCATTTCCAAGACAAGGCAGATTAGCAATCTATTTGCCTGGCACTTCCTCTCTGCTTCCTCCTCTAAGACCTTCCTTCTTCAGACTGAACTGTTGGACATTTGATAACGTTATTAATACGGGGATTAAATAAGGAGAACAATAAGACAATATAAAGGAGAATAGTATAAGGATTATTATAAAATAAAAATATCTGAACAGAGAAAAAGAAAAAGCTGGAGCAAAACTAATGGTAACCATTGCAACTATATTTGGAACTTGGTAAAAAACCGCATAATAATACAAACCTCAGAAATATATATGCCAGTCAAGGAAACATTACTGATACTCATCCATTTATATCTAAGCTGCTATGAAAATTTTCAGGAATATTACAGAATAGTTAACATTGTTCTGAAGAAATAGACAGTATAACTGTATTAGTCTGTTTTCACGCTGCTGATAAAAATATCTATGAAACTGGGTAATTTATTTAAAAAAAAAGAGGTTTAATGGACTCACAGTTCCACATTGTGGGGGAGGCCTCAAAATCATGGCAGAAGGAGAAAGGCACATCTTACATGGTGGCAGGCAAGAGAAAGAATGAGAGCTAAGTGAAAGGGGTTTCCCATTATGAAATCATCAGATCTCATGAGACTTATTCACTACCATGAGAACAGTATGGGTGAGCCAAACTGCAGCCATGATTCAATTATCTCTCACTGGGTCTCATTCACAACACATGGGAACTATGGGAGCCACAATTCAAGATGAGATTTGGGTGGGGACACAGCCAAATTATATCAATAACCATATGTTATTTGATGGAATTTGCATTTACCAGTACTATGTCTAGCACTGGGCTGCTGGATTACCTAATACCTTCTGAAGCCTTCTATCAAATGTAACTTCAATGCTATCTCTTCCATGGAAACTCTGGTTGTTATAAATTATTGATTATATCAGTTTTCTAAAATTTTATATTATTTAGGACTTTTTAAATACTTTGAAAAATAGATTTTTTTAAACTCTGAGAAACTGGGTCTTACTAAGCTGCCCAGGTGGGTCTGGAACTCCTGGCCTCAGGTGTTCCTCCTCCCTTTGCTTCCAGATTCTCTGGAATTACATGTCTGCACCATTGCACCCAGCATGACATTTTATTTTTACTTGATATATAACTGATTAATTTTGTATTCCTTTTACTATAGAAAGCATCAATTTTGTAATCACTAAGTTTGTCATTGTGGCATAGTTATATAAATGCATAAAAGACTAGATGCTATAGGTAAGATATTCAGATGATGTTAACAAATGTTTAGATAGAAATATTTGAAGAACTGTGTAATGATTACTGAAACATTTAGTTTCATAAAGAGAATATGAAGTTATTGTATTGAAAATATAAATAAAATATTATGAGTAATTAGTGAATATCATAAGTTTTACAAAAGATACACGACAACACATTATTTCCCTGATTTTAAAAATTTTCTCCCCATGACTATATCTGTTTTTTTAAATCTATATCTACAATTTATCTTTGTGATTATTTCCCCTCATTTTCTTGTTTTGTTCTGTCTTTACCCACTTTGCCTTTATTTCTACTTTATTTATTTCTGCGGTCAACATTTTTTTCTTTTTTTCATATATTTTATATTGTTCTTTCATTAGCTGATCATGACAGAAAATAAAGAGCCAGTTTTTTTCAAGGTAAGTATTGATTCTCAATGCAATGTGTCCCTCATTTCTTCACTAAGCACACTCCAACATTTTCATTAAAGTTTCTTATTTTGTGTGTTCCTTGACCTTTATATTTTCCTTGTGGGCCAGTATTCCTCATATCCCTCAACAGAACAATTTGCTGATCTTGCCTTTGTGCAAGTAGTATCTCCATTTTATAATAAATGCATAAAATTCATGGCCTATTTAATAACAAAATGACATATATGATATATTACAGTAATATATTCTCCCTGATATAAGCATGAGTGAAATGACAACTTTTTGATCATCATGAAAATGCACAGTATTAGAATTTATTCCAGAAATTGCAAAGATTGTCATCTAGATCTTTCTACATTTGTGAAGGTAGAAGCTTTTAATATTCTTTTTGATAATCATCTAATTTCTATAATTGAATTTGTGGCCTTTGAGGAATGAAGAAAGGATTGCAACAAATTTATTTGTTTTAAAAATTCATGGTCTAAACTCACTATTTGATTTGACTTTTTTAAGGAATCATGTAATGCTTTTCATTGAAACTGATTTTTTAAAAAGGGCTTTAGCTTTAACCACTGGGTTATATAAAATTTAAAGAATGAGGAAAATGTTCATTTATACTTTACATTTACTTGTTTTATTTTACACAAACTCACAATGGTGTTGCTGCAAATTTCATTGTTCATCATTAGGGCTAATACTCTTGGAAAACCAAGTCATATGTGTCTGTAGAAGGCATCTGGCACAGTTTCTAATATATAATATTCTTTCTGAATGAATAAATGAATGCATGAATAAATTAATACATTTGCAACTATATTATTGACTCTGATAAGGAATCAGAGCCATACTGCATAATAATTTCAAGACATGTGGCATTGAGTAAATTACCTCAATTTTGAATCCTCAATCTATTCTGCTAAATGGGAATGAAAATAGAGCTTAGTTCACAGTGGTGGTATTTTAAAGATTATTTGAGAAACTTTATATTAAAATTATTGTCAAAACATCTGACATACAGTGAACTTTCAGCAAACATCTTTTACTTGAAAGCAATTATAGAAATAATGTAATATTTTTCTACATTTTCACATTGGCTATTACAATAGAAGAAATAATTCATTCCTTAAACATAACTTAGAACATCAAGTAGATGGGAAAGCTGAGATTCAAACCCACATTTGTTTGACCCTAGAAATAATAGTCATTAACAACCATTAAAAAATGTTAACACATTGGAATTAAATATAATAGACCAAGAGAATAAAATAGAAATAAAACTTTGATAGAGACAACTAACTATGCAATTATGTTCTTTAAATCCATTTTCCCATTTCCTGTATGAACCAACTACATCAGTAATAACTTAAAACGTCTTTAAAAAACCATGCTGATGTGCTCTAGGTAGCTTTAAAATAATCAGCTAAGAATACCATATATAATAAGAGAATAGCTATAGGGATAGCAAACTGCCCAGAAAGCAATTACTTCTGAACTATGCAAAGATGGCAAAGCTGTAAATGATGATTCAAAAGAGAAAGAAGTAATCTATCTTTCTTGCAAATTCTTACTGCTATGAGCTATGGAAAAATAAAGTATAATTTTACCATATACTCAGAATTTTAAAATTCCTGAGTTTATCAAGTTTAAATTGCTTAAGATCAAGCAAGTTATTGCTAATGATCTCTATAATTCACTAATTTTCCATTCTTTACTGCAAAGGTGCCTAGGATCAAAAAGAGATACTAATATTAGAGGAAACCAAAACAGGTTTTATCTCATGCAAGCTTTCATCTAATTTAACCTAGGACCCAAGCCTCTCTTGCTAATTAGAACACTGAATCCGGGGCACTGTTGCACATCTCAGAAAGAGCAATAGAGAGCTGGATTTTTCTTGTGAGAGGAGCTAAGATCTTTTTCTGGCTCTGATGATACAGGTGAAAGAAGTAGAAGAGAGAGCACCACAGATGTACTCAGTCAATAATCCTCACACAGACAAAACGTTGTTGTGAATGACTGCAACTATATAACTTTTAAAAATTAAATGCATTCACTCATTATTTTCTATAGTAGAAAGAAAAAGAGAGGAAGGAAAGAAGGAAGACAGGCTGACTTCTACTTTGGACAGACTTCTACTTCAGAAGCATGGAATAGATCATAGCAGCCTAATACCCTTTGTTAAAAATGGACGATAATTCGAAAAGCTCCAAACACATTCCCAATAATTTTATATTTATTTTTAAAATTTTGATTTACAATTCTAAATAATTTCTCAGGAAAATTTGTATACTACTACAAGGAATTCTTGTAACCTTCACCCAGATTTCTCAAATGACAGAATCTACCATAGTAAAATAATTTTTAAAAACCAGAAATTTGATAATATCCTCCTTATTGATTATCTGCTTACTCTGTTCATATTTCACCAATTTCCCTGTTAATGTTACTTTCAGCTCAGAATCTAATCAGAATCATAAATGGAATTTAGTTATCACATCTCCTGTTCTCAAATTTGACATATTTCCTCAATCCTCTTCTTCGTGACCTTAACAACTTTGAGAATTTCATTTTGTGTTTTTTTTTTTTTTTCCATTGGGTTTGCCTGATGACTCTGATTACGTTATCCATTTTTGGTAGGAATAACACAGAAGTAATGTATGCCCTTTCAATGTGTCATAATAGGAGATATGTGATACGTCTCCTCAGTAGTGATGTAAAATTGTATCCCTTGGTTATGGCTTTATTTGCTGGTTTTCTCTACTAAAATTTCCTTTTGTCCCTTTACAATTAAATATCTTACGGGGTGTTATGTTAATATCATGTATATTTCTTGTTTATATCATACTTTTGCTTCCTAATGACAGCATCCAATAGTGATTTTTTTGCCTACAACAATTACTGCGTTGTCAAATGGTGATTTTCTATTTTCATAATGTCTCCATTTAGTAATTCGAATTCTACTTGCAAGCCTCTAATTTGTTTATTGTTTCATAGTAATGGAGAGAAAGAGATGGAGATAGAGAGATTCCTACATCTATCTTATTGTGTGTTTCTATGTAAAGAATCATAAATTTATATCAATAACTCCAATTGTAATCCAAGACCACAGGGTTTATTCTAGTATTTCCCCCTTTTCTATCTGTAACTATTTTCTCTTATATTAAGAAATTAGCATCTTATTGTGCACGTATATACATATGTCAGATACATATACATACATATATATCTTATGTATATATGTACATATGTATCTTATGTATAAGTATTTTATGTATATGTACATATGTATCTTACAAATGTGTATCTTACTTATGTAAGATCCACATATGTATATGTATCTTGTTATGTATACCTTTACTCTTGTGCTCAAATCTAGAATATACTTAAAAGTAATTTCAGAGATGCTAACTCATATTCTTATGAAAAATTTGCTAACTGGAGTACAGTATTTGTGCATAGTACTTTCTGTCGTTCAACTTAGATCATATGACCAAAACATTGTTTGTCAACTTTACTGAGGTTAGTTATATTGTTTGTCACAATTTTCAGTGTTTTTTTGTATTTATTAATAAGAGTTATCTTAATTTGTTTCTGTTTGTATTGTATTGGTGTTTACCTCACATACAGATTGAATTTATGTATGCATGTATATATATATTTATATTCTAGTTTTTGTAATGTTGACATGGCTTTAAAAGTAATAAATAACAAAGAATTATGCTCAGAAAAGTGTCCCTCTATTTGTTTATACTCTCCTCATTCACCCATTCAGTCCACTCCATTCCCACCTATGCTTTTAGGTAACACGTGTATTTTCATATTTCCACTGCTTTCATAAAGATGGCATTGTGGTAGGTAGACTAATGCCTCCCACCAGTGATGCCCAAGTCGTAGTCCCTGGAAATGGATTATAACACAGCAAAAGAGGCTTTGAAGATGTGATTAGGGTTAAGGAACTTGAAATGGATTATTATTCTGAATTATCCAGTGGGGTGCAATCAAATCATATAAGTGCTTAAAAGCAGAGAGCCTTTTCTGGGTGTGGTTAGAGAAAATGGTATGAGACAAGAGAAGCAGAACCAGAAAATTAAATATTGTTGGCTTTAAAGATGAAGAAAGAGACGCACAAGCTATGAAGTGTGGCCGGCCTCCAGAAGCAGGACAAGGAAAGGAAATGGATGATCTTCTAGAGCATTCAGAAGGAGAGCAGCCCTGCCTACACCTTGAGTTTAGCCAACTGAGATTTATTTTGGACTTCAGATCTATAGTGCTGGCAAATAATATATTTACATGGCTTAAGCCACTAAGTTTATGGTAATTTGTTACAGCAGCAATAGAAAATTAATACAAAGATATTCTTTTGCATTTGATGTTTTCACTTAAAAATATAATTTGCACATCAGACTATGTCATTTCATAGATTCATTTTTATTATTTTTAACCCTGTGTAGTATTCCATTGTGTGAACCTACTGTGGTTTATTCAATAATTTTATGTATGAGTCCTTAGTCTTTTTCAATATTGTGTAAATATATGTAATGCTACAATTAATAACTGTGCATATATATTTCCATCTTATTGGAAGTTAATCTTCAGTAAAAATTCCCAGAAAACATATTGCTGTATCAAAAAAGTGCATCAGTAGTTTTGTTATATTTTGTTAAATTAACATACAAAAGAGTTGTAATAATTTTCATTCCCACCAATAATGTCTGAGATCCTGTTTGCTTACAAAAAAATTCACATAGATGTATAATATTACTTTTAAAATTGTATTTCTATCAATGTTTTAAATGAGTAATAGTAGCTGTGTTATTTTAGTTTGCATTTTTTCTAATCATGAGTGAGTTTTAATGCATCTTTAATTTTTGTACTGTGGTTAAAAACGTAATGATAAGCTTACCATCTTAACTGTTTTTAAGTATGTAGTTCAATAGTGTTAAACACATTCACATTGTTGTGCAACAGATTTCTAGATATTTCTCATCTTGCAACACTGAAACTCTATACCCACTAAACACAAATTATCTCTCCCCCTTCTCCCTAGTTTTTGACAAACACCTTTTACTTTGTTTCTATGATTTTGACTATTTTAGATATTTCACATGAGTAGAATGAAAGCTTTGTCTATTGAGAGTGGCTTATTTTTCTTAGCATAATTTCCTTAAGATCCATACATGGTATTGCATGTGATAGATTTTTTTTTATAAGATTGAATAATATTCCACTGTGTGTGTATGTGTTTTGCATTTTCTTTATCCATTCATTTATTCATGGCCATATAGGTTGCTTCCACTTCTTGGCTATTGTGAATAACCTGTCAAGTCATTCATTACGGCCTAGAAGTGTATGAACACTTTTCCGTGTTAAGTCTGTTCTTTCATACAAAGTTGATGTCCAGACATGTTGCTCAAACTTCGTCTGTTGGAATCTCACTCCCACAAACCTCATGTAAATCTATAGTGCAGCAGCACCCAATTTTGGGCTTATACTAACCTATCATGGTTACTCATTTATAAACCAGACCTGGAATTTTTCCTCATTCATCAGCTAGTTTTATGAAAATACCCCTCTTTAGTTCAACGTTATAGTTATACATTGAGGGAGAGAATTTTGTGCAATAATCATAGATAACATAGGAACCTAGGCCACCATTCATGTAACTCATTTTTGTATTCTAGACTTGTTTGAACACTTTCTCTCAAATGCATCATTTTAATCATATGGCAAACTGATCCCACACATACTGTAATTTATGACTTAGTAGACATGATAACAAAAGGTATATGCTAGCATACTTTAGTAGTAAAGTCACTTGATATCCTATGGTCATGTTTGTAGTGTTTACTAGGGCTTGGTAGCATGCCAGAAGCTGACTTTATTTTTTTTTAATTTATTTATTTTACTTTAGATGCATACTATATCTGGCATTTCTCCCCATGTTATCCCTCCCCACCTCCCAATGTCTCACCCTTACCCTCCCCAACTGTCCCCAGTCTGTGATGCTCCTCTCCCTGAGTCCATGTGTTCTTGTTGTTCAACACCCACCTATGAGTGAGAACATACAGTGTTTAGCTTTCTGTTCTTGTGTCAGTTTGCTGAGAATGATGGTCTCCAGATTCATCCAAGCCCCTACAAAGGACACAAACTCATAGTTTTTTATGGCTGCATAATATTCCATGGTGTATATGTACCACATTTTCTTTGTCCAGTCTATCATCAATGGGCATTTGGGTTGACTTTTAAACAATAAATTTCTCTGCTTTAGAAAGCCTAGACTTACTATAGAGCCTGAGGATATGTCACTTGTGCTTCTCTTTATTGGGGCTTCCTGACAACTCCACAGAGAGAGTTAACCTTCTACAGATACTAAAGCACCATGAGCTCTACTAGGTCATATGGGACAAGAAGCAGAGCCACTGTTCTACAATTTAAATCTGATGCAGATATTATTTTATTCTGAATTCCAATAAAAACTTGCATCAGAATTTAACAATTGGAAAAAGTTAGAATTTTTAAGTGTGTTATGTTCTGTCTTTCAAATTTAAGTAAGCTCACTGACAGCACTCACTCTTTCTTAGTGACAGGAAGTGAAATATGTAATAACTTCTTTTTAGCAGTGGTGAGGATGATTTTGAATGCCACCATTTAAAATGCAATTAGCAATTTACTACTTGTTGCTTTCTGGTCATCAAGTTATCAGTTTCTGGACTCTCATCCGGGGGATGTTCGCTCTGGGGATATTCAGTTGGGCCACTTGTGACACAACTGTTTTAGCTTATGTTCTCCATGTATAGGCCCTATGACAAGGATCCAAGTACAATTATATAATTAGGGGATGAAATAAATCCAGATAAAGAAGTGGGTTTGTAAAAAACAAAAATCGAAGGCATCCAATAAATGTGGCTTATCAAGTCAGCTACCACTTTAGGCAATTAGAACTTAATCTCATTGGAAAATTCTGAGGTGCAGTATATAACACATAGCTCAGAGTTAGATATACCTGTGGCATAAAGAACTAGCATATTTATGTATAGATTCTAATTCTCAACAGTTATTTGCTGAGAGTTCCCCTGTAGAAGGGTGATATCAGCGGTACTTCTGGTCTGCCCAGACTGAAAATCTAAATATGAAAGTCAAATAAATAAAGCAATTTAACATGGTTTTGAGTAAGAAAGACTTCTTAGACAGAGTGCAAAGTACGCCAACCATACAGGAAGAAAAGATAATTGGAGAACTGAAAACTTACCAAAAGACATCTTTAACAGAATAAAAATGCAAGTCTCTGATAAATAAAATATATTTGCAATCCATGTATCTGATGCAAAACTATATATATATATATATATATATATATATATAAAATCATAGGTGATATAGGAACCTAGGCCATATGAGATATATACATATATATCTCAAAATAATTTTTCAATTAAAGGAAAAGGCACAAAACAAAATAAAATGAAAAAGACTTTAATAGTCACTTCAAAAATGATATTAAAATAACCAAAAATATGGAAACGTCTTTAACTTTATTAATCAATGGGGAAATGCCTGTTAAAACCACAATGTGATACTGCAACACACACCCACCACAATGGCTTGGAAGAGTCAAGAGATACCATGAAATGGTGGCAAGATGACAATGCAGTATGCTGATTATGATATTCTAAATTGGTGCGAGAGCCTTGGAAAACTTTCTGGAAGTATCTACTAAAGCTGAACATGTACATAAATCACATAGTAATGTAAAAGTAAGAGATAGGTAACGTGATTTAGGTCAGAAGTAATTTGCCTTTTGTACTTAGGGAATGAAAGTAAACAAAAAAGGGCCTTCCCTTTTGTTGGAGGTGTTATATTTTTTGATCTGCTCATTACACAGGTATGTTAAATTTATTGAACTTGATCTTTACATGTAAATTTTTTGTATGTTTTATTACATTGAACAAATAAATAAGAATGTATTATTAAAATTATTTAAAATTTTAAAATGTTTAAGAGTACTCATTAGTATATATTTTGACTCTGGGTTTAAAAATATTGAAATAAAAATAATTAAAGGCCAGCCATGGTGGCTCATGCCTGTAATCCCAGCACTTTGGGAGGCCCAGGTGGGCAGATCACTTAAGGTCAGGAGTTCGAGACCAGCCTGACCAACATGGAGAAAACCAGTCTCTACCAAAAATACCAAATTAGCCGAGTATGATGGTGCATGACTGTAGTACCAGCTACTCGGGAGGCTGAGGCAGGAGAATCTCTTGAACCTGGGAGGCGGAGGTTACAGTGAGCTCGGATTGTGCCATTGCCTGGGCAACCAGAGTGAAACTCCGTCTCAATAATAATAATAGTAATAATTTAATAGCAACAAGTTGAATAAACCTCAATGTATTTTTTACATAATAAATCATGGGTCCCCAAAAGTGTAATGGAACTTAACACTAGCAAATGGAAGGAAATAAATATTAGAGCAGAGATAAACAAAATAAAGAAAAAAATTAAGGAGAAGCAACATTTCTTTCTATGAAAAGATCAACAAAACTGACAAAACTTTAACTAGATAGATTAAGAAAAAAAGTGATGATTCAAAATATGAAATAGAAATGAAAGGGACATTACTATCAATCCTACAGAAATAAAAAGACCATAAGACTATACTATGAGCAATCGTAAGTGAAAATTTGGATAAGGTAGATAAAATGGACACATTACTAGAAATATAAAATTAATAAGACTAAGCCATGAAGAAATAGAAAATCTGAATAGACCTACAAGGAACAGCAACAACAAAAAATTAAGTTAGTCCCATGTTCTTACCTTACCTATGCTTTTGCTTTTTGCAGTTTCAGTTACCTCCAGTCAACCACAGTCCAAAAATATTAAATAAAAAATTTCAGAAATAAAAAAATCATAAATTTTAAATTGCATAATGTTCTAAGTGATGAAATCCCATGCTGTCCAGCTACCTCCCTGCTGGCATATCCGTCATCTATCTCTTTGCCCAGCATATCTACACTGTATATATTACCTTCCCATTTATCATTTATCAGGTATCAGTGTCATTGTCAGTTTTAGGGATTCAATGAAGGTCTTGGAATTTATATTCTATGGATATAAAAAAAAATCATAAAATCTTTGGACCTGATGGCTTCACTAGTAAGTTTTATCAAACTTTCAAAGAACTATCACCAATCTTTTTCAAAACTTTCCAAAATTTTTAACAGTGACCACTCCCTAACACATTCTATGAGGCCACTGTTATTCTGATCCCAAAGCCAGACAGATACTACAAGAAAAGAAATTGCAGATCAATATCCCTTATAAACATTGATACAAAAATCATTAAAAAAAAGATAACAAACTACATTCAACAGCTTATTAAATGCATTATACACCACAACAAAATGGGGCTCATTTCCAAAACCAGTGTTAATGGCAGATAAATCGATGAGCAAAATGATACACACACATACACACTTGTATATGTGTAAAATGGATACTGTTCAACTTTTAAAAAGAAGGCAATTCTGACATGCTACAACATGAATGAAGCTTAAAGACGTTACATTAAAAGAAGCCAATCACAAAAAGATAAATATTTCATAATTCCACTTATATGAAGTACTTAGAGTAGTCAAAATTATAAAGACAGAAAGAATGGTGACTACCAGGGGCTGGGAGAAAGATAGAATGGAGAGTTATTGCTTAATGGGTATTAAAGTCTAAATGTTTCTGTCTCCTCAGAATTTATATGTTGAAACCTAATAACCAAAGTGATGATATTAGGAGGTGGGGCATTTGGAAGATAATTAGATCACTGCTAAAGAGCCCTCATGAATGGAATTAGTGTTCTTATAAAACAGGCCCCAGAGAACTGCCTTGTCTCTCTCACTAAGTGAGGACAAAGCAAGAAGGTGCCATCGGTGAACCAGAAAGCGGGCCCTCACCAGACACTGACTCTGTTAGTGATCAGTGGGCTTCTTAGTCTCCAGAACTGTAAGTAATAATGCTCTGTTCTTTATAAGCTACGTAGTCTATGATATTTTATTATAGTTATCCAAAAAGACTAAAATAATGGGTATAGAATTTCACTTTTGTGAGATAAAAAGAGTTCTGGAGATGGACAGTGGTGACAGTTGACAAAGAATGAATGTACTTAATACTACTAAATTCTGCATTTAAAATTGATTAATATGGTAGCTTTTTCTGTTACATGTATTTGCCACAGGAAGAACATTAAAAAAAGAAAATGTCAAATTGAAAAATGTAGAAAGATAGGCATTAAAATATAAGTACACTGATTTGATTGATATAATCAACAAAGTCAAAAGTTGGTTCTCAGAGAAGTTAGTTTTTGCTGAGAAAAACAGAAAAATCTACTGATAAAAAGAAATAAGCATATTTAGACCAAACTGATATTTACAATATAAGCCCTAAATTGAATATTGCTAAGGCAAGAATCTAGTGTTTACACATATTGATTTCCTATTAACTGCTTCTCACCTAGGCAAATTCTTTGTGCAGTTTGTCCCCTCTGGTGACAAGTAATAGATTTTTCAAGATAGTTAATAATTATCACCATAATATAAGCTCTTTGAGGTTTTTTTTTTGTACATTCATTTTAAAAATAACCTTAAAACAATGCCTAGTATATATAAGAAACTCAGTAATTAATTGTTGAATCACTGAATTATATTACAAATCATCATCGAAACCTGCTAATCAATCAAGCAGTTATTGCATTTCTAGTTGAGACTAAGACTGAGTTAGAAAAAAAACTTAGTGAGAAAAATATTAGGCACTTCTGATAAAAGGCTGTATACCTTCCCTTGATTTGTACATCACTTTAATATAAAGTTTTGAAAAGATTTCAGAAATTAACTGCTCAAGTAAGTGGGGAAACAGGAATAATAAATTATGAATATATAAACAAATAGGCACAGGGAGTCAGATATAAAAATTACATTCAGATAAAGTCTCCAGACATAGCTTTCAGTTTACAGAAAATTTGTGGAACAAATTGACATCATAAATTAAAATCATATTTTTGCTACCAGCAAAATCCAGACTATAGGAAACTTCAGACGGAAGAGCCTAATATTTTTAACAAAACCCTATTATAAGGAAAAAGAAGAAATGGTATGGATACCTATAGTTGAAAAGAGATTGACTATGAGTTGGCAATTTTTGAAGATGGGTGATGAATTCATGTGTTTTTATTGCACTAATTACTCTACTTGGGGGTATATTTTAAATTTTACTTAGTACATATTAAAAACTATATACACAAAATAGTAGTTGTTTAGGAGAATCTATGCTAAATGCACTTGGCAAATTAGATTTTACATGCCATATCATTAAAATGCTCTGTGAATTTGGTATTTCTCTTCAAAATTTTAAAGAGATGAAATATTTTGGAGGTATTTTTATTTGGATAGTTAATACTCAATTTCAAAAGAATCTATTTTGGAGATACATTTCTAACATAAACAGAAAATGCTGTTAGATACCACACTTGCCCTCTACTTATTTTCTATGTATAGTTCAATACAGGTTGCATTTCCCTTATCCAAAATTCCTGAGACCAGAAGTGCTTTAGATTGCAATTTTTTTTTCAGATTTTGGAATATTTGAAAGTACATAATGAGATAGCTTAGAGATGGGACTCAAGTCTAAATAAGAAATTCATTTGCTTTATATACATCTTATAAACATAGCCTGAAGGTAATTTTATATAATTTTTTTCAACAATTTTGTACATGAAACAAAGTTATGACTACATTTTTACTGCAACCCATCACATGAAGTCAGTTGTGAAATACTCCATGTGTGGCACTGTATTGGGGGGTCAAAAAGTTTCATATTTTGAAGCATTTCCAATTTTATATTCTTGAATTAGAGATACTCAACCTGTACTCAAAGAAGAACTCACACTAAAATGGGTTTTGTTGTGAAGTCCCATGTAATTTTTGAGAATGGGGAAAGTTATATGGCCTTGTTTAACTATGTTTAGGGAGAAATAACTACATGCTTTTTACAAATTCATAGGCATGTATATAGAGAGATTAATAGGAATAAGATTGAGACTCTAGAAATAAAGACGCTGAGAACAGGGTTTCTTATACATAGAGGTAAAGGAACATGAAGAGTCTTCAGTAAATAAATAAATAAACCAACAAATAAAAGCACTGAAGCTTAAGTAGCAAATGAGTTTCTGGTGTGTAATTTTGTTGTTGGATCCATTGCCTTTTCCAAAATACTTGGGACTTTTAGACATTAAACCAGAAAGATACACATAAAATCAGCATAGTGAACAACCAAATGTCATACTCCTGTTTATAGCATGAGAAAATGAATTTCTTTTATAATTTACAACCAGACTTCTTAGAAGAACTCTAAAGAAAGTGTTGAATAATTAACACTGCAAACTATCTAATTCTTTTAGCAAAGCTTATTTCACAGTTTTGCTTCAGTTTTCACCAGCTGTAGGAAAGGCAATTTAAACTCCCTAAATTAATCCCAGCTGCAGCACTTGTAACACAATTAACACGTTTAAAAGTGATAAATATATGTTAAAAAACAACAATCTGGGGTCAATTTAAAATGAGCTGTCAGAAAATCAGAGATTGCCTAAATCCTTTTCATTTCTTGTCTGTTAATTATAAATTTTCAAAATCAATTTGGATTGGGGAAAGGTTTAAAATTACTAAAATATTAGTACTATTTTAAAAAATGTGTCTTCTCTTTAAGCTCAAAGCAAGTTATATAACTAGAAACGTATTTTATAGTTTCAAAGAGCACGGAAGAAAGATCTGGCATTTTGGCTTTGACATTCCAAAGAGAACAGAGAATAATAATTGTGACTCTCTCAAGGAGATACCTCTTGGACCAATAATTATAAATAACATATATGACCAGTATGTTAGGTATTTTCTCAGTTATTCATAACAATGTGATTTCCATGCCAAACAATTTTTAGAGTAGTATATAATGAGTTGGAAATACTCATGATTTAGAAAGTGATGGTTTGATGACCCACATACATGAAACTGCTTTGGGGGCTTCCCACTTCCATTTTGTACCTTAATCCCATATTTCTGGAATCAATATTTGGAAATGTACCCACCTTGACTAAAAAGTATTTACGAAAAAAAAAATAGTAATAAGTTTTGTTCCAGGTGCTTTCAAGGTTTTATTTGGCAAATTGTCCCTTTCCTTTTGGAAACAAGTGAAAGTTGTGTTATGACTTGGCAATCTACTCTTCATGTCCACTTTATCATTTCATTCTCACAATAATCATTTTAATATTTTAACCATTTTTGTGCTTGAGAAAAGTGAGCCTCACAATAAATAAAACATCCCAAGATTAAATAAGCAAATGTATTAATAAAAAACAACTAAACACTTTAATTATTTCCTTCAATGTTATAGTGTTCACAGACATTTTACAACTATGTTACTCAATATAGGATTTTTTGTTTTCATAAAATAAATAAAAAATACAGTTAAAATTATAGTATCTTCCTTTACTGGAGATAATTTAGTATCTTAGTTCAGTGTTAGTTGCTCACACTAAAGATTTGAATCAGAGACCTGACAAACAAAACAGTTATTAGGGCTGGAGATAAATTAAATACAGGTCAACAGAAAACATAAGTAGATCAGCATGGTCCCATTTAGGTGTTTGAAAAAACATAGCACTTCTACTGAAAGCACCAACAAACTTGTTAGAAGAAATTTTGTTTTCTAATTTTAACATATGAAGCTTTAGATTTGGAATAGACATTAAAGGAAATATTAAGGTGAATGCTTAGCAAAATAATTCCTCATGCAATAGGTTCTTCTTGGTCAATTTGAATTCGAAGAAAGGAACATTTAAAATAAATTAGGAGAAGAAAAATATTAGGTAGCAAAAGAACAGATCTAAGAAAATTTGACTAAAATAAAGTCATAGAGCTACTAAAACATGTAATAACAGAGAAAATTCTTAGAAGATAAAGAGATATAGTAGAGACTATGTACTGTTAGTAATAGCAAGAAAACAATAACTCTGGGTTATTATAGGAATGAATGGATTCCATAGATGAAGGATTCTCATAGAAAACCAAATCTTAACAAAAAAGAGAATATTAATTATCATATATTTATTATGAAAAATACATAAGAAAAAAATTATCACTCAAACTTTGCTAACTTACATGGTAAAAATAGAACAATTGACATACTACTAAATCTTACAATAACATGAGCTAAGTTCTTTTAATTTCTTGGGTATAGGATTTCTATTGCTTCTACATCCTCAGGAAGTATATGGTACTATTTTAATTTTACAAAACTTTACATAACAATGTGCATGCCTTTTCCCATAGTCATTCAACAGATGAATCTTGAAACTGAGACACAAATTTATCATTTCGAAGCTTCATTTACATTTTACATAACTTTCCACTATGGCAATTTTGTGGAATAAAAGAAAAATTTATATGTAAAATTAGCAATGAAGATATATTCTCTGTGAAATTCTTTCCCTTTGGTTTTCTTTGTATTGTTTACAGTTGTTCTGTATCATTTTCTATAAAATTACTCTGTGTAGCACTACAATGATAGAAACATATGATTATGCATTTTTCCAAAACCATAGAACATAGAACACCAAGGGTGATCTCTAACGTATACTGTAGACCTTGGGGGACAGTGATGTCAGGATCATTTTTAAGAAATGTACCATGTTGGCAATTCCCTAAAGGACCTAGAAATAGAAATTCCATTTGACCCAGCAATACCATTACTGGGTATATGCCCAAAGGA
Organism: Cebus imitator; assembly: GCF_001604975.1. NCBI lineage: Eukaryota > Metazoa > Chordata > Mammalia > Primates > Cebidae > Cebus > Cebus imitator. Next base: position 2,046,572 of record NW_016107419.1, read on the forward strand.
TTATAAATCATTCTATTATAAAGACACATGCACACGTATGTTCACTGTTTACAATAGCAAAGACCTGGAACCAACCCAAGTGCCCATAGATGATAGACTGGACAAGGAAAATGTGGTACATATACACCATGGAATACTATGCAGCCATAAAATACAATGAGTTCGTGTCCTTTTAAGGGACATGGATGAATCTGGAAACCATCATTCTCAGGAAATTGACAAAAGAACAGAAAATCAAAAACCACATGTTCTCACTCATAGATGGGTGTTAAACAATGAGAACACATGGACACAGGGAGGGTAGCATCACACACTGGGGTCTGTTGGCGGGGAATAGGGGAGGGACAGCAGCGTGGGGAGGTTGGGGAGAGATAGCATGGGGAGAAATGCCAGATATAGTGACGGGGGGATGGAGGCAGCAAATCACATTGCCATATATGTACCTATGCAATAATCCTGCATTATCTGCACATGTACCCCAGAACCTAAAGTACAATTAAAAAAAAAATAAAAAAAAGAACTCTACCATGTTGATGAGGGTTGCCAATAGTGGAAAAGGCTGTGCAAATGTCTGGGGAAAGGAAGGATGAGAACGCTCTGTACTTTCCACTCAATTTTGCTGTGAATTTAAAGCTGTTCTAAAACATAACCAAATAAATATGTGAAAATATAAAGGAAATCTAGAAAAACAGCATCAAAATATTTTTATGACAAGTTTCTGATATAGTACCTTAAGATATATGTAGTTTCTACAGAAAACTAAATCATGATGGTACAATAGGTCTATCACAGACTAAAATCATGAAGTAATAATAAAGATATATGATATCTTGAGAAATCTGCCAAAATATATCTGCATTTGAATTTTTGTTAATCAAGGACATTATTACTACTACTTCCTACTTTGTAGCCATGGAGATTATCGAAAATATATAATCGTTTTCCCCTACCACATTCCAAGATACTCTGAATTTTACTCCTAAATGCTTTAGGGATTCATGAAACAAAAAGAGAAAACCCTGATTAGGACCTTCTTTGTAAGACAGAGGCAAGTTCTCTTGTGAGACAGTTTCACAGCATGATGATGAGATTTTTTTCTGAAATCTCAGCCTAGCATCTGTTTTTTCATCCTTCACAACTAAGTCTGTCAACACTTATTAAGAAATCCTTTTGCCTAATACTGAAAAGAATGAATTATTTTCTGTAATAAGAACTTTGACATATATGGTAGGTAGGAGAAAAAGTTGTGTCAGGAATGCTAGTTTTCTATAGCCTGTTCAGCTTTAATCACAATAACACTATTCATGAGAGCCTCACACATAAAAGTCAGGTAGATTTTTATTTTAGAAATTACAACCAAAAAATCCATTACTTAAGGAAATTGACACATTGAGAGCTGAGACTCCTATTCAGATTTTTACAAATATTTTATGTTAGAATCCATTTTCTTCATGTATTGCTCATTGTTAGTACACATTGCCTCTGTTTTAATTTCATCCAAGAGAATGGCTATGCTATCGTGAAGCCCTGCCTCTCTAAGAAGGATGGTACAACAACTTTCTTTTGAGTGTTTACTGTACAACATCCATGAAAAATAAACAAACTAAAAATTGCTTTAAGAGGATTGTGAGATTTCTTATAGTGTTATTACCTAAATAATTTTAGGGCTGTCCCATGTATACTGAATCCTAAGGAAATATTCTGAGATAAATGTGAGAACGAATTGAACAATGGTGAAGTCCACTTGTATCCTTGAAAAAAAGATTAGTGATAGACTAGTTTCTTAGACATTGCTTTAACTTATTGGAGAGAGAAAACACTAGAGAGCTTGTTTTATATCTAACTTAAGATTTGATTCTCTTTTATATGGCAAAGAAGAACGACTAGAATATGTATGGGTTTCCTAGTAAAAGGGCAAAAAGAAGAGGCTCAGAAAGCTCAAGGTTCATACTCAATAATGCAGTCTGAACTGTTATCCAAGGCCAACATCCAGAGAGCTATTCGGATCAGTTGTGCATTATAAGAGTTGCTGTCCTAAGGATGAGGGTTTTTATGGATTTTTTTTTCTTCACACCAGGAACTTTATTTCTAACGGAGATTTCAATTGCTTTCTGTCAAACCTTAATAAATCTGGGCCAACAACTGAACTGCCAGAGGGAACGATAAAGCTGAATGAGATCTAAAAAGATTTACTATTAGTCAATGTGTAGAGAGAAATTTATTCAACCATTAAAGATTATATTTCCTAACCAAAAAAGAAAAAAAATGGTGTGGGAGTCTTATATCAACATATTGCTGATGAAATCGGAGCTGTTAATTCACTGGGGGTCTACAGCGTTGCCTTTATCCCCATCTCTATCTCACAGCATCCAGTGATCTTCAGAGACAGAATGAGAGTAACACACATTTTGTGGAATGCATCATTCTTAAAAGTCCACACAGAGAAAAGCAATTCCCACCAGGTTTAACCTGTGAATTATGTCTGAAAATACAGCTATTACAATTTTCCATTTCTAAGCTCATTCCAGGATGTGTCCACCTCGCTGTAAAGTTCAATTTCTGATATGTGAAGATAAAGGGAAAGCCAATGTAAAATATATAGGAGGTGGTAATAAGTAAACTTCTCAAGGATTCATTTGATTGACTGCACTGAATGAAACATTTATCTGAATTTACTTCCCTACTTTTCTATCATCTCTCAATTGTTCTACAAATTTTTTAGGAAGTTGTATAAATATTACCTTTTAGGTAGAGACACAGTTTGAAGCTTTGTTACTTTATTGATGTCACTCCTGACCAATTTTATTTGAAAAATGCTTATTTTTGTGAAATGGAAAATTAGAACTTAGAAATAGTTTCTTTAGTCATTCCACTTTTGCCAGTAACCTTTTAATTTACATTACCATAGGTGTATACCACCCAATATAGATAGATTATGCCCCAAATATTGTTTTTGATTTGATCAAAGTAGAAGGAAAATAGTTGGTGGTTAGAATCGTACAAAATCAAGTAACTCATTGCTATTTATCAGAATACATGAATGTATGTGTATATCCCCACACACAAACACACACACAGTAGTTCACATGGAGAATTCTAATCTTGGCTTCCTTTCAAAGCTTGCTGATTATAACTGCAATTGTCCAGTATTACCTGAAAATAGCTAAAAATTAATATTAATCCAATGATGAGTCAACAAAAAAGAGCTAGCACAAGAGGTGGACCACGATAACTTTGTTCTTACTTTAATTTTTTTTTCTCAATTTGCACTTTTTCAGCATTTAAGTCTTCGCTTGAATAGACCTAAGTGTTTATGCATTTACTTGGAGTCTTTATGTACATTAGCAAATAGGATCACCTATGACCCAAGAAACTGTTTCTGACAATCAATTCTGAACATCTAAAGAAACTGGAAATGACTTCAAAAGGTGATGCCCTTTATTTTTAAATGGGAAGGAAAATAATTATTAAAAATAGATTATATTTTGTTTAATTTCAAAATTAAACAAATTTTACAGCTTTTTAGAATTAAAAAAGCTGGTTAAGAACAAATGATAAAATTCATTTTCTCCTCTCAGTTTTTGCTATCATTAAAATTACTATTTAGTATTTTACATATTTCTTCAATAAGATATTTTCATAATGATGCTTATGAAATGTTTACCAACCCCAAGAATGGGGTGTAGTATGGTTTATAGTAAAACTACTAAATTCTGAAGTTCAGAAAATTTCTCTACTTAAAGTAAAGAGGAAATAAAGAAAATCCTGGTATAGCCAATAGGGTCATTTGCCACTTAAGAAAATTCCATATTTATACTTCAAGGTAACTTACCTACCATTATAGTACCTTTTATCTAGGAAGATATTTGTTGGTGAAAGAGCATAATTATCTGTTCAATTTGAAATAAATAAATCACATGATAAATTACACTGATTTTTATATGCAATCCAAGTAATACCCAGTATCCTATGAGGCTAAGGTCTAGTATAAACTCTACACTACAAAGTCATATTAAAAGGAATATAGCCCTGCCGTCCAAAATCACATAAATAATTCTATGTTAACTGTTTATTTTCATTTATCAATGAACATTCAAAGATATATAAATCACAATGTAAAATTTTCCAAGCCTTGCAGATATGCCTCAAAGCCTTTCTTTCTCTTTACCTGTTAGTCTCAACACTGTCAAAATCTCTTTCCAGACTTTAAAATGACAAGATCTTCATTTTTCTATTTTTATAATTTATTCATCCTTAATAGTTCTTCACATTTATAAATGAATCTTGTTTGTTTCTAATTAAAAATCTACTTTTATTTTCTAGTTCTGTCACTTCATCCTAATCTTTCTAGTACCTACAACGGAAGTTTAGGGAAGTTCATTTACCTTAGAAATTGGAGAAGATAGAAAGTTATAACCAATGACAGAAATAATTTTTTGAAGCTTACTTCTTTCCCATATTTGTATTATTTTTATTTTATCTTTTATAATTTCAACTTTTATCTTAGATTCACGGGGTACATGTACAGGTTTGTTACATGACTATATTGCATGCTGCTGAGGTTTGTGTTTAGATGATCCCGTCATCCAGGTAAAAGCATAGAACAAAACAGTTAGTTTTTCTTTTTTTTTTTTTTTCTTTTGAGACGGAGTTTCACTCATGTTACCCAGGCTGGAGTGCAATGGCGCGATCTCGGCTCACCGCAACCTTCGCCTCCTGGGTTCAGGCAATTCTCCTGTCTCAGCCTCCTGAGTAGCTGGGATTATAGGCACGCACCACCATGCCCAGGTAATTTTTTGTATTTTTAGTAGAGACGGGGTTTCACCATGTTGACCAGGATGGTCTCGATCTCTTGACCTCGTGATCCACCCGCCTCGGCCTCCCAAAGTGCTGGGATTACAGGCTTGAGCCACCGCGCCCGGCCAACAGTAGTTTTTCAACACTTTTCACCTCCCTCCCTTCCTCCTCTGCATAGTATTCCCAAGTATCTATTGTTGCCATCTTTAATTTGATGTTTAGTTCTCACTAAAAGTGAGAACATGCAGTATTTGGTTTTCTGTTCTTCTGATTATTCACTTAGGATAATGGCCTCCAGCTGCATTCCTGTTGCTGCCAAGAACATAATTTTATTCTTTTTATGGTTGCATAGTATTCTATGGTTTATATTCTTTATCCAGTTCACTGTTTATGGGCATCTAGATTGACTCCATGTCTTTTCTATTGTAAATGTAAAGACAGAAATCTTTTTTGGAGTAAACAATGCCCAGGATTAAATTGTGAAAAAGTAAGACAGTACTAAATATTATTGTTACTCACATTTACATCTTTATTGTTGTTACATTTATCAGAATGTATGAGTATATTTATTAAATGGATCCTGTGAGAAAAATATTTTCTGGTCTTCGCCTGAGAAAAACATTAGGTTTCTTAAACTATACATTTGAAATAATGTCAACTTTCTGGTGTCTGCTATGGTTACCACTTGAGTTTTCCCAGTAGACAATAAAGTTGTATGAATATCTTCCCATCAAATAGTAATAGAGACCTGTTTGCCATATATGAACTATCAAACATTTTCTTTCTTTAAGATTTTCTACTATAAAATACTTTTTTAGCCAAAGTATTGATTGATTACAAACCTGTATAAATATGCATTATCAGATTATATTATTCAATTTACCAAAACTGGAATACTTTTAAAATTATGCTGAATGCACTAAAAGTTTATACAATCTAGCAAATAATTTTAAGCAAACATAATTTCTCCTTTAATTGAAATAATAAAAGTTTAAGTTGCTATGCCTATGCTATTGAGAATATTTTTCCATGAATCTGTGTGTGTGTGTGTTTGTATGTGTGTGTGTGTTTCACTTACTTATTCCATACCATTGATTAGAAAATACATGAGAACAAGAATTAAATTTAGGTTATTTGGCATTCTGTTTTAGGTGCTACTAGACTGCTTTATAGATGCCTCACTATTAGCACTTTTTGAAGAAGTATAGACTTGTGTCAAAGATACACAATTAAGTATACCAAGAAATTATAATGGATATGAAAGAGACATGATGAAAATCAAATAGAAAGAGGATGTGGACCCATGAGTAACTCCAAACACTACCCAGTTTTGCCTTCTTTTAGCCCTAGTGATATACACTTATTGAAATAATTTATTGACTAATTATAGAATAAAATTTATTTTCTAATATTTTTTTTCTGATTACAGAATAAGAGGGTTTGGCTGTGTCTACACCAAAAAAAATCTCTTCTGAATTGTAGTTCCCATAATTTCCGTGTGTTATGGGAGGTACCCAGTGGGAAGTAACCAAATCATTGGGGCAGGTCCTTGCCACACTGTTCTTTTGATAGTCAGCCTCATGAGATCTGATGGTTTATAAAGGGGAGTTCCCCTGCACATGCTCTCTGGCCTGCTGCCAGGTAAGACATGAATTTGCTTCTCTTTGGCCTTTGGTCATGATTGTGAAGCTTCCTCAGCCATGTGGATCTGTGAGTTAATTAAACCTTTCCTGTCTAAATTACCCAATCTCAGGTATGTCTTTATTATCAGTGTGACAACAGACTAATACAGTAAATTGGTACTGGGAGTTGGGGCACTGCTTTAAAGATACCCAAAAATGTGGAAGCGACTTTGGAACTGGAAAACAAGCAGAGGTTGGAACAGTTGGCAGGAAGAAGACAGCAAAATATGGGAATGTTTGGAACTTCCTATAGGCTTGTTGAATGACTTTGACCAAAATGATGATTGTGATATGGACAATAAAGTCCCAGCTGAGGTGGTCTCAAATGGAGATGGATAATTTTTTGGGAACTGGAGTAAAGGTCACTCTTGCTATGCAAAGAGACTGGTGGCATTGTGACCCTGCTCTAGAGATCTGTGGAACTTTGAACTTGAAAGAGATAATTGTGGTATCTTGTGGAAAATATTTCTAAACAGGAAAGCATTCAGGAGGAAGCACAAGCATAAAAGTTTGGAAAATTTGCAGCCTGAATATATGATAGAAAAAAAAAGAATTTCTGGGAAGAAATTAAAGCCTCTGCAGAAATTTGCATAAGTAATGAGGAACCAAATATTAACTGCCAAGGCAATGGGGAAAATGTCTACAGGGCATGTCAGGGTCCTTCACAACAGACCCTGTCATCACAGGCCCAGAGGGCTAGAAGAGAAAAATAGTTTTCTGGGCCAGGTCCAGGAATACCCTGCTGTGTGAAGCCTTGGGACTTTGTGCCTTGCATTACAGCATCTCTAGACATGGCTAAAAGAGGCCAAGGTACAGCTTGGGCCATGGATTGAGAGGGTGCAAGTCCCAAGCCTTGGCAGCTCCCATGTGGTGTTGAACTTGGGATGCACAGTAGTCAAGAATTGAGGTTTGGGAACCTCTGCCTAGATTTCAGAGGTTGTATGGAAATACCTGAATGTCCAGGCAGAGGTATGCTGCAGGAGTGGAGCCATCATGGAGAATCTCTACTAGAGCAGTGAAGAAGGGAAATGTTGGGTGGGAGCCCCACAGTAAGCCCCACTGGGGCACTGACTAATGGAGTTGTGAGAAGGCCACTATCTTCCAGACCGCAGAATGGTACATCCACCGACACCCTACACTGTGTGCCTGGAAAAGCTGCCGCTACTCAATGTCAACATGTGAAAGCAGCCAGGAGGATGCTGAACCCTGCAAAGCCACAGGAGCGGAGCTGTCCAAGGTCCTGAGAGCCAAACTCTTGCATCAGCCTGAATGTGAGCCATGGAGTCAAAAGGGATCATTGGAAACTTTAAGGTTTAATGATTGCACTATTGTATTTCTGACTTGCATAGGGCCTGTAGTCCCTTTGCTTTGGCCAATTTCTCCCATTTGGAATGGGTATGTTTACCAAATGTCTTGTAACCCTATTGTTTCTTGGGAGTAACTAACTTACTTTTAATTTAAAGGGTCATAGGTGGAAGGGACTTGCCTTATGTCAGATGAGGCTTTGGATTGTGGACTTTTGAGTTAATGCTGAAATGAGTAAAGACTTGGGGAACTGTTAGGAAGGCATGATTGGCTTTGAAATGTAAATACATGAGATTTGGGAGGGGCAAGGGGTGGAATAACATGGTTTTGCTGTGTCCCTGCCCAAAAATCTCATCTGGTAAATTGTAGCTCCCATGGTTGCCACATGGCATGGGAGGGACCCAGTGTGAGGTAATTGAATCATGATGGAGGGTCTTTCCCATGATATTCTTGTGATAGTGAATAAGTCTCACAAGATCTGCTGGCTTTATAAAGGGGAGTTCCCCTGCACACGCTGTCTTGCCTGCCACTGCGTAAGACATGACTTTGCTCCTCCTTTGCCTTCCACCATATTGTGAGGATTCCCCAGCCATGTGGAATGGTGAGCCAATTAAATCTCTTTCCTTTATAAATTACCCAGTCTTGCGTATGTTCTTATTAGCAGTGTGAGAACAGACTAATACACAGGAGTAATTTAAACGATTATGTTCTTTGTTCTATTTTCCTCATGACTTTGGGTATATATTGACTGCTATAAGAAGGTGTTATACTTTCAGTTAATAAATTTGGATGGGAAAATCAGTACTCTCAATTAAAACAAAGATATACTACATATTTTGCTTAAATGATTAATAAAGAATATGATATTACATAATATAACATAATTATTACATTTCAAACAGTAACATTTAAGCTGACCACTAGTAGATTTGAGAAATGACTGCTGGAATTATTACATTGTACTTTTAGATGATATCAGAATAAAAATTCAGAGAAAGACAATTATATAAGGTTAAAAAGTCTTGTTACAAAATTCAATCTATTAATATTTAGCAATTATTTTTTAAAATTTTAACTTATAAGCAAAGCAAATCCTTAGTGACTATAGGGTTTTGTGTTGTAGTATTAAAAAAGGAAGCTGCATTTTGACTAGAAGAGGATTCCCTACGTTTAATATTTATCCTTTCTTTTCTGTTACCTAGAAACTTTTATTCCTTATCTGAAGAATAAAGTCTCAACTCAAGCAACAGAGACAGTGACAATGGCAGTGATAATAGTAGTAATGGTGTTGGAGAAGGTGGTATATGTGGAAGTGTGGGGGTTTTCAAGAGGAGAGGGACATACGGAAGGGAATATAAATTATGGGAAAGTCCTCTCTTATGCATTACTATTTTCCCACTAGTTCAAACTTTTAATTACATGCCAGAAAGACTAAGGAATCTGAACTGTTGATATTGTGAGTTGAAGCAAAATTCCCACATCAGCAGCATCCAGAGCCATGTGAAACAGAACTTTAGTGTGAAGCTTGGGATATTTTTCAGGAACTATAATTCAAACTGGCAATATGATTTTAGCTTTATCTTCACAGCTTCTAATATATATGCCTTATTATAAAGGAGAGAATACTTTTAAAATATATATCTAGTTTAATATGTCAAAATTAACTATAAAATAAAGCAATAAAGTTACTTTATTTTCTAATTAGGTAAAGAGATATAATGGCATTTTCCCCATATCCATACATTTCTTGAAGTTTTGGGTGAAAATATATGAAATGCATTCATATATACCAAGCATAAGAGAGATATAAAATTAGTGTGTATGATGCTGAAATCCATCATGCTATGCATTTTAATAAACATACTGTATAGTCTTTGCTGCATAAAGACCCAGTACAGTCATCACTTCTGTCCTGAAGTGATGGATACACTTGGAAGAAAAGGCTAACACACCTAAGCAAACAGCAAAGGGAAGAGAATAAATTGTACAGTATACATGCATATACTACGCTTCTTGAAAAAGGGAAAATTAAGGAATTTTTAATTTAAAAATAAACTATTTTTTATGCACTGAAGGATTGGTTGAGGAGCAGCAGGATACAGAGGAAACGAAAACTGGAGTGAAGCCACAAATCAAGGATGCGCTTTTAGGAAGATGAAGGACAGCAATTTAAACAGAAGGTAGGAAGTGTTTTTGGAAGCTTTATAATGTAGTTTAGTGGAACATGTAACTCACCAAGGAATTGTTTTTAATAGCTGAACTTCCAAAATATCCTAATCTCTGTGTATTAAAAAAGCATTTCTTTGTGAATTTGGAATTAGTTTCCATTTTTAAGAAGTTAATTCCTATTTTTTAAAGATAAGGAATAGCTCATTCACTATTGTCTCTCTTCATTAGTATTTGTACATAAGCATCTCTCATTTCTGTCACATTAACACATGTCTGGCTTCCTGCCATTTTCTTATTATCACCTCCACTGAAGAACACCACATGAATAAAAAATAGGAAAAAATACACACTGGTCACTCATGCTCTTAAGTATTTTGTTAATATTTTGGATAAAAAAAGAGGTTTGAAAATGTGGGTTCTCATAAAGCTTGAGGATTTTCTGTGAAGTCTAACTACCTATAATGTAACTTTTTAGCTATTTTTTTTAGTAGGGAGATTGCAACTTAAAGGAAAACTACTTTGGAGTTTATCGTCATTGAATTAAATAGTATTTGCTAACCACATATATATATTTTTTCTACTAACATCATTAAAATTGACCAAGAAGTAGATATTGAGGAAATGGAGAAATATTTACATCTAGGATATAAAGTTTCAAAGTATTTTATGAATAAAATTTTAATATTCCTAATAATATTTATTTCAATGATTTGAATTTTACATATTGAATGATATATACAAGAGATAAGAGGTATATTATTTTGAATATACATTTTGGAGTAAATGGAAGAGAATTTCTGAGAAAATAGTGGGTAGAGAGTAGAATGTACTGAAAGAGGATATGAGTTCCTCCTAATTGCCTAACACTTAAATATTTATTAGTAGTCAAGAAAAGACAAAGAGCAGTTTTCCAAGAAAGACCAGTGAAAAAATAAAACCATAATGATAATTGTGATTATATCTGGGAATAAACATTAACTTAAAAGGGATGGAGAAAATGTACATTTACTTTTTATTCTATATCCTTAGATACTACTTGTATTTTACAAGTCTTTATAATCTTTTTGCATAAATATATACAAAATAAAAGCTAACATCCATTGTGATTTACACACAAAATAGGATATTTATTTCTCTGTTGTTTAAATACTATAATTACATAATCACATGAAATTATTTAAATTATTTCAGAAATGAAAATTTATTATATTGTTGCAATTTTATTGTTTTGCCATTGACCATTAACAGCAACCACAATGATAATGACAATAGCTAACATTTAAAAGCACGATTTATATACTAAACCCCATTCAAGATATGTGTTGGTTTGTGTGTACAAATCCTCAAGGTGGAAAATATAATGTTATACCACAGGCACTATTTAAATAGTACATCGAATAGAGGAGAAACCTATCTTGGATATACTAAATAACTTAATGCAGGATTTAAACCTTGGCAATTGTTAAGCATTGATCTCTATCCTTACTATTTTATGGATATAAGGTATTACACAAAACTCCAAAATGAGTTGCCAGAAGGAGGAGTCTGTGAAACCAGTGAAGATGAAGATAGTGCATGTGCCAATTTTGAAAATTTTGGTGGAAAAGTATCAACTGTAAGGTTGATTTTTGGAAGTAAACATGATGATACTTTCTTGGAAATGAAGAGGGGATGCCTTACAATATGAGGACAGCTATATTTCTATTTGGTTAAAATCAGTAGATAATTGAAGGATATTTTTCCAATAATAACATTTTTGTCAAGTTTATATCACTAATTCAAATAAATATACTTTAGATATACTGGAATTATCATCAAATCATGTTTTGGAGGAATTGCAATCAACTTTTACCCTTTGATTTTGTTTTTCAACGTAATTTCATAAATTTTGTATACAATATAGCAGTAAACATAAATTTAAATGTATGCAACATTTTCTAGTGGGCATCTATTAAATTTAATATTTTGATCATTAAACACTTAGTTAATACTACTTTTAACAATAATACTAATATTTAATGATAATATTGAATATTTATGAGCACTTAATATGGTTCAAGCTATATATAGTAGTCTCTCTTTCTCTCATTATATCAGTCTAAAGAATCCTGCCAGTTTAAAAATCATTTTTTTGCTATTTTATTTTTGTCAATATTTTCAATACAATTTTTAAAATGTGTTAGAATTCCAAATTTCCAGACACTGAAAAATGTTTTCAAACATGGATGAATAAGCATCATGGGATGCTCTGAGAATGTGGGGGAAAGATAATGACCTCTAGTTCACAAAGTCACTTACATTTATTTCTTATTTATTCAAATCTTGTAGAGGATGTTTTGTCTCTGGCTCTGTAAGAGCACCATCTTGTGGTGTCCAAATCTTTGAAGCCAATCTATAGACATCATTGTTAACAAAGGTTTTGTGAGGTATAGCGGTAAACTTGTTAGAACGTAGATTTATATTTCCTTTGATTTTTTTGTTAGTTCTAAGTTTAACAAGACAATTATTTATTATTTTGAGTGAATAATCCACACATAAAATCAAATCCCACGTATGAAGTACATAAAAGTCTATTTTTCCCTCAGAAGAAAAAACAACAAAACTACTTTTCCTGATTGTTGAGTATTGGGCAGAAGGGTTTACAATGACTAGGACTAGCTAAAGTATAGAAAAATCAACCTGATTCAAATTTAAACATGCATATCCTTGTTAGGGTTAGATTTAGGAGCAGACAAGCTGTTAATACTCCAACAGGGTTTATTGCCAAGCATTCTATGTATTCAAATATGTTGTAGCTTTAAAATAAGTAATAATTTCAAGAATTTTCCTTGAAGAATACTACTACATGTTGGGATGATTTTACCCAAACTTTTGAACTTTTGAAACATCTGTTACATTCACAGTCCTGCCAGGACAATCCTCACAGAAGTATATTTTATGCAAGAGAATGTCTAGAATAGTGAATAGCTTACCAGCTTGTGACAAGATATAATTCCAATGGAATTTGATAGCAAATTTAACCAAAAATAATCATCCAATATTCTATTCATAATACATTTTCTTATAAAAATAAAATTTTCTAGAGAAATACATATATTTGTAATATCTACAGATAATTAATAATACAAATGTTATATAAGTGGAAAATCATAATTTATTAGAAATACAATGAACCAATTCTGATAGATTTAAATTTTTTTCCATATTAAAATAAGCTGAGTCAATACATCTTTCCTTATGGCTAAGTAAAGTTGTGCTTGTTATTTTGCATCAGTGATAATTAAATGTTAGGTATATAAGTACATTTTGTAAATTTTGAGAAAATTTATTCCCAACATATTTTCTAGGATTGAAAATATTATGTTACTTTATATAAATTTTCACTCTTTTTATTTGCAGACTAAAAACATAACAATAGTAAAAGGCCATGGGTGAAAAATATAACTTCTGAAATAAAGTTGTTTGGGTTTGAATCTTTCTCCTTTTTAGCTATGTGCTCTTAGACAATTACTTCTATAGGGCACAGTTTCCTATCTATAAAAGGCAGATAACACCTTCTGTCTAAGGCTGTAATAAGTGTTAAACAATTTAAACCATAAAGAATTTGAGGTTGTAGATATCTTTATTAAGTATTAAATAAAGGTTAGCTAGTAACTATTAAAATGTTTTCACAAGCCGTGTTCACTTATGACTCCACCTCATATTTTCCTGTGGAAATACATGTAACTAATATTCCACTTGTTGGTTGATGTAATGTAAGAGTCATTTTATGAAATATAAAATGCATTTCTATGGCACAGCTCCCTAGCACTACTGAGAATAAATTCTGCATGCTATATCATTGGCTACCAGAGTCCCTGGGCTTTATTCCAAAGTCTGTGAAAACCCTGTCACTTCAGCATGTTAAATATATTTTTCCATATCTTGTGTGTATCATGACATGTTAGTGTTTGTATGAATGACATGAAACAATTTCTATTACCAAATTTGTCACATTTAGAGCCACAAAAGAATAAAATACCTAGACATACAGGTAACCAAGGATGTAAAAGATCTATTCAATGAGAATTGCAGAACAGAACTGAAAGAAATCAGAGATGACACAAACAAATGGTAAAATATTCTACACTCATGGACAGGAAGAAATCAATATTGTAAAAACAGCCATACAGCCCAAAACAGTTTAGATATTCAGTGCCATTCCCATCAAACTATAAACATCATTTTTCATATAATTACAAAAAGCTATCTAAAATTCATATGGAACCAAAAAAAGCCTGAATAGCCAAAGCAATCCTAAGCAAAAAGAACAAAGCCAGAAATATCAAACTACTTGTCTTAAAACTATGCTACAATACTACAGTAACCAAAACATTATGATATTGGTACAAAAATAGACACATAGACAACTAGAACAAGTTAGAAAACCCTGAAATAAAACTACACACTTACAACTGTATGATCTTTGACAAAGTTGACAGAAACAAGCAATGGGAAAAGGACTCCCTATTCAATAAATGATGCTGGGATAACAGGCTAGCCACTTGCAGAAGATTGAAACTGGATCCCTTTCTTTCACCACGCACAAAAATTAACTCAAGATGGATTAAATAGTTAAATGTAAAACTTAAAACTGTAAAAACCCTAGAAGAAAAACTAGGAAATACTATTCTGGACATAGGCATTGGCAAAGATTTCATGATGAAGACTCCAAAAGCAAATGCAACAAAAGAAAAATTGAAATTGGGACCTAATTAAGCCAAAGAGTTTTTGCACAAAAAAAGAAACTATCAACAGAGTAAACAGACAACCTACAGAATGGAAGAAAATATCTGTAAACTGTATATCCAACAAAAGCCTAATATCTGGAATCTATAAGGAACTCAGACAAATCACCAAGCAAAAAACAAACAAGCTCATTAAAAAGTGGGCAAAGGACATAAAGAAACACTTCTCAAAAGAAGACATAAAATTGGCCAACAAACATTAATACACATCACCAATCATTAGAGAAATGCAAATAAAAACTCCAATGAGCTTTTATCTCATACCAGTTAGAATAGCTATTACAAAAAGTCAAAAATAACACATTCTGGTGAGGATGAAAAGAAAAGGGAATGAATTACGCTGCTGATGGAAATGTAATTAGTTCAACCACTGTGAAAAGCAGTTTGGAGATTTGTCAAAGAAACTTAAAACATAACTACCATTTGACCCAGCAATCTTGTTACTAGGTATGTACCCAACAGAATATATATTGTTGTACCAAAAAGACACATGCATTTGTATGCTTATAACATCACTTTTCACAATAGCAAAGACATGGAATAAACTTAGATGCCCATCAATGCTGGACTGGATAAAGAAAATGTAGTACATTTATACCATGTAATACTATGCAGCCATAGAAAAGAATAAAATTATGTCCTTTGCCGCAACATGGATACAGCTGGAGGCCAATATCTAAGGGAATTAAAGCAAGAAGAGAAAACCAAATGCTGCATGTTCTCACCTATAAGTGGGATCTAAACACTGCACACACATGAACACAAAGAGAACAATATAGACTCCAGGGCTTACTTAAGGGTGAAAGGTGGGAGGAGGGTGAAGATGGAAAAACTACCGACCTGCTATTATGCTCACTGCCTGGGGTGCAAAATCATTTGTACACCAAGCCCCAGCAACACTTAATTTACCCATGAAACAAATCTGAACACATAACTTCGGAACCTAAAGTAAAAGTTGGAAGAAAAAATAAATAAATAAAACTCATATTTTAAAAGACTAGTTATACGTGCTTCAATAATCCATTATATTGTTGGGAAGACTTAGGGGTCTAAAACACACCAAAATTATATCCAAACAAACTCTAAATTAGTCAGAGATTTCACATGAATAGTCCTTACATACAAATGTATGTAATTCTAGAGAGTATCTCTGATTGAATCAGGGAATGATCAAAAATCATTGCCAATTTTCTTTACTGATAGTTGAACTTTCAATAATAACACCAGCTGTTTAAATTCTAGATTTTCTCATGAAAATATGTTGTTTCTCATAAACATCAACAGCTTTTATTTACCTGCCTAGAAAAATGTGTCTGTTTTAATTCTATGGTTCTTTAAAAACAACCTTACAACATTATACCCACTATTGATTTTTATTTTTGTTTTTAGATAGCATATTATCTAAATACATTTTTAACCATTTTATTTTAGCTATGACCCAGCAAATGAAAACAACAATTTATGTACCAAGCAAATTAAATTTCCATCCATGACACCAATTCAGAACAATGAAAACTGAAGTGATAAACTGAGTTTGTTCAAGGAGTTTTTGTATGTGAATGAGTCTAAGCCAGAGTTATTTTATTTTGAAAATTTTTAAGTTAATGGGAAAAAACTTTGCACCAAAACAATTGTACTTTCTATGATCTGGACATAACCAAATAATTTAGTAGGCTGAATATTTTTCCATCTGATATTTGCATATATGTGTTTGTTATCTAAGGATAATAATGTTTAAATAGGAATAAAATTTTATAGAGCAAGACATTACAGAAATGAGTTGTGTACAAATAAAGCAGAAATAAGCTAAGGTTATCTAAAAGTATAATGAATTGTTGATTAATAATACATTAGCAGTTAACACAAAAATCAAATTAGTCATCTAAAGAAGTTTGCATGTATGTGTTTCTCTTGTCATTGGTGGGCTGTAATAGGTTTTAAAGCAAGTATGCCTGTATGATGAGTTCATTTGGTATTCAGTGTAATAATAGCACAGATAATAATGAAGTCATTTGGCTTCCATTATGTAAACATTAGATAATGGATACCTATATTAAAATGCAACTCTTATGTTTGTGCTTATTTTTGTCTTCATTGTACATAGTACTAAATCTTTAAAGTTGGGCTTTTATGCAGCTTGTTGACATTTATAAATCTGGATTTTGAGTGACTTTTATAGATAAAAAAATCTCATTGCATTGTTTTAGATTCCAAGATGAACAACAGTTGGATTTCTTAGAAAGGGGATCCTTTAGGGTTATTATGTAGTTATCTAATCTTATTCCCCACCCCCACCCCCACTTTTTGCTAGTTTTTTGTACTGGAAGCAGACATTCACAATAACATCTTGAGAAAATATACCACCACATGAGATCATTGAAATGTTTGATTTTATCTTTTATTCCTCAAGTTATTTGGTTTGTTTGTTTCTATGTCAAGTGTATTTTTTAAAAACCAAAGGTCATTAGATAAAAATAAAATGAAAATTGGTATTTCAAAATTAAATGAAATGTTTTCCCCCAGAGGCCTCTACAACTAGTTTATAATGGTTAAACAATGAAGAGTACTTTCAGATTCTTTTTCTATTGGATGACATTGGTTATTTTTACCATATGAAGTGGTATAGTCTCTCTTTTTGTGGGGAGGGCAGGATTGCACTTGTAATTTTTCTCCATGTTCATGCTTCTATGAAATTGCCTATCTCAAAATTTGAAAGCACCAACTATGGCTGATTTACCAATTGCAAAAACAAGCAGATCTAATCAAACATATTAAATTTTTTCATGTTTCTTAATATGTTTTTATAAATTCCTATAAATCCTCATTTGTGTGTGTGTGTGTGTGTGTGTGTGTGTGTGTGTGTGCGTGTATATATAAACACAGTTAAAAGGAAATGATATAGATGATTATAGTACTGTACTAAATAACTATGATGTTGGAAAACAAATTGTACTGTAGAAACACAGAAAATTTGGATTAATTTTAATTTTTCATGTCCTCTTGTAAGAATTCCAAGATAGGTCTTACTTAAATAATAGAGAGGATATGCAGTTCAGATTAAACTCTTCCCAAAATGACTTCTTTGTGTAATGAGAAAATGTCAAGTGCGAAAGCAGTCTTCAAAATGTTTTAAAAATCAAAGAATAAAATAATTTGGTAGAAGGATATTACAGCTAAAGTGTGGAATTGGCAAATGTCCTTGTGTTTGATTACTCTCTTGTCCATTCTCTAAAATATTTGACTACAAACATATTCTTCCTTCACGTCTCAGATTCAGATAGAAATCCCTCTTTAACCCCTCCTGGGTTGAGGAATCCTCAGTTAGAGTCTCATATCTGTTACTGCACTCAAATAAATTATAACATGTTTTTTGTTTTAAATATATATAAAAAATCCAGCTTTACTCTCACATATAGGTAATTGGGAAGGAAAAGAGTATTTTAATTGATGATTCAGATAATAGTGTATATTATTCTTTAGTGCTATAGCAAAATTAAACAATTGTAATTTTTATAGAGGTCATATATAGTATGGAACCTAATGCCATATCATGGAGTTTTTGTACTTTGCTGTGTGATAATCCATAGGCCTCTCATTCATTTTTAAATGAAACTTATTTTGGCATGACTTTGTCTTATCATGCTTTGGTCATTCAGAAAATATAGGTCTGCTGAATTGTACCGATGTTTGTAATGGTGACTCATTTCGCTGTAAAATACCAAAAACTTAACATTTGTTAATATCATAACTCTCATCAGAAAGTCCTTTAGTAGAAGGAAGCTGTCAAGTTCAAGGGGGTAGAGACAAGTTTTCTAAAATTCCAATTTTCCTTGAAAGATTGAATTATTACCTAAAACAAATACTACTAGTTGTTTTTCTTGAACTGTCAGACTTAGTTCATTTTTTAGACGACATCTGCCAATTACTTATGTATGAATGGCCATACACTGCCTGTCAATTGGCATTTTATAAGAAGACAATTTTGTACAAAAAAAGAGGCACCAGTGTTATATGTGAGTATAGTGGTAGTGCTTTTTGTGTACTTCCCTTTCTGTAACACAGAATATTAAATTGATATATACTCACATCAAGATTTCATAAAATTAATTTTACTGCTTCATCGAGGACAAATTTTAAGTGAAACTGGTTTTTTTTGTTTCTTCTTACTACAAACGTGTGGCAGTGCAGTGTCAAAATTATGAAAGTTAAGATCGTCAATGAAGAAAAAATTAATATCATATTAGATTGCTAGTATGATGCATTGAGATTGACATTGTATTATTCCTATGGTATTTTTATCAAAAATTCATAACTTAAATTGAATCATGGGTAAACTTAAGACAAACCAAATTAGAAAATCTTTCTGTAAAATAGTTGTCTAGTTCTCTTCTAGAGTCAAAGAAAAAAAGCAAAAATATACTGAATATCTGTTACAACATAAAGGAGACTAAAGAACATGACAGCTAAAAGCAAATGCTATTCTTAATTGCAATCCAGACCAGAAAAATGTTTCTCTTAAATTATAGTATGTTAAAAGAACAAAAGTATTAAAGGAGGAATTCAGTTATAAATATGCAATTCAGTTGTAAATACTGTAATCAAACTATTTTCATAATTTATTAAAAATAGAAGTACTAAGATATCAAAGGCATAACAGATTTTAATAAATTATAAAATATAAAGTAGTAAGATAAAACCTCTAGAGAATGCCTAGCATTTTTAAGCATTAAAAAATATATTACATATTTTATATATAATTGAAATTGTATTAATTTCTCAATGTTAACAAATTCTTGAAAAATAAAGGAAAAGACAGCTCCAGGAAGTCAGGTGGTAATGCCTGATTTAATAGTTATCTATCTAGTTATGCCTTAGAAATAACAGAAATTAGCTGAACCAAAATATAAAAGTTATCTATTAAAAAAATTGAATTACTTATAAAGACACTCCTCACCTTCTGGTCCCTATTCCCTACCACTCTCTCCTGAGATAGTTTTTTTTTGACACTTCTACGAATTTTATTTCTTGAATAAGGCTAAATACCATTCCTTCACTAGATACTTATTATCTGTCTGCTTATATTTATACAATGTTACGTGTATTCAATATTCCTATTTCAAATTTCCTTCTAGACTCTAGGCTACCTAGCACACAGCTAAAAAATAATCTAGAGTGTCCAAAAGAAGTTTTCAGACTCATCATTTATCCTTCAGAGTAAAAAAATAAAACAATGGTTTTTCTATAAATCTTTTTTTCTATAAACCTCTTTTTCTTTACAACAGAAAACACAGATGTCAGTCTTCTTGATTCTTGTCATAATTTAAGTGCTAGTCTTGGGAATCTGTAGTGTAGAGTCTGCCTTTCATTCTTCCATTTGCTGATTTTATATATAATCTTTATATTCCTATACAAAGGCTCTAAGCCCTTTCCTACATGACTGATTGATATCAACAATAGTTTTCTCAGAAACTTCCATTGGGTGCTCCATGTGTTCTCACAACTGTAATATTTGCCTCTTCTTCCATTTTCTTTCAGCTCTTACTCTGGCTCAGTTTGGCTGTTTTTTCACTCACATAGTGAACTCCTGAAGTAGCAGCTATCTTAATTACTCCCAAGAATTTTCTCTGTGAGACTACAAATGCATATTCCAGGGTTTCACTCATTCCCAAAGCAGCCCTGAAATCTTTACTTATATTTGGAAAGTGGCTCACTCCACAGGTCTAAGCCACAGGTGGTCAGTTGTTTCCTGAAGCAGTATTGTTTACTTCCTGAATATCCATGAATCTGGCAAGTATTAAAATACTGGAAACAATACTCAAAAATCAAACAAAAATATTTGTTTCATTGGAATGGGAAATAATTCAGCTAAGTCCCATCTCTGTATTTCTCTTGACCAACCTCCACTCCAAAACTAATCAAAACCCAAAAATATTTCTTGATCAAAATAGTAATTAGCTTCAATACACATTTGATATCTTTTACATACAAAAATTTTCCTTTACAAAATATAGAACATAAGCATTAAAGTTGATTTTGCAGCTTTAGAAATAAGAAATGCTTTAAATTTTTCCCATTACTAAATTTTTTAAACAAAAATAATTTTGTCTCCAAATGAGTTTTAGTCTCCACTTCCAGAAAAATAAAATTGCTTATAATTCTATCCACATTCTATTTCATTTTTCAATGTTTTTAAAACAGTAGGGTTTGGACTCCACCAGGAGATGGATTTGGAAAAATTCCTCACATTGAGTTCAGTCATTACAGTTTGCTCAGGTTACAAAATAATAGATAATTTAATTTTGGCCCTTCTATTTACACATTATCTAGATTTCAAGGGTGGCACATTATAAGGAATATGTTCCAATATATTATGCCTCTCTTTCTCTTGTAAACAGTTAATTGTTCCTTGACTAGCATAAAGTGCTATGAAACTTGTCAGGGCCTTTTGTATGTTATCTCAGTTCTATTTAATTCACAGTATTAAAAATTATTATATACAAAATTATTATATACAAAGGCCTCTTGTATGTTATCTCAGTTCTATTTAATTCACAATATTAAAAATTATTTATAACCATAGTTTGTATTATTTACAACCATCATTTGTACTGTACTTTTGATTGAAAGTGCCTCTGAGGGGATTTTACTGAATATGCAGATGACTTGATCAAAAGATATAGAGTGAACAATAAAAATTGAAACCCAACTATATGCAGTCAACAAGACACTCACTTTAGCTTTAACGCACTTAGGCTAAAAGTAAAGAGATGAAAAAAGATATTCTATGCAAAAGGCAACTAGAGAAGAGCAGGGGTAGCTACATCAAAATGATATAATAAACTGGAAAATCTGTCAGTCTGTGAAAATTAAACAAACTGGTAGATCAAAGAAGAAATCAAAACAGAAATGTAAAAATATTTTACATATATGAAAATGGAAATACAACATATCAAACATAGAATATGCAGCAAAAATAGTTCTAAGAGGAAGATTTAGAGCAATATATACCTATATTAAGAAAAGAAAAGCCTCAAACAAACAGCCTAACTTTTCACCTTAAGTAACTAAGAAAATGAAGAAGAAGAAACTCAGTTCAAAGGTAGCAGAAGGAAGAAAATAACAAAGGTCAGAGCAGATAAATGAAATAGAGGCTAAAAAATAGACAATATTAATGAAACCAGAAGTTACTTTGTTGAAAATGTTAAAAAAAAAAATTCCAAGCCTTTAGATATACTATGAAAAAAAGAGAAAAAGGGCCGGACGCGGTGGCTCAAGCCTGTAATCCCAGTACTTTGGGAGGCCGAGGCGGGTGGATCACGAGGTCAAGAGATCGAGACCATCCTGGTCAACATGGTGAAACCCCGCCTCTACTAANGGCGGGTGGATCACGAGGTCAAGAGATCGAGACCATCCTGGTCAACATGGTGAAACCCCGTCTCTACTAAAAATACAAAACATTAGCTGTGCATGGTGGTGCGTGTCTGTAATCCCAGCTACTCAGGAGGCTGAGGCAGGAGAATTGCCTGAACCCAGGAGACGGAGGTTGCGGTGAGCCGAGATCGCCCCATTGCACTCCAGCCTGGGTAACAAGAGCGAAACTCCGTCTCAAAAAAAAAAAAGAGAAAAAAAGAGAAAAAACTAGAATCAATAAAATTAAAAATAAAAGAAAGGATACTGTAACTCATATGACAGTGGTACAAAGGATCATAAGAGACTACTGTAAACAATTATATGAGAACAAACTGGATAACTTAGAACTGGATAAATTTCTAGAAAGCTACAAGCTACCACAACTGAATCATAAAGATATAGAAAATCTGAACAGATCAATATTGAGTAAAGTGATTGAGTTAGTGATCGAAACTTCTGACAAAGGAAAGTCCAAAATAAGGTGATTTTACTGCTGAATTCTAACAAACATTTAAAGAAAAACTAACACTAATCCTTTTCAAACTTCTATAAAATTTAAAGAAGGCACATTTCCAAACTCACTTTGTAAAAACTATATTACACAAGTATGAAAACCAGACAAAGACACTACAAGATTAACAAGCTATAGGCCAATGTCCCTGATAAGCATAGTTGCAAGACTCAACAAAATACAAGCAAAGAATTCAACAATGCAACAAAAGGATCATGTACTATAATCAAGTGGGAATTTCTCATGGGATGCAAGGATGGCTCAACATCTACAAACAAATAAATGAAACACACTACATTAACATAATAAAGGACAAAATCTATTTGATTATCACAATAGACACAGAAAAAGTGACAAAATTCAACCCCCTTTCATGGTGAAAATTCTCAACAAATTAGGAATAGAAAGAAAATACCTCAACAAAATAAAAGCTATGTATGGCAAGCCACATAACATAAATGACAGAAAAAAGTTAAAAGCTTAACTTCTCAGAGCAGAAAGAAAACAATGGTGCATACCTTAGACAGCCTGGTTTAGCATAGTACTAGAAGTGCCAAATGGAGCAATTAGGCAACAAAAAGAAACAAAAGGCATCCACATTTAAAAATAAAATTATTTGCTTTGAGATGACATAATCTTATACAGAGAAACCCCTAAAGACTCCACAGAACACTGTTAACACTAATAAGTGAATATGGTAGTGCTGCAGGATAAAAAAATCAATGTACAAAAACTGGTAGTGTTCCTATACACTGACAATGACCTATACTCAAAGAAATCAGAAAACAACTCTATTTACAACAGATCAAAAATAATAAAATATTTAGAAATAAACAAAGAGGTTAAAAATCTGTATACTGTAAGCTATGAAACATAGAAACTGAAGAACACACAAATAAGTGAAAAGTTGCCTTAGGTTCAGTTATTATAGGAATTAATATTTTAAAATGTTCATACTACTCAAAGCAATCTACAGATTCAATGTAATCTGGATCAAAATTCCAATGGCATTCTTCACAGAAATAAAAACAATGTCACTGGGCTCAGCGGCTCACACCTGTAATCCCAGCACTTTGGGTGGCCGAGATGGGCAGATCATCTGAGGTCAAAAGTTTGAGACCAGCCTTGACCAACATGGTGAAAACCATTCTCTACTAAAAATAGAAAAGTAGCCAGGCATGGTGGAGCACACCAGAAATCCCAGGTACTTGGGAGGCTGAAGCAAGAGAATCACTTGAACCTGGGAGGCAGAGGTTGCAGTGAGCCCAGATTGCAAGATTACACTCCAGCTTGGGCAACAAGAGTGAAACTCCATCTAAAAAAGAAAAAAATAGAAAAATGTCCTAAAATTCACATGGAACCAAACAGCACCAAAAAACACCAAATAGCTAAAGCCATCCTGGGAAAGAAGAACAAAGCTGGAAGCATCACACTTTCTGACTTCAAATTATATTACAAAGCTATGATAATCAAAACATATATGGTATTGGCATAAAAATAGATACAAAGAACGATGGAACCTAAATGAGAGAATGATATAAACCTACATATATACTACAAACTTATTTTTAACAAAGAAGCTGAGAATACACGTGGGGGAAAAGGTAGTCTCATCAGTAAGTGGTGTTGGGAAAATTGGTTATCTGCAAACAAAAGATTGAAGTTGGACCCATATCTTATGCCATACAAAAAATCAACTCAAATTGGATTAAAAATTTGAACAAAATATCTAAAACCATAGAAGTTTTATAAAAGAAAAATAAAGGCAAACATCCTTGACATTTCCCTTAGCAATGATTTTTGTTGTTGTTGTTTATGACACCAAAGGCAAAGGCAAATAAAAGCAACAATAAGTGGAACTACACAAATTTAGAAAGTTTTTCACAGCATAGGAAACGGAAACACTCAACAGAATGAAAAGGAAATCTAGGAAATGGGAAAAAGTGTTTGCAAATCATTTGTCTAACATGATGTTAATATCCAAAATACATAATTTATTCAAATCAATAACAAATAATAATAATCCAGTTTAAAATGTGCAAAGGACCTGAATAGACATTTTTCAAAAAAAGATGTACAAATGGTCTATAGGTATGTAATAAGGTGCTCAACATCACTAATCATCAGGGAAATGCAAATTAAACCTGCAAGGAGATAATACTTCACACTTGTTAAGTGGCTATTCTCAGTAAGCCAAAAGGTGAAGTACTGTTGAGATTGTGGAAAAAGGGAATACTTTTACAGTGTTAGGAAGGTGAACTGGTATAGCTGCTATAAAAAAACAGCATGAAGTTTCCCCACAAAGTTAAAAATAGAACAACCATATGATCCAGCAATTTCACTTCCAAGTCTAAATCTAAAGAGAATGAAATCACCACTTCATAAAGACATATGCACTCACATGTTCATTGTAACATTACTCACAATAGCCAAGATACAGAAACAATCCAAATGCCCATTGACAGATGAGTAGAAAAAGAACATATAGCTGCATATGCAATGTAATATTATTCAGCCTTAAAAAATGGAGGTAATCCTGTCATTTCTGAAAACATGGGTGAACCTAGAGGACATAAGCCAGACACAGAAAACCAATATTGCATGATACTCCTTATCTGCAGAATATAAAAAAGTTGAACTCATGGAAATGCAGAGTAGTAGTATCATTATCAGAAGCTTGGGGGTGGGAGAAATCAGGAGATGTTGACCAAAGAGTGCACATTTCCATTTATAAGATGAATATATTTTGCAGCTCCAGTGTACAGCATGATGATTATAGCTAATAACAATGTATTGTATACTTGAAATTTCCTAAGTTCTTAAGTGTTCCCACCATGTACATACAAAAAAGTATAATTTTGTGATGTGATGGATATGTTAATTAGCACGATTATGGTAAGCATTTCACAATTCATATGTATATTAAATCATCACATTGTACACCCTGAATACATACAATTTTTATTTGTCACTCATACCTCAAGAAGCTGAAAAGAAAATACTCACTAGCTACAAGTTTTAGGGGAATGCAGATTGAAAACCATATCACTTAAGGGCAAGGAATCGGACTAATCGGGGCTCACTCTGGTACTGTTAGTTATAAGATGTGATTTCTGAAAAGGACCTTAACCTCTCTGCTCTTAAAGGTTCTTGAAATCTCCTTCACAGGAATATTATGAGGAATGAAATGAGAACTAAATCTATCAAGAACTCAACACAGAGTCAAAGGTAAGTAACTGGGTTATGATATTATGTAATTCTCATTAACAGTAGTAACAGCATCACAAGGTGAGAAAAAAAGTTATAATGCCCTTTTCAGCTTTAAACTCATCTTTTTTACAATGCCTTTCCACTTGATAGGCCCAGTGCAGGATGGCCATATCCAGAAGCTCTTAAATTTTAATCACCACTGATGAATTATATTGTGCAGGTACTTTTCTGAAGGCAGCTTTTGGAATGGAGACTAAACTTTCACTAGTAGTTGGAAGTGGATAAATTAATTTATCTTTTCATCTCGGGTGAGCCCTTGGAGAAAATCATTATCATAAAACATTGTAAATCTATAGACTTGGCAGCTTTTGCCCTGCAGAGTCTCAGGACTTGAGTAAATATGGAGATTTAGAGATTTACTGTCTTTTCCTTTGAAGAGGTGATTTCCCTTGGTAGAGAAAGATGGACATGGCAATAGAAAAAAAAAAAAAAAAAATCTTGTTTTAACTTTGAACCTGAACCAGCTTTGAAATACATATATCTCTTTACCAAGCTAGCTTTCATAGCCAAACAGCCATTTTTATTAAATTACAATATTAAACTTTAGAGCAAAGATGAGCTATGGGAAAAGATCTACTCAATATATGCACCTATCATGAATCAACATTAAAGTCTGCAAATCATTATCAACATTTTCTCTGAGGCCTGGTGAGACAAAGAAACATCATTAGGATACTTTGTCAAGCCAAGAAATTGAAAATTGAAAACAAAATTAACCATTCAGCCTAGAAGTCAAAGGTTGAATTTGTTTGAAACAAGCAAAAAAGTTTTTAAGAAAACGTATGAGTGAGCTTCTCACAATAATTATCAAGATTGTAATATAAATTTATCATGAGGGACACACAATTAAAGTCATTATATATTCTTCAAAAATACGTGTCTAAAAGGGGCATTTATTCATTTGAGAGCATAAATTCTTGAAGTTAATAAATTTTTTACCCAAAATCAATTATACATGGTAGCATATAACAATACAATAGGATACAAGCTCAATGATATTATGTAAATAGAACAAAATAAATTGAAATAAAGTTTTAGGAGCTATGTGCTGATTATTAAAAAATGGAAAAACTTATGACTCAAAGTAGGTTGGTGTGTGTGTTTGTATGTGTGTGAGAGTGATAGAAAGAAAAAGACTGAGAGAGAGTGAGAAAGGTGTATGTGTTTAATAATGATGCAAGCTCTCCAACTTTATTGCTGTTGACCAGTCAGAGGCCAAATTTTCATCTTATGCTAAGGGAACTTTCTGATTTCTTTTGTCTCTCTTTTCATTAATAACACTGAAAAAAAAATGATTAAACAACTGGTTTAACAGGGTAGTAGAATCATTTTCCCTATGGCATGGGTATGATAATAGAGAATCAATCAAGAAAATATGGGACTTAACAAAAAGAAAGCATACAATCTAATTACCAACGATATCTGTAGTGACAGTTTCCAAGAACATAAGCCAGAATATACACATTGTGCTTTCCAAAGATTATCCAGATGATACTCTATTATTTATCTAACACTATTGAACAAGTTCAGTAAGTAAAACATAGATTATTTAGCGATCCCTTAGATTTGAATGTCCCTGCCTACCACTGAAGTTCCAACTTCTCTCAGAAACCGTTCTCTCTGAATATCTAGGATGGCTGTGCCACCCTCTTGCTGTTTCTGTTCTTCTAGCTGCTGGTGCCCAATAGCATTTTCCTTAACACATCCTCAGAAATATCGGTTTTATTGTGTCCCCTGAAGCTCTTTGGGATACAATTTCATTTAGCAAGTATGTGCTTGTAATCACTACAATCATTTTTGTGATTATAAAGTCAAAGAATAGGTGTGCAAAACACAACAATCATATTTCACTTTCCATGTTTTCCTCAGTTCTTTTTTTTTTTAATCCTGTACTGTGACAATTTATATCAGCTACAGTTCAGGAGAAAAAAATACATACAATTCTCAACAAAGAGCAGCCTGCCACTATGAAAAATAGCAGTCACTTTCTACAAATATTCTTGTTCTATGCAAGGTTTAAAAAATATCCTCCTAAAAGTCTGATTATTAGTATGTTAATATCACTGCTTTTAGGAACACACTGTGTTTTGTGATATTTTTGGGTCATTTAACAAAGAAACAAAAAAATAGTTTATGCATTCATTTTAGCATATATTTATCAGGTATGTTATATAACATATCTTCTATTGCTTAAATCATTGTAAAATTTAAATCTTAATGACCCTATCACTTTTTCTGTAATGTTATTATAGAATATTTTTAATAAAGTGCATATTGGAAAACTGTAGTCTTTAGGAGTAAATACATTTATCATATGAATGCAGATAGTTCATCCACAATATGCCAAGGTAAAACAAATTGAACTCTTTATAAATATTACATATATACAAAATGAAATAATCTCCTTAGAAAATATTTCAGTATCTATTGTAAGCAAAATATTGGAAAGTAATCATTAGAAAAATGAATGCAATCTACATAAGTTTTTACAACTCTTTTGCCAATGGGGAAAATATTACAGTGAACACCAGAAATACATCTTCTCTACAAGAAATTCTCCATATAAATTTCTAACAATAAGTCAGTTATTTTTCACTGTGATCTCCAAGCATACATCTTAACTAAGCATTTAGGGCCAAAAGGTAGAAGACTAGTTAACTCCTTTAGCCAACTGCCTACATTTCTGGACTTCATAAAATAAGGTTGCTTTAGGTAAGCTATAACTTTGGAAAGAGCTTGATAATTCCACATAGATTTTAGTGTGAGGACAAGAAATAAAGTTCTTAATAAAACAATTAAGAATTTATAAATATTAACTTAAGACCTGCGTATTTGTTTATGTTTATATAAGCAGAAAAAAGAGAAAAAATAATTATTAGGCTGGTTTCTAGAAGTATGTGAAGGATTCATATCTCCCAGGTTGCCTAAGGAGGAAGGGAACTGGAGAGAGTCAGGGGGAGGGTAGGGTATTGACTTCTACGCTAATCTTTGCATTATTTGACTTTTATAATGATAAATAATACATTCCCAGGAAAAGTATAAACAACATTAAAATATTCTTCAAAGTACTAAGTTAATGATTTTCAACTATTTTAAATAACAGATTTATTCTCTTATTCTTTGTCTTATGCTTCTTCATCTTCTCTTTTCTTTCTTTTCCTCCTTCTTATATATTTTTTTTGACAAGTAGATACATAAAGTCTTATATAAAACTTTACCATATAAACCACGAAAAAGAAACAAAGCTAGTAAGATCAAAACACATATAAGAGAAGAAAACCAAGTTCCACATATCCACTAACCACCAATACCTGTATTCTTAACTACAGGGTCTGACCAGGCAATACACAGAACCATAGCATTTTTCATAATTAGGTTTTAAAACTGTACCTTAACTAAAAGAAAAATGTCAGTGTATTAGTCTGTTCTCATGCCCAAGACATACCCAAGACTGGGTATTTTATTAAAAAAAAAAAAAAAAAGAAGAAGCAGCAGCAGCTTAGTGGACTCACAGTTCCAGATGGCTGGGGAACCCTCACAATCATGGTGGAAAGCAAATGAGGAGTAAACTCACATCTTACATGATGGCAGGCAAGAGAGAATATGTACAGGGGAACTCCCCTTTATAAAACTATCAGATCTCATGAGACTTATTCATTATCATGATAACAGAATGGGGGAAACTGCTCCCCTTATTCCATTGTATCCACCTGGCCCTACCCTACACACATGGGGATTACTACAATTCAAGGTGAGATTTGGGTGGGGACACACACAAACCATATCAGTTGGCAGTGATAAAATTTCACATACCATTTCAGACCTATAAGACAGTTATGTTAGCAATGTAGTTGCCTGCCTACAAACTCAAATAATACCATTAAGGCAATGAAACGTTTTTCCCACTCTGTCTTTGTCTTGGAAATTTCAATATGTGTTTTCCTCTGAAGTTAAACATTCTATATTAGCTACTTGGTGAACAAAAGATGTAACTTGAATTCCTTGAAAATGTTGTTTAAAATATTTTAGGAATTATCTTACTTTTCCCAGTTAATAGAAAATACTCTGAGAATAATATTCACATGTTTCAGTAAGCAGACTTATTTAGGGCCTTATCAGATCACTTTCTTGTTTATAGAAAACATACTGCCTGACATATTCCAAAATGCATTGAAACACTGATAATGTGTCCATGCCATTTGCTCTTGCCTTTGACTTTCATGGTCCTGTTCGTCCTGCACCTATATTCGTAGGTGCAGCTGAGTAAATCAGTTCCAAGTAATGAATAATCAAATTTGAAACTGATGTCCTTTAATACCTCTGGTGGTTATAACCATCTGAAACTCAGGAGAATAGAGAGTCTGTGAGAAAAAGAAAGGAGCACAGCATATATCCCTTGCAATATCTATGTACCTTCTTCTTCTAAAAAATAATTTATTTTTTATCAGTGATTTTTATGTTTATTTTCATTACAAATGCAATTCATGTTCAATGAAGGAAATCTGAACAACAAAGGAAGGCACAAGGAAGGGAAAAAATCTCTTCCATTCTATCGTCTGAGATACATTCAGTTAGCACATTGACTTGTTTGTTGAAAATTTTGTTTCCTATTCATACATAAAAATACAACCTCTGTTTCACATAAAAAATTATTTAAAAATTCTATTATGGGTATATAATTTCTTAACTTTTTAAGCTTTAAATCAAATTTTTAAAATCATTAACTACTTATTTTAATATGATTTTTAAATATCTTCATTCTATTCCATAATACTGTGATTAATGTAATCATTCAACTATTTTTAAGCATTAAGTTTATTCCTATATTTCACTATTATGAATGGTGTTTGTTAAACATCTTTGTATACTGATCTTAGATTACATCTGATCATTTTCTTACAATTGATCAGTCCAAGTGGACACAGGAGAACAGACATGGACATCTTTCAAGGCTTTGGGATTATGCTGTCAAATTGCTCTTAAGATTTTAACACTTTAAAATCATGTCAAAGTGTTGTTCCAGAAAAACTTTCTTCTCTGGAATAAAAGATATTTTATCTTCTAAGATGTTTGTATTTTTTCTTTCTCTTCTTCTTTCTATATTTTTAAATAAGAACATCTAATGAGATCTACCATTTTAACAAATTTTTAAGTGTACAATATTGTTAACTATAGGCATGTTGTTACTTGATGGGGAGTTGCTGTTTTAACTGTATACACTTTTAGTTTTCCAAGGTGAATACATTCTACAGATATGCTGTAAAATGGCGAATTTACTCACTTTTTTCTTTTTAAGAAGCAGTTTGTCTTCATCAATTCGTCTATGACTATCAAAACAAGATATTTTTTCATTCGTTCCTTAAAAATTATGACACTGAGAGTCATGGATTTATCTGATTTTTTACCACTCTCCATTACATTTTTACCACTAGAGCTACCTGGAAGAAGTTTATTAAAAGGCATATTGGAAAGGTATTTACACAGAGATGTTTTAAGGCAAACCAATATATTCTATAAAATTGTAATTTTGATTACCAATTTTTGGCTCACTTCCTTTTTAAAACATTTTTTTCAAGCTTGATGACATTTATTGTCTTGAATAATAAAAGTGAAAAATAATTAAAACAATAAATTTTAGAAAAATACTCTAACAACATAGTACTTAAATCCATTAAAAAGATCACACTGAAAGTACAAGTACAAGAAGCTAGAAAACAATGAAGAGTGGAAAGAGCAAAGATGGCAACTAGATGCAATCAGGAAAAGCTGCTCCTACTGAGAAAGACCAGACCATCAAGTAAACTGGCGCACTCTGAACAAGTCTTCAAAATACAGCCCTTTTGCCAGTATCATCCAGGGTCCCAGAAAACACTCTGAAAAAAATATTGGTCATATTTGCTTGCAGCACTACGTCAGCTTGCCAGTGGCTTTCCTCATAGCTCTTTAGCTGGCAGACATTGCCTATCCATTGAGACACATTTGCAGATGGACCTGAACCAGCATGTACTCACTTGCAATGGTCCCCACCAGCATACCCTCACCTGCTGGTGATAGAGTAGGGAGCCATCAACACCCCACTAGCATGTATGCTTGTGGAGACCCACTGCCACCCTGCTCACATACAAGCAAGCAAGGATCCCTGCTCCCAACCAGTGCTCACATGAGTGGGGACCAGCCACTGTCCCACCAGTGCATATGCATGCAGAAACACACTGCCCAGTGCACAAGCTAGCAGGGACCTCTGTTGTCCTGCCAGTTGTGTAGGCATACGCAGACTCATCATCTGCACACATGCATGCAAGGACCCCCTGACATCCTGTCAGAGCACTTTTGCCAGCAGCCTCCACTGAAATGCAGTTGTGAGAGGACTGGAAACACATTGGTCCCTTCAGCACAGCTGGTGCTTACCCTTGAGGGGACAGAGAACAAAGCAATGGGCCTGGTCCTAGTACCCCAGAGTTAGAACACACAGGCCAGGGGTGGTGAGCTGAGCACTGGCCCCTGAAAGTATCCAGAAACATACAAAGTTGTCCCCATCAGGCTAACATAGGTCTTCTTAGCAAAAACTTTACAAACCCAGGAGATTCTGGGGGCCTATTTTCAACATTTTTAAAGAAAAGTATTTCAAGCAAGAATTTTATATTCCTCGAAACTAAGCTTCATAAGCAAAGGAGAAATAAAATATTTCCAGTCAAGCAAGTGCTAAAGGAATGTATCACCATCATTACAGCCTCACAAAAGATGCTTAAATAAGTTCTAAACATGGAAACAAAAGAATGACACCTGCTACCACAAATACACACTTAAGTACATCACCTGCAGACCCTATAAAGCAAAAGTACCATAGAAACTACAAAGTAGCCACCTGACAACATGATAGGATCAAATCCTCACATGTCAATATTAACTTTGATGACAAGGGATCTCAGTGCCCCACTTAAAAGGCACAGAGCAGCACGTCAGAACAGAAAACAAAACCCATCCATCTGATGTCTTCAAGAGACCTGTCTTATATTAACAACATCCTTAACCTCAAAGTAAAGAGTTGAAGAAAGATATATCATGCCAATAAAAAACAATAAAAAAAGGAGGGTTCACCTTAGTTCTGTTAGATGAAATAAAATATTTTATTTTGAGACAGAGTCTCACTCTGCCACCCAGGCTGGAGTGCAGTGGTGTAATCTCAGCTCACTGCAACCTCCGTGTCCTGGGTTCAAGCGATTCTCTCACCTCAGCCTCCCAGGTAGCTGGGACTACAGTTGTGCACCACCACACAGGTGTTTTTCAGTAGAGACAGGGTTTCACCATGTTGGCCAGGCTGGTCTTTGAATTCCTGACCTCAAGTGATCTGTACACCTCAGCCTCCCAAAGTGCTGGGATTACAGACATAAGCCACCACACCTAGCCAAATGAAATAGATTTTAAACCATAAAAGAACATTAAAAAAATTAAAAAAAAAGAAAGAAAGAAACGGCATTACATAATTATGAAGTGTTCAATTTAACATGAAGATTTACTGTACTAAACATATAGGCCCCAACATTGGAGCACCCTAATTCACAAACCAAGTACTTCTAGACCTATGAAAAGATTTATACGGCCACATAATAATAGTAGGGAACTTCAATATCCCACTGATAATAGTAGACAGATCACTGAGGCAGAAAACTAACAAAGAAATTCTGAACTTTAACTCAACACTTGACCAATTGGGCCTAAAACCCATCTACAGAATACTCCACCTGTCAACCATAGAAAATAAATTCTTCTCATCTGCACACAGAACATACTTCAAGATTGAATATGTGCTTAGCTATAAAGCAAGTCTCAATAAATTCAAAACAATAAAAATCATACCAATCACACTCTTGGACAATAGTGAAGTAAAAATAGAAATCAATATCAAGAAGATCTCTCAAAACCATAAGATTTCATAGAAGTTAAAGAGCTTGAATTTGGAATGACTTTTGTTTAAACAAATCAAGGCAGAATTTTTTTAAAAAAATCTTTGAAATTAATGAAAGCAGAGACACAGCACATTAAAATTTCTGAGACACAGCAACAACAGTGTTAAGAGGGAAGTTTATAGCTAAATGTCTATCTCGTAAATTTATAAAGAACTCAAATTAATGATCTAACATGAATGCTAGGGAAACTAGAAAAATAAGAGCAAACAAATGCCAAAAGTAGCAGAAGAAAATAAATAACTAAAATCTCAGCAGAACTGAACAAAACTGAGACCCAATAATTTATTCAAAGACTCAACCAAACCAAAATGTTGTTCTTTGAATAGATAAACAAGATTTATGGACAGCTAGCTAGATTAACAAAGAAAAAAAAAGAGAAGATTCAAAAAAGCACAATCAGAAACGACAAAGGTGATGTTACAATTGATCACACTGGAATACAAAAGATCCTCAGAGATTATTATGAACACCTCTATGCACGCAAATTAGAAAATATAGAGAAAATGAATAAATTCCTGGAAATGCACCATCTCCTAAGAGTGAATCAGAAGAAATTAAAGCACTGAACAAACAAGTATCAAGTTTTGAAACTGAATCAGTAATAACAAAAAATTTAAAAACTAAGACTAACCAAGAAAAGACTTGGACTAGATGGATTCGCAGCTGAAAGCTATCACACCTACAAAGAAGAGCTAGCACCAATTCTAATGAGACTATATCAATAAATCTAAGAAGCAATTTCTCTTCAATTTATGATGAAGCAAGCATCACCCTAATACCAAGGGCTGACAAAAACACAACAATTAAAAAATTTAAAAAAAAATAAAAAAACTAGCCACCAATATCCCTGATGAATATAGATGCAAAATTCCACAATAAATTACTAACAAACTGAATTCAATAGCACATTAACAGAATGTTAATTCACCATGATCAAATAGGCTTCATACCTGGGATGCAAGTTTGGTTCAACAGGTGCAAATCAATAAATTTTATTCACCATATAAAGAGAGCAAAACTGAAAATCATTCATTATCTCAATAGATGTGGGAAAATATTTCAATAAATCCCAACATTCTTTATGACAAAAACCTTCAGAAAACTAGGCATTGACAGAAACTATCTCAAAATAAGAGTCATCTATGAAAAATCCGCAGGTAACATCATATTGAGTGGGCAAAAACTGAAAGCATTCCCCTTGAGAAGTAGAACAAGAGAAGAATGAATGCCTATTCTAACCACTGCTATTTAATATGGTTCTAGAAGTCCTCAAAAAGCACTCAGGCAAGAGAAAGAAATAAAAGCCGTCCAAAGAGCAAAAAAAGAAGTCAGTTATCTGTCTTCACTGAAAATATGATTCTACAACTTGAAAACCCTAAAGAATTCATCAAAAGACTTCTGGAATTGGTAAATGACTTTGGCAAAGTTTCAGGAAAAAAAAAAAAGCAATGTACACAAATCAGTAACATTTTTATACACCAATAATTTGCAATGCAGAAGGTAATCCCATTTACAATAGCCAAAAAACAGTAAGATACGTAGAAATATAACTAACCAAGAAGGAGAAATATCTCTACAAGGAGAATTGCAAAACACTGCTTTGAGAACTCCTAGATGACACAAACAAAAGGAAAATATTGCATGTTTGTGTATTGGAAGAATCTTTATCATTAAAATGACCATAATGCCCAAATCAATGAAAAGATTCAACACTGTTCCTGTCAAATTACCGATGTCATTTTTCATCAAATTGCAAAAATCTATTCTGCAATTCATATGGAATCAAAAGAGAGCCTGTATAGCCAAACAATTCTAAGCATAAACAGCAAAGCTGGAGCCATCACAATAGATAACACAGAAATAATGCCACACACCTTTGAATAAGGTAAGACAAAAATAATGCCACACGTTTATATAATGCCACACCACAATCTTTGAAAAAATAAGCAAATCATTGACAAAACAAAATAATATTTGACAAAAAGAAGCAAAGGGAAAATGGCTTCCTAATAAATGGTGCTTGGATATGTGGTTGGTCATACACAGAAGAAAAAAACTGGACCCCTATCTTTCAACATATACAAAAATAAACATAAAATAGATTAAAATTTTAAATGTGAGGCTTGAAACTATGAGAATCCTAGAAGAAAAACTCAAAGTCACTATCCTGGACATAGGCTTTGGGAAAAAATGTATGACTAAGTCCTCAAAAGCAATTGAAGTAAAAATAAAAATTGACAAGGGGAACCTAAGTAAATAAAAGAGCATCTGCACAGCAAATAAAACTACCAACAGAGTAAACAGACAGAATAGGAGAAAATATTCACATACTATGCATCTGATAAAGGTCTAATATCCAGAATTTATAAAGAACTTAAATCAACAAGCAGAAAACAAATAGTCCAATTAAAAAGTGGGCAAAGGATATGAACAGACATTTTTCTAAAGAACAGACAAGAAACATATGAAAATATGCTCATCATTAGTGATCATCAGAGAAGGGCAAATCAAAACCACAGTGAGAAAACGTCTTACACCAGTCAGAATAGTTATTATTAAAAAGTCATAAAACAACAGATGCAAAGCTTTAGAGAGAAAGGTAACAGTTGTACACTCTTGGTGGGAATGTAAATTAGTTCAGCCACATTGGAAAGCAGTTTGGAGATTCCTCAAAGAACTTAGAACTTTCATTAGAACCAGCAATCCAATTACTGGACATATTTTTAAAAGAAAACAAATTATTCTACCAAAACAATAGCAAAGACATAGAATCAACCTAGGTGCTTAACAGTGATGGACTGAATAAAAAAAGTGTGGTACATATACACCATGGAATACTACACAACCATAAAAAATGAAACTATGCCCTTTGCAGCAATATGGATTCTACTGGATGTCATTATCATAAACAAATAAATGAAGGAACAGAAAATCAAATATAGCTCTCACTTACAAGTAAAAGCTAAATATGGGTACCTATGGACATAAACATGGCAACAATAGATCCTGTGAACTTCTAGAAAGTGGTAGGAGAGAGGTGGGCAAGGGTTGGAAAGCTAATTGTTGCGTACTATTATCAGTAGCTGAATGACAGAATCATTTATATCTCAAACCTCAACATCACGAAATATACTCAGGTAACAAACTTGTACATGTATCCCCTGAATCAAAAAAAAAAAAAGTTGAAAATAAATAAACAAATAAATAATTCATATGGAGGCCAAAACATCCCAAATCACCAAGAAATCATTTGTAAAAAGAACAAAGCCAGAGACATCATGTTACCTGATTTCAAACTATACTACAAGGTTGCAGAAACCCAATCAGCATGGTTCTGGTACAAAAACAGACAAAAATACTAATGGAACAGGTTAGAAATCCCATAAATAAACCTGCATACCTACAACCATCTACTCTCCTATAAAGTTGACATAACAAGCAATGGGGAAAGAACTTCCTGTTTAATAAATAGTACGAGAATAATGGGCTAGCCATATACAGAAGATTGAAACTGGATTCCTTCCTTTCACCATATAAGGGAATCAACTCAAGATGGATTAAAGACTTAAATGTGAGACCTAAAAGTATACAAACACTAGAAGAAAACCTAGGAAATACCGTTGTGGACATAGGCCTTGGCAAATACTTAATTTTGGAAGTCTCCAAAAGCAAATGCAACAAAACCAAAAATAGTCAAATGGGACATAACTAAACTAAAGAGCATCTACATAGAAACAGAAATTATTAACAGAGTAAACAACCTACAGAATGAGAGAAAATATTTGCAAATTATGCATCTGACAAAGGTCTAATATCTGGACTCTATAAGGGACTTACGCAAATAATAACCAGCCACATTTTAAAAAATGGGCAAAGGACATGAACATAGTCTTGTCAAAAGAAAATATATACACAACCAACAAGTACATGTAAAAAGGCTCATCATCCCTAATCATTAGAGAAATTGAAATAAAAACTGACATGAGATACCATTTCAAACCAGCCAGAATGGCTATTTTTTTAAAAGTTTGAAAACAGCAGTTGTTGATGAGATTGCAGAGAAAAGGGAACACATGTACAGTGTTGGGGGTGAATGTAAATTAGTTCAGTCAGTGTGGAAAACTGTTTGGAAATTTCTCAAAGAACTCAAAACAGAACTTACCATTTGATCCAGCAATCCCATTAAAGACTATATACTCAAAGGAATATAATTTGTTCTACCAAAAAGATGCATGCATTTTCATGTTCATTGCAATACTATTTACAATGGCAAAAACATGGAATCGGCTTAGATTCCTATCAAGTGTGGATTGGATAAAGAAAATGTGGTACCTATACACCATAGAATACTATATAGCCATGAGAAAGGTATGAAATCATGTCCTTTGCAACAATATGGATTTGGCTGGATGAAATTATCCTAAATAAATTAATACAGGAAGAAAAAAACAAATATTGCATGATTTCATTTATAAGTGGGAGCTAAACACTGAGTACACATGAATACAAAGAAGGGAAAAGTAGACAGTGAGTACTACCTAAGGGTGGAGGATGGGAGGAGAGTGAAGGTCAAAAAACTACCTGCTAGATATTACGCTCAATACCTAGTAACAAAATAATTTGTAAACCAAACCACAGGGATACACAGTTTACCCATGTAACAAATCTGCACATGTACCTCCTGAACCTAAAATGAAAGATAAAGAAAAAATGAAAAGGAGTGAAAAACTTAGACATTATAAAGAAAATTGCTAAAATACTTTTTAAATAAAAGGTTTAGAAGGAAACAAAAGATATCTCTTAAAACAATTCAAAAACACAAAGAAAAAAAAAAGGATACATGACCAATCTATGAGGTTCAATAGCTAATGAATACAAGTCTTTGAAAAGAAAATAATGAAATTTAACTATGAACAATCAAAGAAATATTAATAAAGATTTTCCCAGAGCTGAAGACATAAATCTTCAATTGAAAGCTTCCACTAAGGACCCAGAAAAATGACCAAAAATAGTCTCATACTTGGATTCCTTATTATGAAACATCAAAGAACTGAAAATAAGATGTAAAAGCCTCTAATGTGAAAAAGCAACAAAGCAGGTTTATATCTTTTTTGGTTTTAGCAGCTGCAATGTACTAACAACAATATAGCAATTTTATCAATATTGCAAGAGAAAACACATTTTAAATCTAGAGTTTTATTATTCATATGTTACAGTATTATATAAACAGCTATATTTAGCATTGCTAGGATTTGGGAAGTTTGCCTTTCACACATTTTGGCATAAAGAGTGTAAAGAATCACTCTAACAAAA
The DNA here is from genome assembly GCF_001604975.1 of Cebus imitator. Classification (NCBI taxonomy): domain Eukaryota; kingdom Metazoa; phylum Chordata; class Mammalia; order Primates; family Cebidae; genus Cebus; species Cebus imitator. The sequence continues at coordinate 2,085,783 of NW_016107419.1, forward strand.
GGAGATATACATCAAGAACAGCAAACCATGTCTGTAAGGTGCAATATTTTCAACTCTGACAAGCAATGAAGAAACTTTCCACTATGACAAGTGTCATCAAGAGTAGGAAAAGAAATAGATTCATGTGGAGTCAGACAAACTGACTCTAAACTGTAGGAAATTTATTTTCAAGAATGTAGGGACCAGATTGGAGAATATAAAACTTTGAGAGCTTGGAAAGATGTAGGAGAAAGTTAGAGTAATAACTCTTATTTTAAAACATAGAAATTTATTATTGAAAAAGTTGATATAGAAAAAAGCAAGAGAAACCTAAGTAAGAATAATACTAGTATGAACATAATTGTGAAATACTTGGCATAGAGAAGGTAGTTAATAAATCAAACGTTAAATTTTATTATATTAGAAAATGAAAAACTATCATGTCGGTGATTAAAACACCAATTGCTAAACAGAATTGTGGAGACAAGTGTTGCATATATGAACTAGGTTTATTTGACTCTACAATGAACATATTCTGTAATACATATAGAAAAAATATGTTAAAGGTGCTTGGTGAATGCAAAGAGCACTTAGAAAATATAATAAGTAAACATCAAATAAGAAAACATATATTTTTATTGGCCAAATAAAGAGTAGTCTGAGGTAGGTTAGGTGGCAGGGAAGAAATGGAGGCTGGAGTTGCTGTTGCAGTTTGGTAATGTGTGACAGTGAGAAAGGGAATGAAAGACTAACTGTCCAATATTGCTCAGGAGAACATGGTCCTATGCTGAAATACATCTACCTTAACCATATGTTTACTTACCAAAAATGTACCACTGAAGTACCTTTTACTGTGACTTGAAAGCTGATTCATTATAGTCAGTTTTGTATTCAGATAGTAGGTTAGGTTTTGAGTAAAAACATATGAGTCATTTTGGTGAGTACTGAGACAGTGAGAATTAAAATAACAAGGTATACCAAGTTAACTGTAAATATTTATTTTTTATTTTTTTTTACTGTCAAGTTATTAGTATATTTATTTTGAAAAGTGTTTTTTACATTTTCTTTTTATTATTTCTTTCTTTCTTTTTTTAAATTTTATTACATTTTAGGTTTTGGGGTACATGTGAAGAACATGCAAGATCGTTGCATAGGCACACACGCGGCAGTGTGATCTGCTGCCTTCCTCCTCATCAGCCACAGCTAGCACTTCTCCCCATGCTATCTCTCCCCAACTCCCCTCCCCCCGCTGTCCCTTCCCTATTTCCCCCCAACAGACCCCAGTGTGTAGTGCTCCCCTCCCTGTGTCCATGTGTTCTCATTGTTCAACACCTGCCTATGAGTGAGAACATGCAGTGTTTGATTTTCTCCTCTTGTGTCAGTTTGCTGAGAATGATGGTTTCCAGGTTCATCCATGTCCCTACAAAGGACCCAAACTCATCGTTTTTGATGGCTGCATAATATTCCATGGTGTATATGTGCCACATTTTCCTTGTCCAGTCTATAATCGATGGGCATTTGCGTTGGTTCCAGGTCTTTGCTATTGTAAACAGTGCTGCAATGAACATTCGTGTGCACATATCCTTATAGTAGAATGATTTATAATCCTTTGGATATATACCCAGTAATGGTATTGCTGGGTCAAATGGAATTTCTATTTCTAGGTCCTTGAGGAATTGCCACACTGTCTTCCACAATGGTTGAACTAATTTACACTCCCACCAA